>NW_012115156.1:3136037-3198289 GCF_000951035.1 Colobus angolensis palliatus | reverse complement strand
CACAATGAGATACCATCTCACACCAGTTAAAATCGCAATCATTAAAAAGTCAGGAAACAACAGGTGCTGGAGAGGATGTGGAGAAATAGGAATACTTTTACACTGCTGGTGACTATAGTCAACAATAATTTATTGTACTTTTAAAAATAACTAAAAGAATGTAATTGGAATGTTTGTAACACAAAGAAATAATAAATGCTTGAGGTGATGGATACCCCATTTACCCTAATGGGATTATTACACATTGTATGTCTCTATCAAAATATCTCAGGTATCCCATAAATATATTCACCCATGTATCCATAAAAGTAAAAACTTCTTTAAAAATCAACTCAAGATGAATTAAAGCCTTAAAATTAAGACTTGAAACTAAAAATACTAGAAGAAAACCTACAGAAAACTCTTCTAGACATTAGTGTAGGCAATGAATTCATGACTAAGACCTCAAAAGCACAAGCAATAAAAATGAAAATAGACAAATGGGATTTAATTCAACTAAAAATCTTTATCACAGTCAAAGAAATAATCAGCAGAGTGAACAGACTGCCTGCAGAATGGGAGAAACTATTTACAAACTATACAAGGACTAATATCCAGAACATATTAGGAACTCAGCCCAATTACAACAACAATGGAAACACAAATAACCCCATTAAAAAGTGGATGGGCAACATGAATAGATATTTTTGAAAAGAAGACATATAAATGGCCATTTAGTACATGCAAAAATGTTCAACTTCACTAATCATCAGATAAATGCATATTAAACCACAATGAGGTATCATCTTACACCAATCAGAATGGTTATTATAAAAAGATAAAAAATAACAGATGTTGGCAAGGATGTGGAGAAAAGGGAACTCTTACACACTGTTAGTGGGAATGTAAATTAGTACAGCCTCTATGGAAAACAGTATGGAGAGTTCTCGAAGAACTAAAAATAGATCTACCATTTGATCCAGCAATCCTACTACTGTATATCTATGCAAAGGAAAAGAAATTATCATATTAAAAAGATACCTGCCCTTGCATGTTTATCGCAGCGCTGTTCACAATTGCAAAGATATGGAATCAATCTAAGTGTCTATCAACAGATGATTGGATAAAGAAAATGTAGCATATATACATAATGGAATACTATTCAGCCACTAAAAGAAATAAATCATGTCTTTTGCAGCAATGTGGATGGAAATGGAAGCCATCATTGTAAGTGAAACAGCTCAGAAACAGAAAGTCAAAAACCACATGTTCTCCTATAAGTGGGAGCGAAATTTTGTGTACACATGGTCATAGAGTATGGAAAAATAGGCATTGAAGACTTGGGAAGGTGGTGGGGGGGATGAGACAGGGGAGATAATGAGAAATTTCTTAATGGGTATAATATAAATTATTCAGGTGATGAATACACTAAAAGCCTAGACTTAGACACTGCTCAATATATCCATGTAACAAAATTACACTTGTACTCTTAAATTTATACAAATTAAAAAAAACATAGTAAAATACATATAACATCAAAATTAACATCTTGACCATTTTTAGATGTACATAAACTTTAGTGTTAAGAATGTTTACACTGTTGTACAACCAATCTGTGGAAGCTTTTCATCTTGCAAAACTGAAACTCTATACCCATTAAATGACAATTTTGTATGACCCCCAGTCCCTGGCAACCATTGTTCTATTTTCTCTTTCTATGAATTCAATTACTTTAAGTACCTTGTCTTTAGAATCATACAGTATTTCTCTTTTTTTGTGACTGGCTTATTTCACTTAACATAATCTCCTCATTATTCATCCATGTTGTAGTATAGGTAATAATTTCCTTCATTTTAAATGCTGAATAATATTTCCTCATGTGTATATACACATTTTACTTATCCATTCATTAATCATTGGACACCTGGGTTGGTTCCGTCTTTTAGTTATTGTGAATAATGCTGCTATGAATAGAAATCATGTAATTTTTACAAATAATCTTTGAGAATGGATCTTTAGTTGGTAAGTCAACATTTTTTTTAACATCACTTAGGTTTAATAATCATAATGGTAACCTGAAAGCACCCCAAGATATTTTAAGTCATTGAAAATATTTATTTGAAGGCACAATTTCTTGTTCAGATATTTCATTATTTGTGTTCTTTGTCCTGGGCCATAGAGTCATAGTGATCACAGTTCAGAAGACCAAGGTTTTTTTTTTATGTAGCAAACCTGCACGTTGTGCACATGTACCCTAGAACTTAAAGTATAATAATAAAAAAAGACTATTTTAAAGATATTTATTATTTTTCTGTGCTGTCAGGCTACCATTATTTAAGAAGTATTAAATTACATTCTGCACACTATACTTTCTAAAGCAGACTAACACATAATAGCATGACTTTCAATAAACATTGAAAGAAAAATTGATTATGAATAACATTTTATCTAACCAGAAAATTCTCCTCTTCAGAATATAATAAGCCTTCCAATGCTTATTGACCATATTAAAACTATAAAGAATTGTGCTTCAAAGGATGCAAACCCTTGATTTAATCACATGTTGAAAGGCTAAAAATGACATTTGTGTGTAGTTAATTTGGGGTAGTTTGTCCTCAACCAGATGCAAGAACAACATGATTTCAAATAGGTCCTTTCAGAGCTGAACTTAACCCCAACACATGAAGCAAATCTTTTTAGAAAGATGATTTTCTCAGCCAATTCAGCCAACTTTCACCAACCATAATTTTTACTGTCATGAATGCCTTCTCTTAAGATTTTTGTTCCTTTTTTTGGAATCTGCTAAATTGCATGGTGAGGTCTTTTTTCACCACACACTCACTTGTGGTCCCAAGCCCACTGAAGGCCTTGCAGTGTGTCTGTGCAGCTGATAAACAAGCTCACAAAACAGTTACAGTGAACAACAAAAATTCCTGATTTTCTAAGTTCAGTGGTCTCTTCAGTGTGGGAGAAGGAATGTGTGATACTGGGCGAAATAGCAAATATTCAGGCTTTTAAGTGTATCGTTCTGGGAAAAAATGTTTTAAAAAAATACAGTCAAACCTGTTCGTTTTATTAACTCAAAGTGGATCTCAGTATAGCTCGATTCGCAGTTTTATTTCTTCAGTCCTTTTAGCCTTGTCAAGGTATTTATATTTGACCTGTAACTACTCCCCTTCAAGGAGTGATTATTATAATATCCTGACCTTATGCCTATTTAAACTTCTCAATGTGAAAATCAGCAGGGCTAGCTTCCTGGATAAAAGTACTTGCTTTTATATTTTCTGTATCTCAGCAGCCTTGAAAAGGGACTGTGACAGATACAGGAGACCAAGACGCAAATATCTGAGCCTGCAGGCAGAGCTTGTGTCATGGCCATGGTTTCCTATATTAAATCCCATCCATGAGTGGGTAATATCTGTTCTCTCTCATTCCAGTTCCTTTCTGAGGGATATAATTTTGTCACATGGACACTGTCCACTAAACCCGCCAGAACAGACAGTGAGTTGTATGATTGTGTACATGGGCAAGGGACTTGGGAGGAATTTGAGGCTGTGGTACACGGTGACCCCAAATGGGGAGAGATTTCCTGGAAACTGAACTTCAGCCGAAACCCAGAAGTTTAAAAAAGGTAAGAAAGTAAATGTCAGTTTATACTACTGGAATAAGTTATTGACGGTGGATTAGGGCAAAAAAAAAAAAAAATTATAGTAATTATCTCTATATCCCTATCAACTATGTTTGTTTGATAACTTAATAATATCACTATTAGGCTTTAGAACAGTTTATCAATGTTTATATTTGAGTGTGCATGGAAATAGAATATTTTAAAAAGTGAAAACATACAATATAAACCATTTGGTTGTCTGCCTAGTTAGTTTATTTTCCTGCCTACCTTTTTTGGGTTCTCTAATCTCAATGGGAACTCTGTAAACTTGTCACATGATTCTTATTGACTTGAGAACTGCAAATGAAAGATATTTGCAAAAGATGAGGCATATCAGCATGTTTCTTTCTCCTTTTATCTACTTTAAAACTGGATATTTGCTCTGGTGTTTTTTTTTTTTTTTTTTTTTTTGCTTCAGTTTGGCCACTGTAACCTATGATAGGTGCATGTATGATTCCTTTCCTACATATCCTCAAATACTTCTTTTTCCTGAGAACATTTAGAAGGAAGGAA
This sequence comes from Colobus angolensis palliatus, assembly GCF_000951035.1. NCBI lineage: Eukaryota > Metazoa > Chordata > Mammalia > Primates > Cercopithecidae > Colobus > Colobus angolensis. The sequence goes on along the minus strand of NW_012115156.1, from coordinate 3,194,130 downwards.
AACATGAAAAACGATTATAGAAATCTTAATTCAGAAGATCTGCATTCAAGTTCTAACTATGACTTATAAACTTTGTGATTTTGGATACATTTTCCACCTTTCTCTGCAACCTAAGAGTAATGATACCTGTCTCAAAAGTTATTTTATGGATTAAATGATATGATGGATGTGAAACACTGAGGAAGTTGTAACAAACCACACAGGTCTAAGGCATTATCAAGGTTGGGCATAGTGGCTCACATCTACAATCCCAGCACTTTGGGAGGCTGAAACTAGAAGATGGCTTGAGACCAGGAGTTTGAAACCAGCCTAGGTGGGAAAGTGAGACCCCATGTCAAAAAAATAAATAAATAAAGATGATATTATCCATATAAGATTTAGGATTGGTAAACTCGAAAGACACTAAACAAATAATTTCCTATTCTGGGATTAAAATAATATGATAGGATTAAAATAATAATGATATGATGAATATATTAATAAATAATTGATCAAGAATCTGTAGATACTCTTCCAGGAATGATTTTATTAATCTTAACTATAATTCTGTGAGGTAGTTACTATTCTTCTATTTTACAGATACAAAAAACAGTAAGCTGGGCAACCCTGTTTATAGTTCTAGTAGGAACACACGACTTGATGGTCTGCAGTTTTAACCACTTTTCTATACTTGTTCTCTGCTACTAACAGATAATTATATATAACACAGATTATGCTCCCAAGAACTCTGTGATATATCTTGGGAACGTCAAAGACAATATAATGATACTACCATTGGTTCTGATGGCTAATGTTTGTGACAGAGGTTTATAACATTTTTGAGATTTAGTACATAAGATAATAAGAGGAAGCATGTTTTAAGTGCTTACTGTAAGCCAGACAGAAATAACATTTACATATTGCACATTTAACCCTTCTGGCCCAGCAAGATAAGTTGTTCTTTAAAACCACACTCATTTTACAGATCATTTTACAGATGAGGAAACTATTGCACAAAGAGGCTAATTTGCTCAGAGTTATACAGTCGGTAAGAGGGAGAACAGGGCCTTGACATGTCCAGCTTGGCTCTAGAGGCCCATGTTCTTTTTGTTACCTTTTATTTTTACTTGTCACATAATAATTGTACATATTTATGGGAGACAGAGTGATATTTCAATACATGTATACAATGTGTGATGATCAAATCAGGGTAATTAGTGTATCTATCATCTCAAACATTAATCCTTGTTTGCGTTGGAAACATTCAAAATTCTCTCTTCCAGCTTTTTGAAAATATACAAGAAATTGTTGTCGTCTATATTCACCCAACAGTGGTATAGAACTCTAGAATTTATTGCTGCTCTCTAGCTGTAATTTTGTATCCATTAATCAAGCTCTCCCTATCCTGCCCTCCTCCTCTCCACCTCCAAAAGCCCATGTTTTAAACTACTACACTAAGTCCCTGATCATCTGTGAATATGAAGACACATCCATAGAGTACCTAATTCATTTTATTTGATCCTAAATAACAGACTGCAATGTTGATGTCAGTCTTTTCAGTCATCAGTTACATATGCAGAAAACATATATATTCATTATGTCCGCATTCATGAGATGCTGTTTCGCATATTTACATTATTTCCCTAAGCTTCTTGTATATGGGGAAAATAAATCATTTAGAAAATGTGACTGAGATGAATAAATCCTATCACCTTGTCTTTTCTCTTTAATTCTGCTTCTTAGGAAGACATATGATTAGAGGGCAATAAGTATAGTCTTTATAATCCTGGCTCTAGCCTACTAGCCAGAGAGGAGTGTGACCTCACACAGGATACTTAATGTCTCCAAATCTTAGTTTTTTGTTGTTGTTGTTCATAAAATAGAGATAGCACACTTAAAGAATTTTTGTGAAGAATAGAGAGACCATTATGTCAAGTGTCTCCTTACAGTATAAACCTAATAAATATTGATTCCTACCTTTTTTTGCTTCTACCGGAATTCACTTGTTGTCTAAACACCTTAACATTCTGCTTTTAAAACTCCTAAAACCCTCAATTCATCTTGAATTTCTCAGAATATCTGATATCTAGAAAAGTTTTTAAGGACATTCAAAAATTAGTGATTTTCATATACCTAGCAATACAGACAGTCACAGGGGATATTGATGCCCTAAAGTACCTAACTCATGATAAAATCTATCTGAAGAATATTCTAGCCATCTCAATGGCTGATTACTTTAGCTGATATGAGTTACATTTATCATGAAAACCATTAAAATAATTTGTTTGGAATAATGTTCTATGTCCTGGCCCTTACAGTCATAGTGATCACAAGTTCAGAGGCTATTTTTCAAATAGAGAAGCAGGGAATGTTACAGAACAATTCTGACTGTTGTAACTGGCTGTATATTTAATTTGGTTTTGTTTGTTAGGAACTGATATTCCTGAACAGAGAAAGTTTATTAAAAATTTGTTGAATAAGGAAGAGTACTTCCCAAACAGGGGAGACTCCTGGAAACCTTAAGAAAGGGGATTGTAAAGGTTATTTTCGCAAGAATATAGACATCAATGTGTCTTCAATTTTAACAGGTTTTGGGGAAAATTTTCTAATATGGTCTGACACACAGACTCTCTGCTCAAGAGAGACTATAATAAAAAGTACTTCCTTGTTGGATCTGGCAAAATCAAAGAAATTAGATTATGAAAGGGACCCCTGAGGAAGCTAGAGCATCTCCAGAGAGAAGAGAAAAAACAAAGAAAAATTGGAGAATGCTTTTCGACATTCAAAGATTAAAAAATGATTTAAAAAGAAAGAAAACTACAGCGATCTTATTGCATTACCAGAGAGGAAAGAAAGAAAAAGCCCCCCAACTAAAGAAGTGATGATTATATGCCAAACCAACTTTGTCCAGCTACAGACTACTAAAATAAAAGGTCAAAGCACAAAAGGCTTTCTGGACAACCTCATACGGAGGTTAAGGCTGATATCTGAAGGCAGCAATTTGCAAACATAGAAGAAGAAATTATCCACGAATCAACCTATTTCTATAAACAAGATAGACTTTACATATTAACAAACTGACTTAGAGCCAAGCCAAAGCATCAGGCTTCCTGAAAACATAGGAAATGGCAGAAACCCAGTTAAAGCCAATGCAAAAAGGAAAGCAGTGTGAAAATCAAGCAGTGGAAAGCCCTGTCCAATCCCCAGACAACCACAGGGGGAAAATGTTGACACTTGGAAGCAAGACAATAACAGGCCCTTAGTACAGTGAGAAACTGTGGTGGTGGTGGTGGTAGTGGATGGTATGCATACAGTGACATTTTTGAGAGTAGAATTGTCCGTGATTTTTGGTCGATTGTTCCCAATAAACTAAATTTTTATAAAAATGTCTTTAAAAGAAAAATATAGCTACATAAACCATTAACTTACATCTAAATATTGCTCTGGGGTATGAGTAGTCATCCTTTAAAAGCAGAAAACATCTTAATTCACAGCATTTTAAATAGTTACTAAATTCTTCATGAAGTTGGGTGATGCCATAGCTTGAAAATTTGCCCCCTCCAAATATCATGTTACAATGTGATCCCCAGTGTTGAAGGTGGGCCTAGTGGGAGGTGTTTGGTTCATAGAGGATGGATCCCTCGTAAATGGATTGGTGCCATCCTTGTGGTTATGAGTTCTTGCTCTATTGGTTCACACAGTAGCTGGTTGTTTAAAAGAGTGTTACGCTTCCTCACTTCTCTCTTGCTCCCTCTCTTGCCATGTGACATGCCTGCACCCTCTTTGCCTTCCATCATGATTAAAAGCTTCCTGAGGTCTCACCAGAAGCAAATGCTGGTGCCATGCTTTCTGTATTACCTGCAGAACAATGAGCCAAATACACCTCTTTTCTCTATAAATTACCCAGTCTCAGGTTTTCCTTTACAGCAATACATAACGGACTAACATAGGTAATAAGATGTGTAATATGCAGGATAGGATTTTGAATGAGACTAATCCAGTTAGAATTGGAATTGTCAATTATCAGTTTCCCAATAAGGGAACCATAAGGCCACTTAAATAGGGAGGATTTTGCAATGCATCTGTTGGTCAGAAGTCTAACTGTGTTTAAGTATATAGGAAAAATTGAAAAGGGAAAATATAGAACTTGAAGTAAACGTGAATTAACTAGAAAAACTTCCTGCCAGGTGAAGAAATTGCCCATCAAAGCAATGGTTGGCTGGGAGATTCATAAAGCTTTGAGATTGCCAAAAATATTTGGATACTCTTTGGAATACTAAGTTGAATCTGATGACCAAACACATTGAACACTTTCTGTCAAAAAGTAGAATTGTTCCTCTCAATATTTACTCAGTTGAGGAAATACTTCTGACATGCATGAAATTTAACTTCACAGGACTAAGTTTATTTTGGTGAAAATATTGGTATTTAGAGATGCAGCATTATACATAAAAATAAATAAACCGTGGTTTCTATCTGAGTGAGGGTGCTGTGAGGTGCACTTGATTTGATTTTTTTTTTAGAAAATAGGTCATGTTAAACTTGGAGAAGAACATACTTTGACGAACATATTTTTGGCAGAGGTATTGAGTGAAACATATTAACTTTAGGTTTAAGGTGATAGAGTGATCAGTGCTATTGGACTTCCCAAGGGACAACTTGAAAGAAGAAATGAAATATTTATGTGAAATTACAGCTAGCTCATCCTTGGAGTGCGAGAGACACTATATTGTCGGGGAATGTTGATCTCAGCATTTCCCATGTTACCAGCACAGCTCTGGCAACTCAGTAATATCCAGAAAATCTTACAGTTTTAAAACCAAATAAAAAATATACCAAAATTCAATTAAATATAGCCATAATCAGTTAACCTTTGCTGTGTAACAAGCTACCTTAAAACTTAGCAACTTAAAATAACAGTCATTTACTGGGCTTTCTTCATGGGCTGCTCTTTTGGGCTAGGCTCAGCTGGGCAGTTCTCATCTTGCTGGTCTTCGCTAGTGTTATGGGCTGAATCACATCTCTTGCCCTTCAAAAATATATATGTGCTGGAGTCCTAATCCCCAGTATCTCAGATTGATACTGTGGTATTTGAGATAGGGTCCCTACAGAAGAAATTAAGTGAAAATAAAGTCATTAGGGTGAACCCTAATCCAATATGAATAATGTTCTTCTAAAAAGAGGAAACTTGAGCACTGACTTGTGCAGAGGAAGATAATGTGAATATATGGGGAAAATGCCATTTGAACCTGAAGACAGGTGTCTACAAGCCCAGGAGAGGGAACTGGAACAGATTCTTCTTTCATAGCCCTCAAAAACAAACAAAAAACCCAAAAAGACACACAAAACACAATACTGCCTAATCTTGATTTCAGACTTCTAACTTCCAGAACTGTGAGAAAGTGAGTTTATGTTGGTTGAACTCCCCAGTGTGTGGTGTTACAGGCTTTGTTACAGCAGCCCTCTCAAACAAATACAGCGGGGCTCTCTCATGCATCTGCAGGCGCTAGTGGGTTGGCCAGCCTGGCTGCTTGTGATGGCATCAGCTGGGATATCTGAAAGAACTGGGGCCTCTCTTCATGTAGTCTCTAATCCTTTAGCAGGCTAGCCAACCTCATTCATATCGCATTTTTAAATTTCTTTCTTTTTTTATTATACTTTAAGTTCTGGGTTACATGTGGAGAATGTGCAGGTTTGTTACATAGCTATAGACGTGCCATGGTGGTTTGCTGCACCCATCAACCCATCACCTACATTAGATATTTCTCCTAATGTTATCCCTCCCCTAGCCCCCACCCCCTACAAGCCCCAGTGTATGATGTTCCTCTCCCTGTGTCCATGTGTTCTCATTGTTCATCTCCCACTTACGAGTGAGAACATGTGGTATTTGGTTTTCTGTCCTTGTGATAGTTTGCTGAGAATGATGGTTTCCAGCTTCATCCGTGTCCCTGCAAAGGACATGAACTCATCCTTTTTTTTATCGCTGCATTGTATTCCATGGTGTATATGTGCCACATTTTCTTAATCCAGTCTATTATTGATGGACATTTGGGTTGGTTCCAAGTTTTTGCTATTGTGAATAGAGATGCAATAAACATACGTGTGCGTGTGTCTTTATAGTAGAATGATTTATAATCCTTTGGGTATATGCCCAAAGGATATAAGGATATAAGGATTGCGGGGTCAAATGGTATTTCTGATTCCAGATCCTTGAGGAATCACCACACTGTCTTCCACAATAGTTGAACCAATTTACACTGCCACCAACAGTGTAAAAGCATTCGTAATTTTCCACAACTTCTCCAGCATCTGTTGTTTCCTGACTTTTTAATGATCGCCAGTCTAATTGGCATGAGATGGTATCTCATTGTGGTTTTGATTTGCATTTCTGTAATGACCAGTGATGATGAGCATTTTTTCATATGTCTGTTGGCTCTATAAATGTCTTTTTTTGAGAAGTGTCTGTTCATATGCTTTGCCCACTTTTTGATGGGATTGTTTGCTTTTTTCTTGTAAATTTGTTTAAGTTCTTTGTAGATTCTGGATATTAGCCCTTTGTCAGATGGATGGATTGCAAAAATTTTCTCCCATTCAGTAGGTTGCCAGTTCACTCTGATGATAGTTTCTTTTGCTGTGAAGAAGTTCTTTAGTTTAATTAGATCCCATTTGTCAATTTTGGCTTTTGTTCCCATTGCTTTTGGTGTTTTCGTCATGAAGTCTTTGCCCATGCCTGTGTCCTGAATGGCACTGCCTAGGTTTTCTTCTAGGATTTTTATGGTTTTAGGTCTAACATTTAAGTCTTTGATCCATCTTGAGTTGATTTTTGTATAAGGTGTATGGAAGGGGTCCAGTTTCTGTTTTCTACATATTGCTAGCCAGTTTTCCCAACACCATTTATTAAATAAGGAATCTTTTCCCCATTGCTTGTGTGTGTCAGGTTTGTCAAAGATCAGATGATGGTAGATGTGTGGTGTTATTTCTGAGTCCTCTGTTCTCTTCCATTGGTCTATATATCTGTTTGCTACCAGTACCATGCTGTTTTGGTTACTGTAGCCTTGTAGTAAAGTTTGAAGTCAGGTAGTGTGATGCCTCCAGCTTTGTTCTTCTTGTCCAGGATTGTCTTGGCTATGCGGGCTCTTTTTGGTTCCATATGAAGTTTAAAGTACTTTATTTCCAATTCTGTAAAGAAAGTCTGTGGTAGCTTAATGGGAATAGTATTGAATCTATAAATTACTTTGGACAGTAAGGCCATTTTCATGATATTGATCCTTCCTATCCATGAGCATGGAAGGTTTTTCCATTTGCTTGTGTCCTCTCTTATTTCCTTGAGCAGTGGTTTGTAGTTCTGCTTGAAGAGGTCCTTCACGTCCCTTGTAAGTTGTATTCCTAAGTATTTTATTCTCTTAGCAGCAACTGTGAATGGGAATTCACTCATGATTTGGCTCTCTGTCTGTTATTCGTATATAGGAATGCTTGTGATTTTTGCTTGTTGATTTTGTATTCTGAGACTTTGCTGAAGTTGCTTATCAGCTTAAGGAGGTTTTGAAGTGAGACAATGGGGTTTTCTAAATATGCAATTATGTCATCTGCAAACAGACAGAATTTGACTTCCTCTCTTCCTATTTGAACACCCTTTATTACTTTCTCTTGCCTGATTGCCCTGGCCAGAATTTCCAATACTATGTTGAATAGGAGCACTGAGAGAGGGCATCCTTGTCTTGTGCCTTTTTTCAAAGGGAATGCTTCCAGATGTTGCCCATTCAGTATGATATTGGCTGTGGTTTGTCATAAATGACTCTTATTTTGAGATACACTCCATCGATAACTAGTTTATTGAGAGTTTTTAGCATGAAAGTCTGTTGAATTTTATCGAAGGCCCTTTCTGCATCTATTGAGATAATCATTTGTTTTTTGTCACTGTTTCTGTTTATGTGATGGATTATGTTTATTGATTTGCATATGTTGAACCAGCCTTGCATCCCAGGGATGACACTGACTTGATCATGGTAGATAAGCTTTTTGATGTGCTGCTGGATTCGGTTTGGCATTTCCAAATATCTAAGAAAGTAAGAGCAAAAGGTGTAAGGCCTCTTAAGTCTTAGAACTGGCACAACATCACTCTTGCCATAATTTGTTGATCAAAGCAAGTCCCAGGGCCCGTACAGCAATGGCTGGGAAAATAGACTCCACCTCTTGTTGGAAGACACAGGGTGTTGTGGAGATTTTTGCCATTTACCACAACGGCCATTTAACGTTATAGCACTGAACCTTTTCCAGAGATCAGAAATATGGGACTACATTATGCTCCAATATCAATTCTGGAAACCTCTTAAAGGGAACCTTCTGTCAAAATTATTCTGAGGCTAAACTGGGCGTGGGGATGTATTCCTGTAGTTCCAGCTACTCTGGAGGCTGAGGAGGGAGGAGGATCCCTCAAGCCCAAGTGTTTGAGACCAGTTCAGACAACATAGTGCGACCCCCCTTCTTTCTCAAAAAAAAAAAAAAATTATGCTGAGGCCAGTGTCTAAGTAACACAGACCAGGTTGTTGAACATCCTAGGTGATTTTAAGTGTATTCCATTTCCATAAACAAGTAGTATTTCAAGCAGATACTAACATAAAAGGACTGAATCACTATATTAAAAAAAAAAAGGGAAAAATCTCTACTTGGCAGGCTTATTAGATGCAAGTTTTATGGACAGAATTAAGGGCATAGTAAATTATAATAATTATTTACTTAGTGGTAAGTCATTATTTACTGTAATCATTATTATAGTTTACTATGCCTTTAATTGTTTCTGTCCATAAATTATTTACATTATTTATTCTATCCATTAATTTATTTATAAATTAAACAAAGGCATAGTAAATTTATTATTATAAAAATAGTAAATTATTACTTGTTGAAACTGCCTTTCCCAAGTTCAGATCATTAAAAGCAGAGTTTACCTATTTTGTTTGAACACAAAAGACTGTCTAGAATCACCAATATTACCTTTTAAAGTATCTTCCTTTGGTTGATAATTATTTAATTCACTTATTGAATAAATATTATGGTGAGGGACTTATTACTTGCAAGGTCCTAGTAACATAGCAGTGAATAAAATGGACCTGATCCCTACTCTCATAGAACTTTAGCAAAGAAAATATTAAGTCAATAAGAGCACACATAAAAATATAATTAAAATTGTAAAAAGTTCTGACTATTATATAAAGTATGCAATAAAAATCTCATTAATTCAATAAGCACATATTGATTAGCTTATTATGAGGTGGTTAATGTGCTAGGCCCTGGGAATGCCAAGGTATTGAATGAGTCATAACCATCCCTTTATTTTAGGATGAGAGACAGATGAAAAACCAATTAGTTAACTAATTAAAAATAAACAAACACTTATCGTTATTATAACTCGTGATAAGTGCTATGAGAAAACAAACAAGAAAAGGACAAAGTGGGGCTGTCTTTAGAGGCTGTGATCGGATGAGAACCTGCAGAGAAGGTGATACCTAAGTTGAAATGTACAGATGAAGGGTAGGCAATTCCCAGGTGGAAGAAACAGGAAATGCAAAGCCTGGAGAGGTGAATGATTTTGATATGATGCAGCAGGAATCTTAACTGAAGACCAGTGATCACCATGGTTGGAGGGTAGTGAGCCAGGGTGGGGCAGGAGCCAGATCACATTTGGATTTTATTCAAATGAAGATTTTTGTTTGTTTGTTTGTTTTAGACAGAGTCTTGCTCTGTTGCCAGGCTGGAGTGCAGTGGCAATCTCGTCTCAATGCAACCTCCGCCTCCTGGGTTCAAGCGATTCTCCTGCCTCAGACTCCCAAGTAGCTGGGACTACAGGCATGCACCACCACACCCAGCTAATTTTTGTATTTTTAGTAGAGACGGGCTTTCACCGTGTTGGCCAGGATGGTCTCAATCTCCTGACCTCGTGATCCATCTGCCTCGGCCTCCCAAAGTGCTGAGATTACAGGCGTGAGCCACTGTGCCCGGCCAACTGAAGGATTTTAAGCAGAAATTGACATGACCCATTATAAGAACAATGTGCTGCTGTATGGAGACTAGACTGAGAAAATTAGGAATAGGAGTAGTGAGACCACTTTAAAAGTTGCTGCAGTAGTTGATGTAAAGAAGGATGGTGGCCTAGCCTAGGGCCGTGGGATGGAGGAATAGATGAACTAGTGCAGGCTTCTAATAAGGCATGATGAGGAATAGAAAGGTAAGGGAAGGCCTCTCTAAATAAATTTTATTTAACGTGAGAACAGTTAATGGAGGGATAAGAGAGAAGCCTTCATTCACATTGTAACAGCAGGACTGAATTAAGATGGAAAGAAGCCTGAAGTTCTGGAAAGATATTGCTCTTCCTTTTCCCCAGAAACATACACATCCTTAGGTAATTCAAAATTAAAACTGTGCTAAACCACCAAGTAGGTGTAAGCAGGTTCCACAAGGTTCAGATTTTTCCCACCACAACCGTGTTCATACTTTCACTTTTAAAATGTCACATATCAGATTATCTCAAGATAGTTTTGCTGGCCGGGCGCGGTGGCTCAATCCTGTAATCCCAGCACTTTGGGAGGCCGAGATGGGCGGATCACGAGGTCAGGAGATCAAGACCATCCTGGCTGGCACAGTGAAACCCCGTCCCTACTAAAATATACGGAAAAAAAAAAAAAAAAAAAACTAGCCGGGCGAGTTGGCGGGCGCCTGTAGTCCCAGCTACTCGGGAGGCTGAGGCAGGAGAATGGGGTGAACCCGGGAAGTTGAGCTTGCAGTGAGCTGAGATCCGGCCACTGCACTCCAGCCTGGGCGACAGAGCAAGACTCCGTCTCAAAAAAAAAAAAAAAAGATAGTTTTGTTATGAAATCCTCACATCTGCTGAGTCTGTTTGTTTACATGTGGCGTTTTACAAAGTCCCTGAAAAGGGAAAGTGTTTGAAGTGTTTGAAGCTGAAAGCAACATGGGAGTGCTGGGAAGGGAAGAGAGTGGTCCCTTTAAATGATATGGGAGTGGGGACAGGGAAGTGCTGGCTAGAGAAAGGCATGTGGTCCCAGGCTAGGGCTCTACCCACACAGATCTAGGTGAGGACAGGCACTTCTGCCTTCTCTCCCAAATGTTGCATTTTCCAAGACCACCCTGGCCCGCCACGCCCGCAATTCTGGGCCTGTAAAAATTGGAGACCCGAGCAAGGCAGAGACAGAAGCTGCCGGACAGCAAGAGGAACACATCGGAGGAAGAAGACAAGCGGCTGAACAACTAGAGGATGTTGAGGGGAGCACGTCGGTGGAACAGGAGCACACCAACAGATGACAGCACGGTGGCAGGCCACTGACCCGCAGAACAAGGCAGAGTTTGGCCGGGGCAGTCTGAGGAGAGCCGGGTGATTGAGCCGCCTGACTCCAAGGGAAAGCCATCTCCCTTCTGGATCCCCCATGTGCTGAGAGCTACTTCTACTCGGTAAAACTTTGCACTCAATCTCCAAACCCATGCGTGATCCAGTTCTTCTGGTACACTAAGGCAAGAAAGCTTGGGATACAGGAAGCCCTCTGTCCTTGTGATAAGGAAGGGGATTTAATTGAGCGAACACAAGCCTCCCACAGACGGCTAAACCAAAAGATCACACTGTAACACATGCCCATGGGTTCTTCAGGAGCTGTAAAGATTCATCCCTAGACGCTGCCATGGGGTCAGAGTCCCACAGCCTGTCCCTCTGTGTGCTTTCCTAGATGTGTGAGCAGCGGGGAATTGAAGAAGCAAGACATCCCCCCCATCGCATGACCTGTGAGGGGGATAAGGAAACTTTTCCCATTTCAAAAGTAGTCTGCATCGCAGACATAGGCATAGGCAGACTATACAGGGATCTGCAAATTAGATAGAGGACTGGACCTTAAGAACAAAGAAGGAGGTATGATAGAATGTTCAAGAGCAAGAGAGATCAGGGAAGTTCTGGGAGGACATGACTGCAGTAACTCAGGAGGGAAAAGAGTGTGCTTTCTAACACAGGTGTTAGTGGCCGTGGAGGAAAGTTCCCCTCAGAAGCCAGGTCAGAGGTTTCTGGAGGTCAGTTCTCAGCAGAAAATGAAGAGCTTACCTACTCTAGTTTTTAGAAAATATATTTATTTGTATACCATGTCTCTATTTTGACTGGAGAAAAGCAGAGTCGAGAGTTACTTTAATTGGTACAAAGAAAACGTCAAAGGCAATGTATTGGTTTACTGATTTCTTCCTTGAAAAAACTAAAAAATGTCATTTTGTATTTGGAAATGAACTCTCACTTTGTTCTGTTTTGATCATATGATTTGCCTTAAAGAATATACTGTAGCTACTCTGGTGTGTATGTCTAACAGTGGCTTTTAATATTCTGACCTTACCTATTATCATTCAGTTTTGACTGTACCTATGTATTTTTTTCTTTTAATATTTTCGTTTTCCTTGACTTTCCTATTAGGCTAAATTCATTTTTGATATTTGAATTATCTAATTTTTAGTCGACAAGTTATATAAACTTGAGACAAGTAACACATTCATCTTCATATCTTGAGCAAAAACATAGTGCATGAAACAAAATAGCTGCTCAGTTTGCTGCAGAATGGAATTTAGACAATCCCTGTCCTCAAGGAGCTTGCAGATGACTTAGGGAATCAGCTATATTAAAAATGACACACAATGTCATAAGTGTAACAGGGGAAGTATGTCAATACAGAATTAAGAGAGAAAATTAGAGGGTTAATTGTGCACAGCAACATCAGGGAGAGCATTAACGTAGAGGTTATTCCAGAGGAGCAGGTAGGAAAGGACAACTCAGGTGGAGGAAACACCATGCAATGAAGAAACAAGGACCACAATCCTTAAATGTACTGGAGTGTACTGGGAAAGTAGTGCTATAGAAGCAGACTAAGCTTAGAAATAAGCAGATGCAAAAACATATAGAGTTTGCAGGCCAGGTTATGCAGTTTGAACTTTTCTTGACAGGCAGTCAGGCAGGGGAAGTGAAAGGTCTTGGCGTGGAAGCAATATGATCAGACTTGCCTTCTGCAAAAAGCACTTTAGCTGCAATGTTGAAATGAGGACAAGTGCAGTGGCAGATTGACTTGGTAAGGTGCCATGGCAATAGAGCAGGGTAGAGAAGACTATGACCTGAAGTAAAGCAGGGGCAATGGAAATGGGGAGATGGGGTAGGTTTAAGAGATTCATAAGATGAAATGGACAAGATTTGATGATTAGATATGAGGGTTCAGTAATAGGGAAGCCTTGAGGAAGTTTCCATTTTTATAGCTTTAGAGATAAGTAAATTGTGGCACTACCCACCAGGGTAGAAAATATAGGACTGGTTTTAGGGGAGTGGAGAAAGTTGAGGGCAAAAAGGGAAAATGAGCCCTTTGGGACATTTTGAGTATGGAATGACTGCAGGCCTTTTGATTAGAGAACACTGCAGTGCAGTGTTCTTGTATGACTTCCCCAGGCAAAGGTAGTTTTTCATAAATGTTTTTAATAAAACTCATGCCTTTGTGATCCCTGTTTAACATCTTGTATATTATTATTCTCTCTGTCCCATAGAAAATCTGCATCTTCTCCTGTGCCTTCTGTCCCAGTCATCCCAGGTAATGACACATACCATCCACTTACCCAAGCCCATCAATTCGGAGTCAATATAAATTCCTCTGCCTTTCTTAAAAGTCACATCTGATAGGTCACTCAGAATGTTCTCTCACCATTCTCCTCCCCTTCTCTTTATGGTCATTGTTTGAACCAACATACCCACCCACTGCTATACACACACATATCTTAGTCCTCTCCCACTAATTTATTTCTCCATGACCTTGTAGAGTTTTCCTAATTGCAATTTCTACCTGTAATCTTTTCCCTGAACAATGTGTTATTCACACTATTGCTGGAACAATTTTTCTATAACATGCTTGATCACATTGTTTTGGTACTTAGAAAATCAATTGCTCCTCAATGCCTAAATGGTCATGAACAAAAACCTTGGTTTTTAATCATGTGTACAAAACCCATTTTTTTGACACAGCAAATTACTCCTCACTTCAATAATGATAACTCAATTGACTTTAAATATTCTAAGGCACTCTGATAGGTTGGTTTTACGACTCTGTATCATTTCAGGTAGGTTTTGTACAGATGAAAAGAGCCCATCTATCTGAATCCCACCACCATCAGCACACACACTGGTAGATTCAGTTCCACAATTAATTAAGGATTGCTAAAGATTGGTTTGTTTTCTCCTAAAAGTTGTGTTGGAGTCCTGATTGTCAGTGCTTGTGAATGTGACCTTATTTAGAAATGGATCTTTGCAGATGTAATCCAGTTGAGTCCATTAGGGTGGAACCTAATCTAACATGGCTGGTAACCCTATGAAAAGGGGAAATTTGGACATTGTCACATATAGAATGCCATGTAATGACAATGGCAGAGACTGAAGTGCTATAGATACAAGCAAAGGAATGCCAAAGATTGACAGCCACAACCAGAAGCTAGGAAGCAGCAAAAGGATTCTTCCCTACAGGTTGTAGAGGAAGCAGGGAACTGCTGACATCTTGATTTCAGACTTCTAGCTTCCAGAACTGTGAGACAGTATATTTCTGTTTTTTAAAGCAAAAGTACTTTGTTATAGCAGCCCTCGGAAACTAATACAGATACCATATTCCACATGATGCAAAATAACCACATAACCTATCTTCTCTCAGTCTCCAAACTTTCTAGTGGGGGGTAGCTGCTTGCAGCACTGTCACTACATGGCAGTGATGCCTCGAATTTAGAAAAAGTGCCACCATTGTAATTCTGTGTGGAGCTTACATCACCATTCCTGAAGAATGTATAATCTGTGGGATTCTGTTCAACAGAATGTATACAAATGTACTTTTCTGATTCTTGATTCAAATTCAATGTTGGCAAAACCAACCATGGAGAGAAACTACAGTGAGTGCTCAGGTGTCTCCAAATCATATCTGTGCCTCTAGCTCACTGGAAAGCCCATTTCCATGCAGACTCACTTTTGGATAAAAGCGGTACAGTGTTACCTAGAGTAATAGTCCATATTCACAATGCTAATAAGATACTACCTGAGACTGGGTAATTTATAAAGGAAAGAGGTTTAATTGACTCACAGTTCTGCATGGCTGGGGGTGGGGTCACTCAGGAAACTTACAATAGTGGAGGAAGATGAAGAAGCCAGCACCTTCTTCACAAAGTGGCAAGAGAGAGAACAAACACAGGGGAAACTGCCACTTTTAAAAACATCAGGTCTCATGAGAATTCCCTCACTATCAGGAGAACACCCCCATGATCCAGTCACTTCCCACCAGGTCCCTCGCTCAACACCTGGGGATTACAATTGCAGATGAGATTTGGGTGGGTACACAGAGCCAAACCATATCATTCTGCCCCAGGCCCCTCCTAAATCTCATGTCCTTTACACATATCAAAACCAATCATGCCTTCCCAACCATTCCCCAAAGTCTTAACTCATTTCAGCATTAGCTCATGAATCCAAGTTCAAAGTCTCATCTGAAGCAAGTAAGTCCCTTCCACCTATGAGCCTGTTAAATCAAAAGCAAGTTACTTACTTCCAAGATACAATGGGGTACAGGCATTGGGTAAATGTTCCTGTTCTAAATGGGAGAAATTGACAAAAACTAAGTGGCCCCATCCAAGTCTTGAACCAAACTGAGCAGTTATTAAACCTTAATTCTCCAAAATCTCCTTTGACTCCAGGTCTCACATCTAGGGTATGCTGATGCAAGGGGTGGGCTTCCATGACCTTGGGCAGCTCCACCCTTGAGGCTCTGTGGGGTACAGATCCTGTGACTGCTTTTACAAGCTGACATTGGGTACCTGCAGCTTCTTTGGGTGCATGGCACAAGATGTCAGTGGACCTACCTTTCTGAGGTCTGGAGGATGGTGGCCCTCTTCTTACAGCTCCACTAGGCAATGCCCCAATGGGGACTTTGTGTGGAGTTCCAACCCCACATTTCCCTTCCACACCACCCTAGCAGAGGTTCTCCATGAGGGCTCTGCCCCTGCAGCAGACTTCTGCCTGGACAGCCAGGCATTTCCATGCATGCTCTGAAATCTAGGCGGAGGTTCCTAAATCTCATCTCTTCTCTTCTGTGCACCCTTAGGGACAAGATCATGTGGATGCTGCCAAGGCTTGGGGCTTGCATTCTCTGAAGCAATGGCCCAACCTGTACTTTGGCCCCTTCTAGCCATTGCTGAAACTGGTGTGGTGGGGACACAAAGCACCAAGTCCTGAAGCTGCACAGAGCAGTGCAGCCCTGGGTCCAGCTCATGTAGCCATTTTTCTCTCCCAGGCCTCTGGGCCTGTGATGGGAAGGGCTACCATGAAGGTCTCTGACATGCACAGGAGATATTTTCCCAATTGTCTTGGCTATTAACATTCAGCTCCTCATTACTTATGCAAATTTCTGCAGCCAGCTTGAATTCCTCCTCAGAAAATGGATTTTTCTTTTCTACCACATGGTCAGGCTGCAAAATTTCCAAACTTTCATGCTCTGCTTCCCTTTTAAACATAGCTTTCAATTTCAAACCATCTCTTTGTGAATGCATATAACTGAATACTTTCAGAATAAGGCACGTCATATCTTGAATGCTTTGTTGCTTAGAAATTTCTTCCACCAATACCTTAAATCATCTCTCTCAAGTTCAAAGTTCCACAGATCTCTAGGGCAGGGACAAAATGCCATTAGTCTCTTTGCTAAAGCATAGCATGAGTGACCTTTATTCTAGTTCCTGGTAAGTTCCTCATCTCCATCTGAGACCACCTCAGCCTGGACTTCATTGTCCGTATCACTATCAGAATTTTGGTTACAACCATTCAACAAGTATCTAGGAGGTTCCAAACTTTCCCACATCTTCCTTTCTTCTTCTGAGCTCTCCAAACTGTTCCAACCTCTGCCTGTTACCCAGTTCTAAAGACATATCCACATTTTCTGGTTATCATTTTAGCAGTGCCCCATCCCCAGTACCAATTCTCTTTATTAGTCAATTTTCACACTGCTATGAAGATACTACCTGAGACTGGGTAATTTATAAAGGAAAGAGGTTTAATTAATTTATAAAGGAAAGAGGTTTAATAGTCCCTCATGGCTGGGTAGGCCCCAGGAGACTTACAATCATGGCCGGAGGTGAAGGAGAAGCCAGCACCTTCTTCACAAGGCAGCAGGAGAGAAAGAGAGAGTACAGGGGAACTGCCACTTTTAAAACCAACAGATCTCATAGGAACTCCCTCATTATTGGAAGAACAGCATGGGGGAATAGCCCCCACGATCCAGTCACCTCCTACCAGGTCCCTCCCTCAACACATGGGGTTTACAATTTGAGATGAGATTTGGGTGGGGACACAGACCCAAACCATATCACCTAGTTTTAAATGCAGAAACTCAGTCCTCTTTGTCTTTTTCCCGCAGCATGGTGATATACCCTATTAAAGTCTTTCTATCCTGGTTGCTTTTTTCTCTGTAGGTGTTTCAGAGTGTGACATTTAAACAAAAGAAAGGAAATTCTGATTTTACCTCAATAAGGATTTTGTGGTATTTTACTACATACACTTTATCCAGTTTACTTTATTTCATTTGTTTCCTGGATATGCTATCCTCTTTCAAGTCTCTACTAGGTTAAGTTACTCATGAAATGTTTCTTTTCTTGCATTTGCTTTAGTAATGGCACATAATAGGTGCCTAATAAATATGTGTTGAAAGGATTAGTGTATGCTGAATAAATGCATGCATGGATTATAGAATGAAAATAGCATTTTGTATTACGTTGTGAATTTCTGGGAGATCTTGCCTTTTTCAATTTCTACTCCAAAGTGTTGAATAAAAGTCTACTGGTTGAATGAATAATTTGGTTAGTGAATGAATACTTAAATGAAGGATTACAGCAGACTAGAAGCCCTGCATGTGGGAGTTTTCCTTTTGTCTTTTACAAGGGTTGGGAGCAAGTGATAAAAAATCACACAAGGGCCCAAAAGTTTGTCTCATCTCTGTTAACTGCAGATTGAATGGAGCTAATCTAATTACAAGATCAAGGAAATGAAAATATTAAAATCTAGGAACAATTTTATTGTATCATTTACTTATTCATTCATTCACTTTCTCACACTTATGAATTGAGAAGGCATCTCACAGCTGAGTAATGACTCCACTTTTTTTATTTTTTTTAAATTATTGGAAGTCTGATCTGGGGGAAGCTAATTGGGCCATTGGCTGAATCTCAGAGACAGCCAGCATAGTAACTGCTTTTGGGATCATCCATGACATATGAAATACTACGTGACTTATAAATTAGAGTCGTGGTTCACAAAATGTGGTCCAGGGACACATGGGAGTGCCCAAGATATTTTCAGAGAGTCGCAGTTCAGAGTAATTATTATGATAGTACCAAGACCTTATTCGCCTTTTTGGTTTTCATTAAGTAGAGTTTCCCAGACACTACAGATGTAACCACAGATTGAATGCAGACATCAGTGTGCAAATCCAGCTCTCATCTATTAACCCAAATATTAAAGAAATTTGGAAAAAATGTGAAACAATGCTTCTCTTCACTATTTTTTGGGGGGAAATAGTTATTTTTATAAAATGATGTCATTTGTGCTAATATGTAATGGTTTTATAATAGTTATTTTAGAATGAATAAATGTTTATAAAAATTTCTCAGTTTTAATTTAGAAAATGATAAATATTGATAGATATAACCCACATAAACAAAAGTATGTTGAGGTCCTCAATAATTTTATGACTATAAAACTCTTCTGAGACCAAAAATGTGAGAACCACTAAATTAGATAAATATGGACTCATGAGAAGTTTCAAAACACACTGTCCTTTCAGAAAGTATCACCTAGAGAATGTTTCTTTCTTGTTGGTGTGTAGGTCGGGCATAAATGCAGGAGATGAATCATTTACATAGTTTAGGATGCTTTATTGCTCTTAACCTACTCCCTGTATAAGAGTAACTGTACTGTTATCCTGGGAATCTGCAACTAGAATTGAATGTATACTTATTTATTTTCAAGACAGGGGAGACCTGTCACTCTGTCACCCTGTCACCCTGGCTGGAGTGCAGTGGCACAATCACAGCTCACTGCAGTCTCGACCTTCTGGGCTCAAGTGATCCTCCCACCTCAGCCTCCTGAGTAGCTGGGACTACAGGTACGTGCCACCATGCCTGGCTAATTTTAAATTTTTCTGTAGAGACAGGTTCTCACTATGTTGCTTAGGCTGGTCTCAAACTCCTGGGTTCAAGCGATTCTCCCGTCTAAGCTTCCCAAAGTGCTGGGATTATAAGTGTGAGGCACCATGCCCAGCCTACAATTGAATATTTAATCTCTGGCCTGAGGCCAAACTCTAGTGTCCATTCTTCCTAACGCAAATCCCTCAGTGTTTTTCTCCCAGTACCATGAAGCCTCAGCTCCTTCACAAAATCATTCAAGGGCAAGTCATTATAATCAGCTACTGGAAGGTGTGCTAATTATGTAGTTTCTGAAATGTTCTCTCAATAAAGTAGCCATTCACTAATGGGGAAAAATAAAATAACCCTTAATCACAGCAACAGAATTTTTAATAAGAATTCATAACTTGAAAAATTGATCCACAAACATTTTCACTTTTATTAAATTGCCCAAAAAATTAAGATATTTACCTCTGGTCTTATAGCTAAGTAGCCTAGCACATGCCTACATCCATTTAAGAAATGTTTATTGACTACCCATGATGTATTAGGTACACTTTGAGAATATATGTAAATACCCAGCCTAGAAGCTGGTGTGTAGTCTGTGACTGGCCTCTGATAAATAGTCATTGAACCTTGCCATTTATAAAATGAAATAACTAAAGACCCGGACAAACTATGCATAAAATTTTTATTATACTTCATAAACATGGGAGCCTGTTTTAAATAATCACACTGGACAACTAAATTGGTAGTTTATTGCCAATTAGGGCCTCTTAACGGAAGTGAGATGTGTAAATTAAGAAGTCAATAACAAATAAAATAGGAGAGAGCCTCATGTAGCTCAGGCTAATCTGTAGTTATTCCCATTGGCAAGATCATAATGTGGAAATAAATAGTGGCATGTGACAATGTGCTAAGATAGAAGACTATGCAGTTGTGTCAGAGGCTTCCTCATCCAACATGCTGGCTAAATACAGGTCCCGAGATGATTTATTATTTGCTGTATTTGACTGCTTGAAGCTCATTTAGTGGTACACTGTTTACACAAACCAAACAAAATCCAAAAAACAATTTGACCCAATGAAGAACTGAAACTAAACAGTATTCTCAATTACCGTTATTTCAGGGAAATATTATTGCCAACTGATTAAATGAAACCTTTGGTGTCTGGAGGACTTTCTGGGAGGAAGGATCAGTTATAGACAATCTGGGTCTGGGAAATGTGATGCTATCTCCAACGAGGTCCTAATAGATTTAGCTCCTCTTGAATGGTTATGTGAAAAGATAAATATAACATAGTTCAAGTCAGGTTTCTGCTATTTAAATGCCAGGATGGGAAGATAATAACCCATATCTTCATGGTATAATACTTGAATCTAAAAAAAGCCTAGTGAAAACAATAACACCTAAGTTATTTTCATTTATCTTCCGTTACTTTGAAGGTAAAGGTGTCACTGTTGCTATACAAATTGTTATATAATAACAATGTGAACAACAAATATCACAAACCAAGGAGCAAAAATTAGCCACTAGTAAAAAGCAGCTTATGCTACCCTAGTTGTTGCTAGCTAGGCATGGATTTTTTAAAAACAATTATAGATAGGTTTGCCATTTATAGACCTGTTGCTATGTGCTATTTCTATGTGTGGGGACACACGGCATCCGCGTGCCAAAATGGCTAACCCATCTCTGGTTACTCTATGTGAGGTTGTGCTGTCAGATGGAACTATTTCCCAGCGTGTCAGAGCTATATTGCATTCTGGCTGGAAGTTATACTTGAGTAGGCTTTTAACATCATTCTTTTATTCATTAATCTTCACTAAGTGATTACCATGAAGAAGACATTGTCTTGGCTGCACCAGAGATTACAGTTTAATTCTAAAAAGGCACATGAACATATAATTATAAAACTGCTTGATAAAAGCGGTGATACCACCAAAGGCGCCACCAGGTTCTAGCATTGGAGAAATAGTGTGTACACACACACACACACATATATAATTACACACACACTGGAATTGCTAGTTGGCATAATACTGTTTTGTAGATAATTAAACATTTTATCATTTCAATTTTGTAATGTTCTTTTTTGTAGCATGGAAGCCCCATGCAATCCTACAGTTTCTTGATAACCTATCGTCCTAAGCACTGTGGCTATATGTCTGCTAGATTAAGAGACTTGCAGCAGGGGAGTAACAAAGGCAGCTTTGAGTTCTAAAAGATCACTTTGACAGCAGTGTTGGAGTGGGCATAGGAGTGGCTACAGGGAGATGGTGAAGAGACTCTCCCAGCATCCCAGCAAGAAATGCTGCTGATGTTGATTTTGAAGAGACACCTAGGAATACTAGAGATATATTTGGGGCAGAATTGCCAGGACTTTGTGATGGATTCTTTATGGAGGGTGAGGAAGAGAAAGAGACAAAGACAACTTTTCTAAATTTAAAATTAAAAAATCTAACTGGGGAATGGCTTATTTGTATGACACCGGAGGAAGAATTAGTTCTTAGGGAAAAGATGTTCCTTTACTTTTGGACATGTTGATATTGAGGGGGTAAGCATTTTAATTCTAGAGTGGAAATAATGAAAAGGCAGTCAAATAATCTGTTCTTGATCACAGAAGTCAGAAATGGAAATACAGATTTGGGAATCATGAATATAGATGGTAATTAAAACAAGGATTTTTCTAGGCTTCTCTTTCTTTAGAGCAACTGAAAAAGGGTACTACTTTGAAGAGGATGGCTCCCACAGAGAGGAAAGACAATCTTGCTCAATGCTGCAAGGATTTTTAATGTTTATGGCTCGAGGCAAAGTCATTTGCAAGGGAACCTGAGAAGGAGCAGCCAGTGAAGAAAGAGAAACTGGAGATTATGCAGTCACTGCAACTACTCCTATGAGAAGAAGCGAGGTAACTGAACTCAATGCCACTGAGTGGCCAAATAAGACAGGTATTTCTCATGAAACTAGAAAGGTGGAGGACATTGGTCACCTTAGGGAAAGTGTTTTTGGTAGGATGACGGGAAGCCAAATCACTGAGTCTAGTAGACAAAATAATATCTCCCCTAAGATGCCCAGGTTCTAATCCTCAGAACCTATGAAGATATGACCTTGCACGGCAGAGAACTCTGCAGATATGATTAAGGACCTTGAAATGGGGAGATCATACTGGATTATCTGGGTGTGTCAAATGTAATCACAGCAGTCCTTAGGTGTGAAAGAGGGAGGCAAGACAGACAGAGTCAAAGAGCTTCGAAGATGCTAAGCTGTTGGCTTTGAAGATGGAGGAAGGGGCCACAACCTAAGGAAAGTGGATGGCATCGAGAAGCTGGAAAAAGCAAGACAATGGATTCTTCTCTAGAGCCCCCAGAAGGAAAGCAGCCCTGACACAATTGACACAATTTTTTTTTTTTTTTTTTTTTTTGAGACAGAGTCTTACTCTATCATCCAGGCTGGGGTGCAGTGGTGCGATTTGGGCTCACTGTAATCTCCACCTCCTGGGTTCAAGCAATTCTCTCATCTCACCCTCTGAATAGCTGGAATTGCAGGTGCGCACCACCACGCCTGGTTCATTTTTGTATTTTTAGTAGAGACGGGGTTTCAACATGTTGAACAGGCTGGTCTCAAACTTCTGACCTCAAGTGATCCACCCCCACTTTGGCCACCTAAAGTGCTGGGATTAAAGGTGTTAGCCGCCACTCCCGGCCTCTGACACCACGTTGATTTTAGCTCGGTGAGACCCATTTCAGAGTTCTGACTTTATGAACTGTAAGAACATAAATTTGTGTTGCTTTAAGACACCAAATTTGTGGTAATTTGTTATAGCAGCATTAGGAAACAGATATACCATAGGTCAAAGGAATGACAGAGGAAATGAAGACAGTGAGTGTGGATGTTGGGAAATTTGTGAAGGAGCGGTATATTACAAGATACAATGAAGAAGCTCTTGCTTAATGTGGGAGAAAATTAAGAAGCCAAAGTTCTTTAAGAACAGGCAGGTGATCAAGAGCACAGGTAGAAGTACTGAAGTTAGAGTAATGGACGCATCATCCTAAGGGAAAATGAGGGAGAAAAGGGTGTATCTTGGCGCAGACAGACTTCTAGATTTTATGTAGGGGCACTGAGGTAGTTCTTACTGATGAGTTGTATTTAATCTCTTTGTGCCTCAGTTTCCTTATTTAATAAATGGCTAAAATAATAATATCTCATAGGGTTTTCCTGAGGATTAACTGCATTAATGCATTTCAAGTACAGCGCTCATATGCATTGTAAGGGCTCAACACATATTATTGTTATTGTATCAGTTGGCTAGGGCTGCTGTAACGAAGTTTCATAGACCAAGTGTTTTAATGACAAATTTTATTGTCTCGCAGTTCTAGAGGCTAGATGTCCACAATCAAAGTGTTGACAGCATTGGTTCCTTCTAAGGGCTGTGAGGAAAGAATTTGTTCCAAACCTTTCTCAGCTTGTAGGTGGTTGTCTTCATGTTATCCTTCCCATATGACTGTCTCCGTGTCCAAATTTCTCCTTTTTAATAAAGGCACCAATCATATCAGATTCATGCTGCCCTAATGTCCTCATCTTAATTAATTAAATCTGTAATAATCCTATATTCAAATAAGGTCACATTCTGAGGTACAGGGAGTTGTGATTTTGACATATGAATTTTAGGAGGGACACAATTCAATCCATAACAATTATTTGCTTTGAAGAGTCAGTGAGGCTAACGACCATGAGTAAGAACGGTTAGATGAAGGTTTGAAGAAAGAGGAAAAGATTTACCACATTCATTGTAGTAGAGAGAAATATAGGCGACCAGGTAAATTCAGGAAGATTACCAGGGAGTATTCAGTGCCCAGAGGAGATTGATATCAAGAATTCAGAGTGGTGTAAAACCCAAAATCCTTACCATTGCCTACAGGGCCCTATGTAATTGGGCCTCGCTGTACCCTCTCTGAACTACCCTGATCATTCTCTCCCATGTTCTTAGGTTCCAGCCACAATAGCTTTCTTTCTACCCCTGAAACTTACCAAGTTCTTTTGGCCTTGATATAGTTTGGCTGTGTCCCCACCCAAATCTCATCTTGAATTATAATCCCGGTAATCCCTACATGTCTAGGGAGACCTGGTTGGAGGTGATAGGATCATGAGGGCGGTTTCCTCCATGCTGTTGTCATGACAGTGAGTGAGTTCTCAAGAGATCTGATGATTTTATAAGGGGCTCTTCCCACTTTGCTCCTCCCAATCTCTCTCCTGCCGCTATGTGAAAAGGTCCAAGTTTGCTTCCCCTTCACCTTCTGACAAGTTTCCTGAGGCCTCCCTAGCCATATGGAACTATGAGTCAATTAAAACTCTTATTTATAAATTACCCAGTCTCAAGGAAGTTCTTTATAGCAGTGTGAGAACTGACTAATACAGGCCTGTTGGCCATTGCACTTGCTTTTCCCTCTGCCTGGCATATTCCTTCCTAAATCGTCTTGTGGTAGGTTTTGTTTCATCATTTGGGCTTCACGCAAATGCTCCCCCTTAAAAGAGGTCTTCTAAATACCACTTCTCAGAAGTAGCTCTCCATTTCTTTTTTTGTTTTTCCTTTTCTCTCCTGTTATTTCTTTTATTAAAATACTGTACTCCCTAACATTCTACTGTGTTTTTTGTATCTTTTTAATGTGTTTATGCAAAATGAATAATGTATTTTGTGTATATTATCTTTAATTTATGCAAAGAATATTGTGTTATATATATATATATATACACATATCTCATTGTACTTCTGCTTTCTACTAGATACTGTTTTTTTAAGGTATATCTTTTTTTTTGAACATCTAACTTGTTTCTAAGTATTGTTTAATATTCTATGGCATATAGCCTTAGGAACTTACCTATTTACCCTCCCAGGGATGCATACCCAGGTGCCTTCTAGCCTCTAATCATAACAGTAAAAAAGAAGTTGCAATAAACATCCTAGTACATGTTCCCTTATGGACTCATATGGGAATTCTCTAGGATATACGGTATACTCAGAAGTGGAATCGCCAATGGGCTGTACATATTCTTAATTTGAGTAAATCCTGCCAGATGGTTCTTTAGAATGGCTTTCCCACTAGTCTCCTACTGGTGACCCAGAATTTAAGTTTATGAGAACAGAACCTATCTCTACCTTGTTTCACTAGTTCTTATTGTTTAAGTACAAGAAGAAGAAGTGCAATCCCTTCCTAATGGGGGCTTCTCCTGGCTATTGTAAGACATAAGGCTGGGGCAAGGTACCAGTAGTATGAGATAATGCATTCCATACCAAACTGTGTAAGGAGTATAGTAAAGACAGTGAGGAAGTAAATAGAGGATCAAGGAACTAGAAGGAACTAGAAGTCACTATAGGGCCAGAAACACATGAAGAGAACGTAATAGAGCAATTAAGTTTGAAGGATGGAAAGTTGTTGTCATAGAGTATAATGTCTTATTTTAGTTTGGTTTCTCTAGAAAATAGAACCTAAGGTAAAGCTCACATGTGATATTCTATTTAGAGTATTATCCTAGGGAAGCAAGAATGAACAGAAAAACAGAAATAAAAGAGAGAAGGAGAAAAAGCATATTCGAAGTCGTGCATTACTGATTTGTCTACAGCTTCTCTAGAAAACAAAGCTGGTTGCTGAGTCATGCCAGAGTAGCCAGAAATACAGAACCATTGCATCTTTGAACAGCTCCTGGGTGGGCAGGAAGGGTGAACAATTTACTTGTTGTCCTCTTCCTGGCTCCTGTCTCTCAGTGGTCAAAGTCGGCTCCACAGGGCATTAATTCCACTTATTTCTGGGTTGTGTTTTGGGCCCCTCCAGGCAGCAGTGAGGGAATTCAGAAATCCAGAGCTTCTGTGGGTTCAGTCAGGTCAGCCCAGGGGCCTGGAACTGCTGATGTTCCCTCTACAGTGGGTGTTATGAAGGTCATGCTGGTCTGGCCCTGGATCCAAGGGAGGTGGAGGTCAGTGACAGCATTAGCCTGGGCTTTACAACCATGGGGACAACCCCAGCCATTGCTTGGGCCATTCTGGCTGAGAAGCAAGGCAAATGGCTAAAGCCCTGGAGGTAGGCAGGGCTGTGCAGATGTGGGGTGCATATGCACTAGCAGAATTGGTGATTTTAGAGGGATTTCCAGGTGTGTCTATGGGAGTGATGGCTGAAGCTGAGACAGAACTATTAGATATGGGAAGACTAAGGAGTTGAGAGATGAAAGTGTTGGATGGGTAGTCCAGGTTGACTCTGAAATAGCACAGGGTGGTGGGATGCTAAATACTGTGAACCTAGTGCATGGTTAGTGTACACTGGCTATATTATTTGATGACTATCTATACCTAGAAAAAAAATCACTATTTAGGAAAGTTAATGCACCTTGGGCTGAAACTTACTATGTATAGATAAAACCAGAAAACCAAATTTATTTATATTTTGTACTTTTAAAGTAAAATTTACTATTACCTGATTGCCAATTGGACAGACTATTAATTTCTAATTCATACCATTATTCTAAACAATTGTCTATTCCAGAAGGAAAATCAAGAACATGTTCCAAATTCTTTCTCTAGAACTTCAGAAACATAAGCAAAATTCTTCTGGATAACAAATCATGACTTTCTATCAACTCTAGGATTGGACCTGCTGTGTGTGGTACTGAGATATATACAGCAAAAATAATCAAATGTGAACCATGCCCTGCAGGTATTTACAGTTCTGTAGGAGAGATAAATATAGTTTGGCACCAATAATACAAAGTAGAAAGTGATAAATACCACAAGAAGTGTTGAGACAAAGTACAGTGCTGGCAAGTTCGGGAAAAGGGGCGGACACCTAGAAATAATCAGTGTAGCTATGAGATGAGATGAGAGAGAGAGAGAGAGAGAGAGAGAGAGAGAGAGAGAGAGAGAGGAAAGGGCTAAAGCCAGAATCCTGGGAAAATGTGGACTGGGTGGAAGTGGGAATAGACGAGCGGGGACATTCAGAGAGAGCATGGGCAAGAGACTGTTCAATTCTGTTCCAGATTGGGATCACAAGAAGGCTCAGCTGCTGCTTGGAGGAGCTTGGAAATAGCCCAGATGTACCAGGAGCTAATGCCCATAACACTCTCATCCCTATCCGGGATCACTGGGGAAATGACAGGCTACTGTGCCCTTTGGAAAGCAGAGTAGAAAGGAGACTAATGCTCCCAATGCTAGGCCTGGAAGATTGTAGGACATTATTGATGAGCTTCCACAGAGGAAGCAAAGGCACCACATATAGGATTCACTTTCAAGTCTCTAGTATCTTAAGAGACAGTTTTTGTTTTTTAAAGAAGATAGTAGATTAAAGAGTGAAATTTTTAAATTATTTTTTAAATAATGAAGAGACTTGAGCTGGGTATGTTCTGGAGATATAAGCATTGATACAACAAAGTCCAGGCTCTGAAGTCTAATAAGGGAGACTGGCAAGTTAACAAGGATTTGTAACTTGGAGGACCATGTTGCTGTGGGCTCATGGGAGAGAAGCACTAACCTGCATGGTCAGCAGGACTTCATGGAAGAGATAAATGGCATTGAGGTAAATAAAGGGATTGTGGGCTGCAGGGAGCTTAGATAACATGAAAATTTGGGTGGATTCAATTGGCCCAGTTTTATAACCATATCGAGTGATGCTGGAACCTGGACAGCAAAAGCATCAAAGGCAAATGGGATTTTCTCTGGGTTAGGGTTTGGCAAATCCAACTAGAAAGAAGGGCACTTTGACCTGAGGTTCTAGCCTTAGCAACTGAAATGGCTGCTCATGGAGTTACTCTGGTAGGATAAGGAAGCCTGAAGATAAATGAAAGAATAAAAGAGGGAAGGAAACAAAGCCAAAGAAATGGTGAGAAAATGGAGTGTGAACCACCAACATGGAAGTTTTATCCCTCTTATGTCCCCAGGAGATTTTTCTGCTGATACATAGAAGGGGCCTCAGTTGGGCCTTGGAGGGCACTAAGTTGGAATTTAAAGGTTAGGAGCACAAGGCTGATCTGATGGGGTGCCCTGACAGGAGTCCATGTGCAAAGGTAACTACAGAGTCTCCTGTGTAGAAATTTATCCCAAGAAAAGAAGATTGTCATGGGATGATCCTAAACCGTAATTTAGTCATCCAAGGGCTTGGGAGTCTGAATTAAGTATGGAAACATTACTGGATCTCTTCCTAGCTCAGCCTCTTGGATGTAGGTCCCTGAAAGAAACAGAAAGTGGGCAAAACTGGGAGATTTCTGGAAAACACTTGAGCTGCTTGGGGACTTTTCTGTGTATAAAACAAGGGAAGACAGGCCTTTTATCATCCCCATCTCCATAGGCTACCTCTGAACTTTGACATCGTGAGAATTCTAGTGCTCTGGTAACAGTGCTTAGCAGAGACCAGGAGACCTGGTGGAGCAGAGGCTTACCTAGTGGGAGGAGGATTAGTCATGAACATGTCCCACATTGCCCATGTGCTCAGATTAACATTGCAGACGGGCCTCTGAGAGGGCTGTGTTCCTCAGTCAATGGCAGAGAAAGGCCAGTGGATTTTGATTTCTCGTTGTCTTTGTAGAGGTAGAAGAAGTCAAGATTTTAGGGTCTGGAATTATATAGATTGGTTCTGCAACTTATTAGCTCTGTGAATTTGATTAAAGTTACTTAACTCTCTGAGTTTCCTTCCTCAGGTGCGCTTACCTCCTCAGGTCAAAGGAGTAAATGAGAAATTACATGGAAGCCTTTAACTCATGACACAGAGTTCAACATCACAGTCTAGATTCCTTCAGCCTGAAGGTGCTTCCTCCTCACTCCCTGTCTCACTCTTACCCACCTTAAGTTTAAATGCCGCCCTTTTTTTTTTTTTCCCGAGAGACATTATCCCAGAGCCCCTGTAGCAGACTCTAGATTGTCTGCCCAGCATCTGTTCCATCTTCTACTTTTTATTCGGGTATGCACTTCTCAAAGAATGCAATCCGAAAGAGTTAGGAACCAGTCCTACAGAGCCTAAGAGCCTGGGAATGGTGGTTCCTCCCTCCATCTCCAGCATTTAGGTGTGAGCATATGCTCAGTTTGGATTAATGGCAGGTGAGAAGTCTCCTGGAAGCTTCCAAGAACAATTTCCCAGCTCTGGAAAAGAGACTCTCTGCGACCTTTGGGCACTGTTGGGATTGCCCATAATAAATGCAGTTGTTCCAGTCATCCTGGGGCCATGGGTGAAGCAGCTCCAGGAACAAAGCTGCCATACTGGGGATGGCAGGGGGAATAATGGGAACAGGCCAGGGCCTTCCCAGACACAACTCTGTTCCTGAATTCACCAACTAGAGCCTCCTGACCTTGGAACTTCTTCCCTTGTGAAACAGTAAGTTTCCTTATAATTTAAGACATTCTAAATTGGGTTAATTATTAATTGCAGCCTCCCACATCTAAATTATAACCTCATATTTTTTTCTCTCTTTTTCTTTCACAGTATTTCCCCCATATATGCTTACTTTTGTGTTTACTTGTTTAATGTCTGTTTCTCTCACTGGATTGTACACTCTAAGTTGGCAGAGATCACAAGTTAATTTTGTTCACCATTGAATTCTAAGTATTTGGCACCGGGCCTGAGATGCAGGAGCTGCTGAAAGCACATTTGTTGAAAGACTGAATAAAAGGCTCAATAAATGGTCACTTTCCTTCTCTTCCTCCTTTTCCTTGTTCAGCATGGTACAGTTGACAGAGCACAGGACTGCTGGGAGGGAACTTAGGTTCCTCCTCAAACTCTTCCTAGCTGGGTGACCTTGGGCAGCAGCCTGCACTGCATCCACAGCTTTCAAGCTTTTACCTCAATGAACACTAAGAAAGTACATATGACCCACTTGACCCAGTGTGTGTGCATACTCTGCTATTTTTTATTCTATTTGATATCATTTTAAAAATGCCGGCTTTGACTCAATACATCAATTTTATAATCCATTAATTAGCAACCCATTGTTTAAAAAAACCCAGGACTCAATGAAATGTGAGGACTTTGCAGCACTATTCACAATAGCAAAGTCATGGAGTCAACCTGTGTGTCCATTAAGGAGTGATTGGATTTATAAATGTGGTTTTATATTATATATACACACATACATAAAATATATACACACACTATGGTGGTATACACACACACACTGTGTACCTATCACCTGAAAAATTCAAAAATTTTTTTAGATTCAGGGGTATTACACACACACACACACACACACACACACACACACACAATGGAATACTACCTAGCCACAAAAACAATGAAATTATATCTTTTGCCACAACATGGATGGAACTAGAGGCCATTATCCTAAGTGAAACGACTCAGAAACGAAGTCAAAAACTGCATAATCTCTTATAACTGGGAGCTAAACAATAGGTAGGCATGAACATCCAGAATAGAATAACAGACATTGGGGACTCCAATACGTGGGAGGGTGGGAGGTGGATGAGGTAGGAAATATAACTTATTGGGTACAGTGCACATTATTAGGGTGATAAGTGCGCTAAAAGCCCAGACCTCACCACTAGGTGTTATGTCCATGTAATGTGACTGCACTTGCACCCCTGAATCTAAATTTTTTTTAAACTAAAGACTTTGAAAATCTGTTTTTCTTCCTTTTGTCATTAAATCGTTTATAAAAATTCAGCCCAACTTAAAAGTCCATTATTACAGTGATATACAATTACTTATTTTCTCTTTTCCTGTGGAATTCTTCCTCACTCCTTTCTCCTCTATTTTTTTTTTTTTTTGAGGTCTGTATAAAATGTACCGATTCTGGGATAACTTCATGAAAAAGTACTTTGTATACTTTTGCTATTTTCCTCCAGTTAGCACAAAAACAAACAGGACTATATTCCTCCTCCTCTGAAACTTAATGGCCTCATTCAACATATTTTACACGGGCCTCATTTTTTATATAAGTTTATGTATGTAACAGTGTATACAAATGTTACATGAGCCCCACTGCCACCATGTGGTTTAAAAACCCAGGAGAGTTGGTTGTAACATTCTCTAGATGCACAGTGAGGAATAGACCCTCACTGTACTTTCCATCTCTCAACACAGAAACTGCCCTTGTCCTCCGTGAATTTGCTGGTGAAATTCCTCTAGGGGCAGGAGGAAAGGGAAAAAGCCACACGGAGATCTCACAACTCCAGAACACAGCAAATAATGCGGTGGGGTGTACATATATATTTAGAAAACCATATTGCACCCTTCAAGAAAAAAAAAAATGTACTCAAAAGGCGAAGAGAGAGCATTACCTACTTGGGTGATCAAGAAAGCTCCCTGCCCAAAGACCTGCAGATTCGGAAGGTATACTCTCTGTCCCTCGAAACTCGATTCAACCCCTGCCCCCAGCGTCACGTGAATTGGCAAACTAGATGTAAGTTATGGCCCCAGAATCTGGGAGGGGCGCGTCGACGAGCTGCTTCGGGGTCACATGTCTTCGTAGAAGGGCATTGGTGTGACAGAGGAAGGCATGTCCAGGGTACGTGCGCCTGTTTGAGCTCTGGGAGGGAAGGCGAAGTGGAGAGAGCCTGCAGTGAAAACAGATTGGAAGGATGGAGGAAAGGGAGGGGAAGGAAAAAATGAACACCTCCCTGAACTTTCTTCTCCCTTCGTCCCAGACACTTGAAATAGAAATAATAACATGAACAAAAATGCTTACAACCACGATGTTATCGCCTTACTTAAGTTGCCTCACTCTGGAGGGTATGGGGTATAAAGTGCACACTGCGGTTGTGTCGGGAGTAAAGGTTCGGGCTGGTGTGGGTGCGCGCGCGGGTGACCCCACCTTTAGGGAAGCCGGCGCCCTACTCTCCAGGCAGTAGCCCCGGCTGACCCCCTCCCTCCTCCTTCCCTCCTCTTTTCCCTCCCTCCCTGCGTGTCTCCTCTGCACCGGCCCCCGCCGCGGAGCCAGGCGGCAGCACCGACGCCGCCGCAGCTCCTTCCCGCATCGCGCTAACCCGCGCCCCCGGCTCACACGTAGCCGGAGCGACCGAGCCAGCAGCCCCGGGCCCGCGCTGCGCACCGTGCGCACGGCGGGGTTGGCTGAGCTGACCTGCGCTGGGCTCCGGCGCCGCAGGCAGCTGGGGAGGGCGGCGTGGGAGAGGACGCTGAGACGCAGGGGCGGCCGCGCCGAGGTGACAAACTGCGCACCTGGAAAGTTACCCGGCTGTCTGGTGAGGTTCGTGGGCTGGGGGGCTTGGGCACCGGGGTGTGAGGGCGCGCCGGGAGGGACAGGGTCGGGATGCGCGTGTGTGCATGCTGTGCATGCGTTGCGCGATGTGCGCCTCTATTCCACACCCAGCCGGTCTCTTGATTGTGCTGTTTGAGTGTGGACGTGTGCACGCGTTGCATTCACTAGGTGTGGCAGCGTTTCCTGAGCTCCTGGAGGCAGGGAAAGGCTACTTGTGTTTAGAGGCTCGGATGAGGGCGGGAGGGGCTCAGCCCCAGTGGGGAGTCCTCAGGGTTCTCTAGGTTTAGCGAGGAGCGGCGGTGGAGGCTGTTGCTCCGAGCTAGGGCTTGGCGGTGCTTTCAGGGCTTGCGCTCCCGGCTTTGCTTCGTCCAGCTCTGAGTAGTTGCTAGGGGACAGTCCTCAGGCAAGGACTTTTAGGAGTCCTGGTAAACTTGTGTGGGTGTCCTTTTGTCACTCTCGGCACCGTGAGGCGCTTTCATATTTCTGTATTTTTCGGTGATGAAGAAACAAGAGCAAACAAAGCCCAGAAACCAGCCACTTCGGCGATGAGAGAAAAAGAAATAGGTTCAGTTTTGAGAAGAACTACGGTGCAAGTACAAAGTAGCTGAGGCCAGAGCTGACAATAAAAACAATGCATGCAGAATTAGGTAGAAAGGGTAACGCTGGGACAAATGCCTTGATTTCCTGATCTTCATCTTGTTCCCCAAGTTCCCAGGGGCTTTTTTTTTTTTTTTTTTAAGGAAGAGAACAACATACACCTGCCTCCACCCCACCACACCCTCATACTTACAGTTTCTTAGAAATTGTTTCTTTTCTTTGCAAGTTTCTATTTAACTCTTGAAGAAGGCGATCATCCCACATAACATACACTAGCTGTTTTCAGTACTCCTGTTTAGTTTTGCACAGGAGGGTATGGGCTAATATGGTAGAGAATTCCCTTTGAAGAATTAGAGCGCATCCTCTCCATTGGAACACTGTGTGACTAAGAATAAACGACCTGAAAAGATGATGCCCAGACATCTTTCTCTTTTACGTGAAATCCTTAACTCCAGTTCTATGAAGTCATTACAAGTGAGGCTAATGAGAATTCACCTCACAGTGAAGGTATATGTTGCCTGGCTGTTGCCCAAGGCCTGTGATCCCTTATTGTCTTGCTTCCTCTAGGCTATTTTTCCTATCAATTATCTCTTCTTCTCCCATGTTTTCATTTTTCCAATCTCCTGTGCTTCATTATCCTGGAGCTGCAGACATTTTCAAGTTTTCATTATTTTAAAAATCCCTTTCGTGAACCGTGATACCATCTTGCAGGCTCTATCTTAGTGTCAGCTCTTTCCATGGCTCTTTGTAGTTGGGTGTCTATCCCCATTCTTCTTTGACAAATCAGATTCAGTACTTTTCCCTCTGATCTCATTTCCTGTGACAGGCCTGTGGGATGTGAGTACAGCCTGCTCACCTCTTAAGGATCTTATCTGCATGGTCTTTCTGATGCTTCTCCTAAATCTCTTATTGGTACACATGTTCCTTCTCCTTCTTTGTTATTTGCTTCTCCTCCTCCTCCTCCTCTCCCACAAATAATATCCACAGATATTACGTATATGTTCATAGGTAACAATAGAGACATTCCTTTCTTACCTCCCTTAGTGATCTCATCTACAAATGGGACTTCAACTCTTCTATGGAGCAATCGCTTCCCTTGACTTTTCTTTTTTGCTTCTAACTGCTAGACATTTGCATCATGATGGCCCAAAAGCATCTCAAAATCAATATGTATAAATCCAGACTCGTTACTGTCTTTTCAAAGTAAGCTCATTCTCCTGACTTCTGTCAGTGCCACAGTGCCTAGCCCATACACGGTGCCCTGTGTGTTCTTTTGGAATGACTGAATGAATGAAGAGTAGATAGTACTACTTTCCTTCAAGCCTCCTAAGATCAAAACATTGAAATCTTTTTGATTGCCCTCCCGTGCACATCCATTTAATTACTACATTAGAGATACTATCCTGCAGTGTTCCACCTACTCATCCTTTTCTTTTAATATTAATCTCTTCACATCCTCTCTCACTTTAACCAAAGCAGTACCTTCTTACCATATCTTACAGTTTTCTTTCCAACCTCATATAGACCTAGACACTCTTCCTCTCCTCATCACCAATATCCTGGGCATTTGCATCCAATTCATCAACTTCAGCCTCTATTTAGGTATCAATAACTGCTTGATATTTTCAGCTTTCCTCTTTCTTTAGCTTTTCTTGTCCCTCATTTCTTACTGCTCACTAAACTTCTCTACCTTAAAGTTTCCACTGGCGCTTCAAACTGAGTATATCCAAAATTAAACTCACCGTCCTATCCCTCAAATCTGCTCCTCATTTTGGTCAATGACATTACCTTTTACCCAGTCGCCACGATGTAAATTTTCAAATCCTCATCCTCTTTCTTCTTGCCACCACTCAAAAATTCTGTCAGCTATAATCTTCTGACCTGGACTTACAGACCCACATTTCTGTGTGTTTGCTTGTTTATCTGTTAATGTAGCCCCCAAAATAGCTGAATTTGGTAGTCAAATATAGGCTATGTGGCATTCATAAAATTCGCTGCAAACATTCTGCTGGGGCGGAGGGTGGGGAGGGGAGGCACTTTAAAGAAATAATCAACCTCCAGAGTAGCTGCAACTTTGGTACAATAAGGTCATATGATTTCCTGTCAAGAGAAAGTTTTTCTCCATTCAGGATGGTGTGGACAGAGAAAACAAGCAGTGGATTCCAAACTGAGCCCCAGGTCAACAGTCACAAGGTCAGATGGACAGATGCTTTTAATTGTGGCATTGATGTGAAAGTGAGCTGTTTCTCACAAGGACAACTCTGTGTGGTTTTGCTTCAGGGAGAAGAATCAGGGATTTATATATTCAATTATTTTCTAAAGGAACTTTAGAGAGACAAGCTAATGGTAACATCAAATGTATCAGTTTCCTATCTACCTAGAATATTATCTGTAAACGTCTGTATAATTCACCCCTCTGATTTCCAGCCGAACTGCCCATTATCATTAAAAAATCAATTCTGCTTTCCATGATGTATTGAAGGAAAGGACATTGCAGTGTTACATATAGCTGTAACTTTTATTGAATCTCATATGACAATGTTTTTCTCTCTGGCTACCATGGAGATGGTCGATTTTTTTCTCGAGTTCAAGAAGTTCAAGTCATTAAGTAGTGCTGGGACTCTGAGCTTTAATCCTGAAACTATCACCTCCTATTTGGATTGGTGCAATAGTATCTTCCCTTGTCTTACTTCCTCTAAGCTCTTTTTACTCTATTCCTTATTTATGAGAATATTATTTTCCTAAAGGACAAATCTGACCACATAACTAGAAAACTTAGTGTATCTTAAGATTCAGATACCATAATGTGGCATAGGAAATTTTTCAGTATCTTACTTTTTCAGTTTCATTATTCATTACTCTCCTTTCATCTGTCACACATTTCAGCCTGTCCCTTGACTGTGCTATGAGCTTTCTTGCATTCATTTCTTAATACATAATTCTTTTCTTAAACTAATAGACTTTCTATTTTATAGAAATTTTAGGTTTATAGAAGAATTGAGTAAAAAGCACAGAGTTCCTATATACCCACCTCTCAGCACTTTCCCCTGCTCTTAACATCTTTCAGCAGTATGGTACGTGTGTTACAAGTGATGGAACCAATATTGATGCATTATTATTAAAGTCCATAGTTTGCATTGGGGTTCATTCCTTTTATATATTCCATGGGTTTTGACAAGTATATAATGAAATGTATATGTCAATAGAGTCTCATATTGAATAGTTTTACTGCCCTGTAAATATTCTTTCCCACCTATTCCTTTCTGTCTTTCCCCAAGCTCCTGGCAACCACTGATCTTTTTATGGTCTCCAAGTTGTGTCTTTTCCAGAATGCTATATAGTGGAAATCATACAATGGACAGGCTTTTCAGATTGACTTCTTTCACCCAGCAATATGCATTTAAAGTTCCTTCATGTCTTCTCATTGGCTGATACTGCTTTTATTATTGAATAATATACTATTATATGGATGTGCCATAGTTTGTTTATCCATTTACCTACTGAAGGATATCTTGGTTACTTCCAGGTTTTGGGAATTATAAACAAAGCTGCCATAAACATTCATGTTCAGGTTTTAGTGAAAACATATGTCTCATATTAGTTGGGTAGATACCAAGAAACATGAATGCTGGCTTGTAGAGTAAGAGTAGATTTAGCTTTGTAAGAAGCTGCCAAATTGTCCCCTAATGTAACTGTATCATTTTGTATTCCCACTAGCAATGAACGAGCATTCCTGTTGCTCCCTATTCGCACCAGCATTTGGAGTTGTCAGTGTTTTGGGTTGTAGTCATTCTAATAGGTGTGTAGTGTTATCCCATTATTGTTTAAATTTGAGATTCCCTAATGACCTATGATGTTGAGTATCTTTTTATATGCTTATTTACCAACTGTGTGTCTTCTTTGGTGAGGTGTCTGCTCAGATCTTTTGCCCATTCTTTAGTTGGGTTGTTTGTTTTCCTATTATTGAGTGTTCAGAATTCCTCCTTTATTAGACATATGTTTTAGAAGTACATTCTCTCAGTCTATGGCTTGTTTTTTCATTCTCTTTTTTCAAAGCAGAAATTTTAAATTTTAATCAAGTCAAATTTATCAATATTTTTCTGTCTATGAATCAGGCTTTTTGGTCTTTTATCCAAAAAGTCATCACAAAACCCAAGATCACCTAGAATTTCTCCTATGTTGCCTTTGGGGGGTTTTGTAATTTTGTGTCTTACATTTAGGTCTGTGATCCATTTTAAGCTAATTTTTGTGAAAGCTATAAGGTCTGTATCTAGATTCTATTTTTTTTTAAAAAATTAATGCCTAGTTGTTCCAGTACAATTTGTTAAAAAGACTATCCTTTCTCCATTGATTTGTCTTTGCGCTCTTTTGTATTCTTTGATCTTTGGATCAGTTGACTGTGTTGTTTAGGTCTGCCTCTGGGATCTCTGTTCTGTTCCATTGATCTACTTGTCTATTTTTTCACCAATACAACACTATATTGATTACCATTACTTTATTAGTAAGCCTTAAAGTTGGATAGTATCAGTTCTTCCTCGATACTGTGTTGGTTTAGTACATGTTTTCTGTTCAATAAGTTTTTCTTCTAAGATAAATTGTCGGATAAATAATGTTAACTGTAATAATAATAGTAACATTTAATATTTCTTAAACAAATACTCTATGCTAATACCTGTGCTAAATTTTCATCATGATTTATCTCATTTAATCCTCTAAAAACTCTAAATGACAGGCAGCATTATTTTATCTATCTCTCTATGTTTCTATCTTTTTCTTCCATTACTGACACTCAAGTATCTTGCCTGAGGGCATATAGACCACTAAATGAAAGTGCTTCGACTGGGACTCTGAATCGGTAACCTTAGCCAGCACTATACCATCTCCCATATTGACAAATATACACGTAGCTATACACACACATCTATATATGTGTGTGTGTGTGTTTGTCTGTGTATATTTATAACAGACTCCAGATGGGTAGAGAGAGAAATAGATATTATCTAGACCAGAGCCAAGATTCTGGTTTCAAACTGCTATAGGGCTGGAGGAAAAACAGAAAACAAAGCTTAATTCCTCCCACATTGACTGCCAGGTGTTAATCCGCCTGCAGGCGCCTTCACAGTCACTTTTGCTTTTTTTATGTCTATTCTAATTACCTCTTGGTGGACAGCATTTTCTAAATGGTGATTACATTAATATAATAATTTGTAGTTGTATATAGCTTTTCTCTCTTCTAGCGAAATGCCACTACTCATTTGATTGCTGTCTCCTATACCTAACTGCAGAAGAGTATTGCCCCCACAGTGAACTATGGTTTTTGGTTGCCTTCAAAGATATTTAGGTGGACCTCTGTGTTTTAAGCATTTCATTGCAATGTGTGAAAATAAATAGGGGCTACATGAGAGAATTACAGAGTTTCAATTATTAAGTCCTTGTAGTCATGAATTGGCTCCGTGTCATTCATAATCTTTTTTTGTCTCCATCTTTAGGTGGGGAACTTGTTTTGCAGGCTGTTTGTTTCCAAATTATTTCTTTTCTCAATGGAAGATAGAATCCAGGAAAAGTAAGAGTCCTTTACTCCTGGCCACATCCTCCCAAAGGAATAATGTGCTTCTTTAAAGAGTTTTGTCACTTGAGAGGCTGAGGTAGAAAGATGGCTTGAGCCCAGGATTTCGAGACCAGTTTGAGCAACACAGTACAAGACCCCATCTCAACAACAAAATTTAAAAAAAAATCAGTCAAGCATGGTGGTGTGCCTCTGTAGTCCTAGCTACTCTGAAGGCTGAGGCAAGAGGGTCACTTGAGTCCAGGAGTTTCAGGTTACAGTGATTGCACCACTGGCCGCTGCATCTCATGGCCTCAGAGGGAGACCCTGTCACCACAAACAAACAAACAAACAAACAACCCACAAAAGACTCTCGTTGGAAGACATTCAGTTTACTAGACTTCTGTCCTACCCAGAAATGATCCTCTCTGGGTTTTCTTCACACCAAGACATTAATTGCCTGTTTCTAGTTACATGCTATAATAAGAGCTGCTTACCTACTTCATGTGTGTGACCTGCCAGGCATTGTATGGGATACTTTACAAATGTAATAATCATAGTAACCCTATGAGATAGGTATAAATATATTCCCTTTTGTAGTTAAGAAAGTAAGACTCAAAGATTTTTAGGAGTATATAGAAGGTTGAGAAACAGCAGATTATTTTATAACCCTAATTGGCCTGACTCTATTGCTCATGTTAAATTCTGATCTTTATCTCCAAACTCATTTCTAATTACATCATGTGCTGCCCTCTGACTGTAAGAATGATTTTAATAACCTGCAGTTGCCAGATTGATGGAGCAACATTCTATGGTTCATTTCTCTTTGTGGCTAGCAATACGTATTTGAGGAATAGCTTATCTTAGTGACGGGTACAGGAAACAGAGTGAATCTAATTAGGTTTTATGAAGCCAGAGTCTTGAAACCTTGGCTTCAGGGACAACAATATTTAAATGGATGAACTAAGTAAGAAATCAGACTAGTATTGAGCCATTTAGTAACTTACTTATGTATCTTAAATTAGTGACTTGAAAGATGAGTTACTCTCATTTTCCCATCTTTGAAATTCTAAATAGCTTGAAAGATTTACATAGCTTCCAACTAAACCAGAGGATAATTGGTGTTTTGGGAGAATTTAACATCCTCTACCTACTGTGCTTCAAGTTTGTAAAATTATTGGATTGGCACAGAATTTTTCGAATACCATCCATAGAGCAAAAATGATTGTAAGCCTTTTCATATTTGTAATGCTAAAACTGTTTTCTGTGTCAAATTTGATTGCAAATCCGTGATGGGATATGCCCCTGATATAGTATATGATACTTTGGTCTTAGTAAACAATTTTTCCATGAACAAAAATGAGTGAGTTGTTAGTTTAATATTAAATTTGAAAGATTTTGTATGTGCTCTTTTCTTTATAAGGCAAATCCTTTTCCTCCTGCCATTACATCTCCCTTCTTTCTTTACTGACCTAAGAATACTTATCCATGAACTGAGAAGGCTGTCTAGAAAATGGCTCACTGATGCATGTTAAAAATGTGTGTACACATTAATTTAAAATATTTTTGGGGTACCTTTCTTATGCTTGCAATTCATAATCTCATTCAGGCTTATTCTCAGATTTCCATATAACATATTCTTAATTGCTTATTCAGGATACAAGTATGTCCAGAGCGAATTCTTTGAATTCTAGTCTCTTCATCCTTCTTATATATTCATAATATACAAGATCAGTAAATGCTGCCAAGTCAACAGAAACTTAAAGGTTAAACCTGCCACATCTCTGCAACATATTAAGGCAATTCTCCGAAGGCTAATGTTTATTACTGACCACTCTGAACCTGAATTATATGAGAAATATCTAGGTGTTTCAAGATTGCTTTTATAAATGCATTTATTTTCTGTTTATACCATCCATTGTAGGCAATCTACATTGACTATTTGGTCACATCTGTTTGAAACCTAGACGCTGTGTTACATCTTTGCATCTGTGCCTTTGTTGTTGTAGAGGTCACTATTATTCTGCTAGAACTAGTGAAAAAACTCTAAGTATTTCACTTCTATTTAAGTGTGAAGTTTGGAGGGAGAGAGGGGCAGATGTGTGGGTTATAAAACTGCGAAGTTTCATTTCTTCTGATTTGAGATAATCAGAAGTAATTCAAGTTTAGTTTACAAGTGTTATAATGCTTTTTGGGTTATGGCTGTTGTATTTGTCTGTTCTCATGTTGCTATTATAATAAAGACACACCTGAGACTGGGTAATTTATAAAGGAAAAAGGTTTAATGGACTCCCAGTTCCACATGGCTGGGGAGGCCTCATAATCGTAGCAGAAGGCGAAGGAAGAGCAACGGCATGTCTTACATGGTGGCAGGCAAGAAAGCATGTTCAGAGGAAACTCCCCTTTATAAAACCATCAGATCTCATGAGAGCTATTCACTATCACGAGGACAGCATAGGGCAGACCCGCCCCCATGATTCAATTACTTCCCATTGGGTACCTCCCACGACATGGGGATTTATGGGAGCTAAAATTCAAGATGAGATTTGGGTGGGGACACAGCCAAATGATATCAGCTGTCAAAAACTGCGTGTGTAAAAGTATGAAGTTTAAATAGGTAGTCTAAAGAGCTTTTGAACATTATAATAATTAGTCAGAGCAGTATTTCCCAAACTCCACACATTCAAATTCTACTTTTATGATTCTGCTCATATGTGCTTATTATCTGCAGATGATTTATTTTTATTTTCATCAAATTGACTCAGTAAGCCTAAATATCTAGTTTAGTCTTCACTGAAGCAATAATAATAATGAGATCACAACTTTGTGGTGATATTTATATTTCAAATATGTGTTAAAATAAATACATAGCTATTAGACTAAAACAAGTTCTGAATAAACTAAATCATCCCTCATAACCTCTGATCTGCGTACCACATCCTGAGACTCACTAGATTCATGATTACTTTGGGGCCTGAACTGAGGACATTCATTTTTTTAATTTTTGAAATTTTCATGACTTCCCACACTACACCAATATAGGAGGACATTCTTAATAGGAAAAGAATAGAGCCTTGCAGGCATGGGTCGTACATGTTGGAGATCCTCCACTTTGGACATAAAATAAAGGATGTAGAACAATTTAAAATTCTTCTTCCTGTTGGTGACCACAGTTCAGAAGTGTTTTAGCAGTGAGTGTTATCAGAAATGCAAAAACTTAATAGATACATACAGCAGGAGGAAAGTGCTAATCAAGCATCACCAACTCTGCTTCCGTCTTCTGAGAAATGCAGATGTGTAATTTTCTAAATCTGGGGAAGGTTTCTTACTGTTGCCGCATGGGGAGCTGTGAAAGTTGTGACATTTCCATACCTCTGTTGTTGTAGCTGCTCATTTGCATTTTATCTTTGCCATGCTAACATCCAAGTGACAGTTTTATTGTGATGATTTTGACAACTGTTCAGAGAGACTATCCAGAGAAAACAGCAGGTAACTCAGACCATTTTTGCAAAATGTTTAGGTGTGATACTTGTGCTCTCAAAGGGACAGGTAAGAATGAACCCAAATGCCAACTCTTCTTCATGGAGGGAAAAAAGAAATCAATAGATAGCTTTTTTTTTTTTTTTTTTTTCTGGAAACATGGGGAAATTTATTACTTTTCAAACAATGATGATTGCTGTGTTCCTATTTATGAAACAAGATGGGAATGAGAGGAATGGTGGGGACTGTTGGGAAGTGAAACTCCACTTGATACTTCCCAATTCTGTGCCCTCTCAGGTCCCTGAGCAAAATGGGAAATGGTTCAGTGAAACCTAAACATTCCAAGCACCCAGATGGACACTCTGGGAACCTCACCACTGATGCTCTGCGGAACAAGGTGACAGAGCTGGAGAGAGAGTTGAGGAGGAAGGATGCTGAGATCCAGGAGCGGGAGTACAATTTGAAGGAGCTGCGGGAGCAGCTGTCGAAGCAGACCGTGGCCATTGCTGAACTCACAGAAGAGCTCCAGAACAAGTGCATCCAGCTGAACAAGCTGCAGGATGTGGTGCATATGCAGGGAGGAAGCCCGCTTCAGGCTTCTCCAGATAAAGTGCCTCTTGAGGTCCACCGGAAGACCTCTGGATTGGTCTCTCTCCATAGCAGGAGGGGAGCAAAGGCTGGCGTATCTGCTGAGCCAACAACCCGGACCTATGACCTCAACAAACCCCCTGAATTTTCCTTTGAGAAAGCAAGAGTCAGAAAAGACTCCAGGTAAGAAGTTTCCACTACCTTTAAACTCAGATGGCCTTAATATTGTGAAATATGAGAGTGGTATTTATTAAGCCTCCTTAATGATAAAGAACATATTAACCCTTTCAGATGTGGGGGTAGAGGGGTTTTTTAAATGATTTTGTTTTGCAAAAGAATCTCCCATTGGACAGAAGTTTAAAGTAGAAATTGCACTATGTATCTCACTCTGTGAGGAGCTCAGTTTACTCACAGTTATTTCTATTACCTTGAAAACCCTAGGGGTGTGAAATAGTATTAGAAAGTGTACACTTCTCTTTCTAGAGGAGTGAACTTAAAAATGTACACACATCATAGTGAATTGTGACTATGTTAGCAAAAAACAG
This sequence comes from Colobus angolensis palliatus, assembly GCF_000951035.1. Lineage (NCBI taxonomy): Eukaryota > Metazoa > Chordata > Mammalia > Primates > Cercopithecidae > Colobus > Colobus angolensis. The sequence goes on along the minus strand of NW_012115156.1, from coordinate 3,150,981 downwards.
TCACATTTTAGTATTCTTCTCTTCAAGTGTCATGAAAAAGGAACATGCTGTAGCCTTAAAGAAAGATGAATTCATTCATTCATTCATTCCAGTTTATGTTGGTCTCTACTCTCTGCCAGCCAGTGTGCTAGATTCTAGGTATGCCTCCGTGAATAGAAACAGAGCCTTTCTAGCAGGGGTGGTAAGCATTATACACAGAAACAAGTCAGCAATGTATAATTATTAATTGGAATCAATAATATGATACAAACCAATACTATAGCAGGTGGTATCTGGAGTGAGGGGAAAGGAGGTCAGGGAGACAACAACAGAAGCAGGCTTATCATGAAGGCCTGCCTGAGGAAGTGACCTTTAACAGACTTCAAGTAGCATGAACCAGGCAGAAAGAGGATTTCAGGCAGAGGGAACAATTAAAAGCTAGAATTACTTTTAAAAATTTGAGTTTTTAAAATAACATAAATATTTGCCACTGCATTCATGTATAGGGGTGTGTGTGTGTGTGTGTGTACATTTCTTTATGGGTGAAAGTTCGATTTTCTGGGTCAGGAAAGACTCATTGGAAACATCATGAATTAGGGTTCCCTTCCTTCACTATTTTCAACTGAGTATTTGTTAACTGAAACTAAATCTTTTGCCTCAATAATGCCTTGGTGGAGCCTGAATCTCTATTGCAAAATGCAAGATCTGTGAAATTGAAACAAACTTTAACTTATTCACTAATATAAGTATTATAAATGAAGACAAAACATCTGACCTAGACAAACAAATGATTAATTTTAACCACAGAATTATAAAGGGAGGTTTAATTAATCAATTTGTTGACAGTATTTGAAGCATAGTGAATGATCAATAAATATTTGTGAAGGAAGTTAGTGATGCCAGATTATTAATTGTAATATACTGTGACTGAAAGAAATTTGATTAATATTGGATTTCAGCAGAGTTTTATTAAGTCAAAATTTTTATTAGTCTAAAAATTTCTCATCTGTTTCTTTTCAAAAGTAATAATTATTTTTAATGGTATGAATTCTGAAATTATAGATGGCACAAACTTATATTTGTTTTAATGGTATGAATTCTGAAATTATAGATGGCACAAACTTATATTTGTTTTAAAAAAACTGAGCATCATCCAGTGTTCTCTTTTGTTATATCAGAGATATATGAACTCTACATAGTATATCTATCCATATACACATATATAATAATATTATAGAATGTGCACTGCATTACTACATATGTACACATAAGTATAATCTATTATTTACTCACAAAAATGTTACAAATATCAATGTGTTTTATGAAGAATGACATGTAAGAGAATTTAATAGCAGTTCATCTTCTTTGACCTTCTCCCTATATATGACACCAGATGTATTCTCTTCAACCAAGATTATGTTCAATTACTTTGTTCAAAGACATATGCTCATCTTGAGGCAAAACACCATTCTCCTGGTGCTGAAAAATCTGAGATAAGCATATTTCCTTGAATTTATTTAAGGATAAATTATTAGCTCTGATATAACCAGGCAAAAAAAAAATCAGTAGTTATATACAATTTCTGTGCCAAACCAGACTTCTTTCTGTCTATAGTGAATGGGACGCAGGAAGGATATTGTGTCTCCTGAATAAGGATTATTGATTATTCTCCTCACCATAAAGGCAAGCCAAGTGGGTACAAGTCTGTGTTGTGGTCAGGATAAAGAAATGGGCTAATAGATTTCTTAATGATTAAGTCCCAAAGAGACAAAAAACTGTATCATCCATGCCCTAACAATCCTCATCTGCTTTCACAGAGCCTTGTGGTTCTAAATTGAATAATTAAATAAAAAATGGAAACATTCATTTTCAGTTGACTGGTTTGTACCTCAGTTTCCCTTGCAAAAAGTACAGATATCTCCTTAAGTCTGAAATAGCTAGCTAAACACACATAGTTAACTTTATCAGTTCAGAAATTTAAAATTGTTCAATTTTTCAAAAGTGCTCAATATTACAATTCATTTTCCATTTCCAAATCGTTTCAGTATTGGATAAAAGCCAAAAGTAAACTTTGGATATTTTTATATCTCTTTTATATTATACGGCCTATCAAAAATTTGTAAGAAATAATTTTCCAGAAGTTAGAGCATTAACAGGGTAGACATGTCCTTCACTGATGAAAGGATGATGTATGGTATACATTAGTTTGTCTACTTTTCCAAGCAATTCCTGCTAGATAACAGAGATTTTAAGATCATCAGTCAAAATGACTCCTATGTTTAATTTTTGGTTCTCCTAATTTATTTGTTGGACTTTTATAAAGTATCCTGGCTGAATTTATGGCTAAATCTGTTTCTATTAATATACACGTCAACTACATTTTGGATAAAGTTCACCCTTCCATACTGGGCCAGAAAGCCATTGAATGGCTTTTCAGTCTTTTTGTCAAAGGGACTATCTACGATGAACACTTAACAGTGAGCAAGAAGCTGAGGGGAGAGTGCTAGCTCTCCTTCAGTCAACAATATTAGGGAGATATGAAGCACCCATAGAAGCCAGAGAATAAAATTTGATGGAATGATAGATTCTGAATTTGAATAATAAGTTTCTGTAATTCATGTCACAGTATTCTATGATTTTGCTAAGGTACCTGTGCTCAGATATATCATAAGTGGTGAGTGAGCCTCTTCAGTTGCTGGGCAGCTCTAGCTCATGCCCGCTTTATTGTCCTGTACCCATCAAATATACTTTTATGGTCTGAAGGTGTAACTTACATTGTCTAATTGTACCTCCCTACTTTATATGGAGGAACTAATAATGACACTCTACTGGCATTAGGAAATTCTGGAAATTTGTTTCTTTCTCATTTCAAGGATCTGCGTTTTAATATCAGGTTCTAGATTCAGTGCTGTCCAGTAGAACTTTCTTCAGCAATGGAAATATTATATAATCCATGCTTTACAATATGGTAGCCAATAGCCAAATATGGCTATTGAGCACTTGAAATGCAGCTAGTGCCACTAAGAAACTGAATTTTTAATTTATTTTTTTACAGAGAAGATTGAATCTGATGGATTTTTAATTTTAATTAATTTAAAAACTGAATAGTCACATGTCTATTGCCTACTCTACTGAATACTGCCGTTCTAGATAATATGGTTTTGACTGTAACTGCTATTGCCTAAGATGGGAATTATGACTTAGTTTGGGAACCCTTTACAGACAAAGTGAGACCTACGTTCAGTTTTAGGACAACGCCACAGAAAATGACTCTATGCCTGTCAGATTGAGGTGGGCACAATGTGAAATCACTGGTCAGCTGCACCCAAACTGCAGTATATCATAGCTCTTTGTAGGGACCTGGCTTTGTGCCTACTGACCATTTTAGATCCTCAAAAGCATGCAGCATGCAGTGGGCATGTAGCCTGTTTATATAACAGGCACTCAGCTTTCTTGAAGTATAAATGTCATGATGAGTCAGGGTACTACCGTGTGTCAAATACTCTGATCTGTGATTTAAATGTAATATGTTGACCATCAGAAGACCTTAGAGCCATAGGAACCTTAGAGATTGTTTGATGCTACCCCCCTTACTAGAGAAGTAAGGACACAGGTGCTGGGGAGTTAGGGAATGTACCATGGTTGGTGGCAGAGCTAAGATAGAATCCAAGACTCTTGAAATCAAGATCAGTTCTTTTCCTCTTCAGTCCTACTCTAGTGTTCCAAGAACTACCCACAAATGTGAAAGACCTTGATTAGACCAGCCTGGGCACCAGTCTATCTTATTATAATATGCCCTATTGATTGATATTAAGAGTGGTGGTGCTTCCTGGAGCTCCCTAGCTTCATTCATGTGGAGTTGAGCAGAGGCGGTCCATTGCATTGATGCCTACTAAGTTCTGGATCCTTAGAGCTGAGGTCTGTGAGAAAAGGACATTGAGAATGGGTTTGATACACCTGATGGCACCAACTGTGGCATATATGGAGGGTCACATATGGGTGCCTGAATAAGTACAGTGCTTCTCAAGGCTGAGAACTGAATATCACTGGCAGAGAGGGCAGAGAAGAGCTCACATAGCATTTCTGCCCATGTCTGGTCTGCCTTGAGCACCAAGACAACCATGCATTCAGATGTCACACCTTTTACTGAGATTAAGTATTTCTTTTCTGTTTATGTGATATTGTTTAGAAAACTTCATCAGAGCAAAATTAGGAGCTCATGCTGAATGTCTGGTGGAACACAGGCAAATTAATCAGAGACATCTGGCAAGTTGCTGGTATGACTGCATTTTGCTAGGGATGCTTAAACTATCATTTGAAACTATTGCTCTTTCATGAAAAGGAAAGATAAAACAAAGACTTGCCATCTGACTTCAGATATGAAGTCCAGTTTTAGGAAGGACAGTTAGTTTTATCTGTCACTCCAACCACAGGAGCAGAATAGGTTAAAGAAGAAAATGCTAGTGAGTCATGCATTTAAGTAAGATGTGGAAAAGGACTGTGGAAGAATATGTTTGTTTTTATTTGCTTCCTTTCCAGAGCAGTACTGAGCATTTGAGGATGTACACTACAGAACATGTTGTATTCCTCTTTATTGAAGAGGAATGTTTCCATGGAAAAAAATATTTATATACCACTAATTATGTGCCAGTCACCACTCTGAATGCCTCACAAATACTGAATCGTTTAATCCTCACAATAAACCTATGAGATAGATATTATTCATCACCCCCATTTTGTGTATGAGAAAACTGAGGCATACAGAATTATATAATCTGCCAAAGGTTATGCAGAGTTTAATACAGGAAACAGAATTCAAAATCAGAAAACCCACTATCTAGATTCTGCTCTAATCATTCCTATAGATGATTTTTTCAAGATAACAATCAGAGGTGGACTCTTGACCTTTTTATTGGAAAGCCTTATTTAAAAATTAAATATATAATCAGAAATACATTTTTTTAAATGCAATGATTAGAAAAATCTCCCTGCTATTGTTATTTTTCTCTGAAAATGATTCTTCCAGAAAGTGCTGCTCTATTAGCAGTTTGCAGTAGTGGGAACTTTTGCTGGGAAGGAAACACCCCGTTTTTCCCTTCCATGAAATAGTGACTTACATGTTGCCATATGAGAGGCTCTGTATCTAGATTTTACATAGATAATTGAAGATTTTAAGAGTGTATATACAGGCTCTTAGCAGTTGGACAGTTAAAAATTGGTATACATTCTCATAAATGCTATTGCCTTAACCTGGGTCTTCAGAAAAGCAAAAATTGAAGCTGTCTATATAGGATAAGGCATGGAAGAAGAAAAATATCCAATTGTGTGGTGATCTGATACCCAGAATCTATGGGTGAAGGTAGCTGGGTGATGTATCTGGTGAAAGTTGTCAGTATGCTTGAAAACAAAAGGTTATATTTCATAGTGATAGATAATGTGCATGTAGACACTCAGATCAAAACTAGCTACTCCACGATGGGATGAAAATACTAAGTTATTGGTTGGGTATTACATGTCTGTCATTCTGCATATTTAACTCATGGAGGCCTTAGACTTGCCTAATGAGGCATCAGGTTTTCGTTTTACTGAAGGTGAAATTAAAGCTCAGGGTCATTCCATTTGCTCCAGGTTGTAATGTTTATATATTTTTGGAAACAGTTTTCCAATTTGAGTCTGCGTGATGTCAAATGTGTATTCTCTACCACAATGTATTCTCTACTAACATTTATAGCCTGTGCAGCCTGCAGTGTCAGTGGCTTCTCTTGGGGTTGTATAACTAGGCTGGGGACTTTCTTTGTAGGGGTGAGGTAGGGTGGGTGGTACCGTTAAGCTCCAAAAAAAGAAGAGGTAAAAAGCATGGAGGAGGCCGGGCACGGTAGCTCACGCCGGTAATCCCAGAACTTTGGGAGGCAGAGTTGGGCGGATCATGAGGTCAGGAGATCGAGACCATCTTGGCTAACACGGTGAAACCCCATCTCTACTAATAATACAAAAAATTAGCCGGGCGTGGTGGCAGACGCCTGTAGTCTCAGCTACTCGGGAGGCTGAGGCAGGGGAATGGCGTGTACCCGGGAGGTGGAGCTTGCAGTGAGCCGAGATCACGCCATTGCACTCCAGCCTGGGCAACATAGCGAGACTCCATCTCAAAAAAAAAAAAGAAAGAAAGAAAGAAAGAAAAGCATGGAGGAATTTAGGAGCCTAACTGGGATTAAGTGGCAGCTGCCTTGACATCTAGATGAAGTTAAAGAAGCTTTGGCAGCAGGTCTGAATCCTGGCACCCAGTCAGTCTCCCTTTGTGCCTCTGTCTTTTCTCTAGGAGCCAATGAGCTCTGGGCTCTGCTCACTCTGCTTCCCCACCTTAGCCCTCTCAGCCTCTCAGATGGTCTTCTGCTTAGTTGATATCTGCCGTTTAATCCTTCTCACTTTATCCTTAAAACTTCTAGTCTGTTAGTTGCTAGGCATTAGGAAAAATATTTAATGAAGCTTTGGAAAACACTGAGGATTTGAAGGCTAATTGTTTTGAGCAGTCAAAGTCTAAGTGCTCATTGTAAGCACTGTGCTGACTCCGAGGAGCCTACCCTCGCCTTGTGGGCTACATTCCTAAGGGGATGCACAAATTTTTACACTACACAAAAACAATGGCACTTTTGGACCCAGTACCTAGCCTTGGCTTAGCAGCTTTAATGTCCAAGGTTCCCTTTAGTCCTTCAGATTAATACATTCAATGCAACAAATATTTATTGAATATCGAATCAATGAATCCAATTCTTTAATATTTTCTTCCACATTTGCTTCCCTTTTCCTTATTTCTTGTTGTCTTCCCTCCTTCATTTTTTTTCACTAATTCTTTCATTTGGTTTCTTCCTAATCTTCTCTCATTCTGACTAGTCATTGGCCAACACTACCAATTTTGAGTATCTATTATTGGGTACACTCTGCTATGACTTATCCATAGTTATCTCAGTTATTTTCACAGTTAACCTATCAGGTAAGTATTATTATATGAGGCTTATTAAGAGTAAGTAACTAGTCCATGGTTATCACTAGTAGTGGCTAGGGCTTCTATAAAATCACCTAGATGTTAAAACATCTGCCTCTTAATCACAACTCTGAAATCTGTTCTCATTTTATTTCGCTTGCTGTTGTTTTAATTTATGTAGGATATTTATAGCAGTTTCTGGATCTGCTTGGTTCCAAATAGGTTATTCCAGGTGAGTTTGAGCAGTGCTGGCTTTTAACAAGGGTCCTGGTTGCCTGGGCAGGAGCCCCTACCTCTTCTCCCTTACATTTTCTAAATGTCCTCAGAAACGGGTGGCTCCTTTTGACACCCCCCTTCTTTTTTCTTTTCTCAAAAACATTCTGGACACTGCCCATTCCTTGCTAGATACCCAGGAAAGACTGTAGTAGAAATAGCATCATTGAGAAGAACAGTGGTCTTTCTTTTCCTTGCTTGCTGGATAAGAGAGAAACATCACCACTGGCCTTTGCCTCCTAATAAGCAGCACTCAGTTTCCACAGAACCTCCCTTTTCTTTCTGTAAGCCTGAGCAGCTCAGCTCCTGTCACCTCTTTCTAGAGTTTAAATTGCAATACAATTCTCAAAAAGAGGAACAGATCTGAAGACAAGGATGAAATGTTTCGATTTTCAGACTCTTTGGAAGTCCCTTCTTTGTGAAAGATACATTTCTTATATCTATCCTTTAACTAAAACTATTTCTTTTCGTTAAAGTCTCACTTTAAAATGATCTGTCTTCTCTTTTTGCTGATTCTCCTTAGAGGTATTTGTTAGTTGTAGATTTTTCAGTGCAGTTATGTGGGACAGGTTTCTTTTTTTCCTTTTCCTTTTTTTTTTTTTTTTTAAATCTATAGCCAGGAATGGCCAGAGAATATTTTATGTTTTATATATATTTTATAATAAGGTGTGAGTGATCAGGGTCCCCCAACATCTGTTTAATCCTTCTTGGGTTATTTGTGATGCCAAATCAATTTTAATTGGTAAATTTCAAGCAGGTGTTTAAAAGGTCTTTTTGGGGCTTACAGATTAAGCTCTGGGAAATATGAGAGAAAGAAAGACCTAGAGATTCCAGTTCCCTTTCCAGGTGAGATAAGGAAAGAGGAAGTATAAGTGAGAAGAGCAAGATAAAACTTGAAATTACTTGGAAACAGAAACTCAGGAAATGCAAGCATATTGGTTTTCTATCGCTGTGTAATAAATTACCACAAACTTAGTAGCTTAAACAACACATGATTTGCTATCTCAGTTTGCAGTGGGCCAAGAGTCTAGGTGTGACTTATTTAAGTCATCTTCTCTGACATCAACCCCAAGGTTGCAGTCAAAGGGTCAATTGGCCGTGTTCATTTCTAGAGCTTTCTACAGGAAGAAGTCCTCTTCCAGGCTTATGTGATTGTTGGCCAAATTTAATTCTTTGTGGTTGTAGAGCTGAGGTCCCCATTTTCTTGCTGGCTGTCAGCAGGGGCTGCTCTCAGCTCCTAGAGGCTGCCTAGAGTTCCTGCCTTGCATCCCTCTCACAGGCCCTCTCACAGCACAGCAGCTTACTTCTTCAGATCCAGCTGGATAAGCCCTTTACAGTGACTAAGATGAAGTCTTATATAACCTACACAGGAGTGACCTTTCATCATCATTGCTGTATTTTGTTGATAAGGAGCAAGTCACAGGTCCCGCCTCCTCACTCACCAAGCCCTTTTGCTTCTCTGGTGTGAGATTCCTGTTTAGGAATATTGGCTATGCCAGGTAGGTAAAACTATGCATAAAAAATCTTGTACATCCATGCTTATAGCAGTGTTATTCATAGTAGCCAAAAAGTAGAAACAACCCCATGTCCATCAACAGATGAATGGAGAAACAGAATGTAGTATATACGTGCGATGGGATATTATTCAGCCTTACAAAGGAACTCTGACACATACTACAACAGGAATGATGCTTGCAGACGTTAGCCAGACTTAAAAAGACAGATGCTGCAGGATTCTGTTTATACGAGGTACCTAGAATAGTCAAATTCATCGAGACAGAAAGTAGAATGGAGATTTCCAGGAGCAGGAGGGATGAGGAGACCCAGGGAATATATAACAGGTACAGAGTTCCAGTTTGGGACGATTCTGGAGATAGATGCTGGTGATGGTTGTAAAACAATGGGAATATACTTATTGTTACTAAACTGTACACTTTTAAATGGTTAAAATGATACATTTTATGTTATGTATATTTTACTACAATTAAAAAAAATGTTCAGACCCTGAGGCTGACTTGACAGCATGTTTCTCGGTGCCAGGCCACGTTTCAGGTTCCAGACAGAATGCTGGGAGGAGGGAGAGGAGAGCAGGGATCTTCTCATTTGTGTATTATATTGCAGAAAAGAACAAGCTATGTCAAAGTCTTGTGACAAACATTAATTGACCATTGTTAATCAATACTTGTTAATTACCTAACTGATTGATTTCTTGATGAGCCTTTGGTAGAACATGTTCCCAGTGATGTGGAAATATAGAGGGAAGGGACAGCTCAACTCCCTTCCATGTTCTTGTTTACAGCTGTCATCCTTAATCTTCAGTTCACATTATAATCACCTGTAATAGGAAGTACTGATGCCTGGGTCTGACCCCCAGGTATTCTAACTAAATTGATTTGAGGCAAGAGCCCTAGGCATATGGATTATAGGTGTACATATATATAAAAAGCTCCCCTGCTGATTCTCATATGAAGCCACCATTGAGGAGCGTTGTGTTATAGGAGCAGGTTCTCCTGCTGCTGACTCCTCGAATACTTGGTTTGAAAATTTAAGAGCAGTACTAATTACAGACATTTAAAGGAACTGTTTGTCTTTTATACCTAATTACCATGCCACACAATGATGACTATGCCTGTCATTGAGTATGTCAGATAAACTTCTTCGTAAGTTTTGATTGTTTTCAACATTTCATTGTTAAACCCTGTTCTTTGATGCTCATGGGAATAGAATAATCTACACAAACTTAAGGAAGAGAGAGAGAGAGAAATGTTGTGAGCATGAAATAACAGCAAACAATTAAATTACAACTGTATTTAATTTTATGGGCAATAAGTAAAAGAATTGAGAGAAGAAAGTCATGCTTATTTTATGACTTCCATGGGATGACCTCATTTTTGTCATGCTAGTTTCTCAAATTTTAAACTTGTGCATTTATTATGTTTTTTTTGGTTCATCACTCAAAAACAATTATCTGGGGATGGGGAAGAAAATAGAGATGTGTATCCTGTTTATTAAATGTGCCTTGTTTATTAGGGTGACTGACGTTTTCCAACTCCATTCTTGTCCCCATAATTTTTAAATTGGGAGAAAGAATTTGTCCTTTGGGTTTCTTAATTTTGTCAAGTTTCTAATATGTGCAAAATACAGTTCTAGATGTTAAGTAATAGGGAAAGCATAGTCATACCCTTAAAGATCAGAGTCCCTTTGGGGAAATTATAATTTATGGGATTAATATTCTAAGAGCTAGGCATACAAAGGAAGGTGGGCACATTCTTTACTTGGTAGAAGAGTAGGGTAGAAGAGAAAATCTCTAGCTGGGTGTTTAAGGAGGAATAGATTATATGAGACAAAGAGGCCTGGCACTGTGTGGTTTGGTAGGTCTGGGGTACCCTAAATATGGGGAACCTGGACAAGCAGAGGGGATAGATTGTCAGGAGCATTACCATTTTGAAGCAGCCTCCTTCAATTAAAGTTAGGTCTTAAACATAGACTTTTTGTTTTTTTGTTTGTTAATTTATTTCCGATATGGAGTTTTGCTCTGTTGCCCAGGCTGGAGTGCAGTAGCATGATCTCAGCTCACTGCAACCTCTGCCTCCCGAGCTCAAGCGATTCTCTTGCCTCAGCCTCCTGAGTAACTGGGATTACAGGCACCCACTGCCACGCCCTGCTAATTTTTGTATTTTCAGTAGAGACAAGGTTTCCCCATGTTGGCCAGGCTGGTCTAGAACTCCTGACCTCAGGTGATCTGCCCACCTTGGCCTCCCGAAATTCTGGGATTACAGGCATGAGCCACTGTGCCAGGCCAGCATAGAGTTTTTAGATCTGTTCTAACTCAGCGTTTAAGGTGTTGGTAACTTGCCTACTTATTATGGTGATAGCTAACCCTTATGCAGTATATTTTATGTACCAGGCACAGTTCTTAGTGCTTTATTTTGTTAACTAATTTAATTCTCATAGAAATCCTGTGACCTGTAGACTGTGTTTATTGTTGTTTTACAGCTGAGGAAACTTAGAGGTTAAGTGACTTGCCTAAGGTCCCGCAGTTAGTAAGTGGCAGAAGTTGGAATCAAATCCTGACATTCTAACTCTAGTAGATTTTGTGACCTTCACAAATATACCTTACCGTATGTTTTCTAATTGCATGTAGATATAATTAAGCTATGAAATGAAATACAAGTAAAGTTGCTGCCTCTTACGCTCACAAAACGTCCTTGATAGATAAGAATGAAGGAAGGTAAAGGCCACTGACTCCAGCTTTGCACTGAGCCTTATTCAAAGGCGGTTATAAGATACATGCTATGACCTGAAAAACAAAACAAAACAGTGAGAACATGGGCCTCTAATATATGAGCCCGGAGAAGAAAGATTGAGAGCCTAATACAACTGTAGGTGAACTTTGCCAAGTTAAACTTTCTGAAGCAACTTAGAGGATGAAAATTTATTGCTTCAAGAAATGTTGACTGTAAGTTGGGGTTATAAAATGATTACAAAAGGATGACTGGTGCCACCTCAAATGGGCGTAAATTCAACATCCAGTCCCATTGGAGGAACTTTGAACTGAGCAGAGGGTCTTGTCAGTGCCTCCTTGTTCTATGCTTTTCATAACTTTTCTCATTCCACGCTTTCCCCCAGGAAAACTTCTACCATTTCCATCAACTATGACTACCATTTATTAAGTTACTGGCACGTTATTTAAGTTAATGTGCATAATATTCCTATGACGTAAGCATAATTACTACACCTATTCATAGATGAGAGAGCTGAGATTCAGAGAGGCTAAGTTACTTGTCCAGGATACTGAAGCAAGGAAAGTGCTGGCAGCACGTATACTAAAATTGAAGCTAGGAAGTGCCAGAGCTGATATTTCAACCTAAGATTTTCTGATTCCAAAGTCATACACATTTTTTAAACTGAATTTTTAATTGAAGTACACAAAAAGTAAAGTGGACATACCCATGTGACCACCAAAATGATCAGAAAATAGAGCATTACTAGCACCTTGGAAGCCCCTCGTACCCTCTTTCCATTTCTACTCATTATCTTCCTTAAAGGGAGCTACTATTTGCACTACTCTTATCAGAGATAATACTTTTTGCCTGTTGTTGAAATTTATTTAATGGAAGTATGGAGTGTGTACTCTAAAGACTCTGACTTCTTTTGTTCCTATAGTGAGATTCATTTATGTTACTGTATATAACAGAGGTTCACTAATTGTCATTGCTATATAGTATTTATTGTATAACTATATACAATTTATTCATTCTATGATTTATAGGCATTTGGTTAATTCTGGTATTTAGCAGTTATGAATAATGCTGCCATGAACATTTCTGTACATGTCTTGTAATGTATATGAATTACAATGGGTATAAACCTAGGAGTGAAGTTACTGGGTAATACATTATATCCAAGTTTAATATAGATGGCCAAATAATTTTCCAAAGTGATTAAACAAATATATACTCCCACCAACACATATGTGTATTAAATTACTTCACATGTGCAATGGTATTCAGTCAGTCTTTTTCATTTTGGCCATTCTACTGGATATTTTGTGGTATCTCAATGTCCTTTTAGTTTTCTTTTCCTTGATAATTAACAATGGTGAGCACTTTTTGATGTATATATTTTCTATTGAGGTCTGTTTATCTCCCATAGCTCTGTAGTACAACTGTGGTCATAAATCAGGAATCTATGAGTACGTAGGTCAATTTTTGAATTTTCTTTTCTGTCCCACAAGTCTTTTTGAATTTTTATTATTAATATTATACTTTAAGTTCTGGGATACATGTGCAGAAGGTGCAGGTTTGTTACATAGGTAGACACGTGCCATGGTGGTTTTGCTGCACCCATCAACCCATCATCTACATTAGGTATTTCTCCTATTGCTATTCCTTCCCCAGCCCCCAACTGCCTGACAGGCCCCAGTGTGTGATGTTCCCCTCCCTTGGTCCATGTGTTCTCATTGTTCAACTCCCACTTATGAGTGAGAACATGTGGTGTTTTGTTTTTCTGTTCCTGTGTTAGCTTGCTGAGAACGATGGTTTCCAGCTTCATCCATGTCCCTGCCAGGGACATAAACTCATCTTTTTTTATGGTTGCATAGTATTCCATGGTGTATATGTGCCACATTTTCTTTATCCAGTTTGTCATTGATGGGCATTTGGGTTGGTTCCAAGTCTTTGCTATTGTGAACAGTGCTGCAATAAACATAGGTGTGCATGTGTCTTTACAGTAGAATGACTTATAATCATTTGGGTATACACCCAGTAATGGGATGGCTGGGTCAAATGGTATCTCTGGTTCTAGATCCTTGAGGAATCACCACACTGTCTTCTACAGTGGTTGAATTAATTTACACTCCCACCGACAGTGTAAAAGTGTTCCTATTTCTCCACATCCTCTCCAGGATCTGTTGTTTCCTGACTTTTTAATGATTGCCATTCTAACTGGCATGAGATGGCATCTCATTGTGGTTTTGATTTGCATTTTTCTAATGACCAGTGATAATGAGCTTTTTTTTTTCTCATGTCTGTTGGCTGCATAAATGTCTTGTTTTCAGAAGTGTCTATTCATATCTTTTGCCCACTTTTTGATGGAGATTTTATTTCTTGTAAATTTGTTTCAGTTCTTTGGGGATTCTGGATATTAGCCCTTTGTCAAATAGAAACATTGCAAAATTTTTATCCCATTCTGTAGGTTGCCTGTTCATTCTGATGATATTTTCTTTTGCTGTGCAGAAGCTCTTTAGTTTAATCGGATGCCATTTGTCAACTTTGGCTTTTGTTATCATTGCTTTTGGTGTTTTAGTCATGAAGTCTTTGCTCATGCCTATGTCCTGAATGGGGTATTGCCTAGGTTTTCTTCTAGGGTTTTTATGGTTTTAGGTTTTATGTTTAGGTCTTTAATCCATCTTGAGTTAATTTTTGTATAAGTTGTAAGGAAGGGGTCCAGTTTCAGTTTTCAGCATATGACTAGCCAGTTTTCCCAACACCATTTATTAAATAGGGAATCCTTTCTTGATTGCTTGTTTGTGTCAGGTTTGTCAAAGATCAGATGGTTGTAGATGTGTGGTGTTATTTCTGTGGCCTCTGTTCTGTTCTATTGGTCTGTATATCTGTTTTGGTACCAGTACCGTGCTATTTTGGTTAATGTAGCCATATAGAGTAGTTTGAAGTCAGGTAGCATGATGCCTCCAGTTTTGTTCTTTTTGCTTAGGATTGTCTTGGCTGTACTGGCTCTTTTTTGGTTCCATATGAAATTTAAAGTAAGGTTTTCTAATTCTGTGATGGAAGTCAATGGTAGCTTGATGGGAATAGCATTGAATCTATAAATTACTTTGGGCAGTATGGCCGTTTTCACAATATTGATTCTTCATATCCATGAGCATGGAATGTTTTTCCATTTGTTTGTGTCCTCTCTTATTTCCTTGCAGAGTGGTTTGTAGTTCTCCATGAAGAGGTCCTTGACATCCCTTGTAAGTTGTATTCCTTGATATTTTATTCTCTTTGTAGCAATTGTGAATGGGAGTTCACTCATGATTTGGCTCTCTGTTTGTCTGTTACTGGTGTATAAGAGTGCTTGTGATTTTTGCACATTGATTTTATGCCCTGAGATTTGCTGAAGGTGCTTATCAGCTTAAGGCGATTTTGGGCTGAGACGATGGGGTTTTCTAAATATACAATCATGTCATCTGCAAACAGGGACAATTTGACG
>NW_012115156.1:3083254-3135987 GCF_000951035.1 Colobus angolensis palliatus | reverse complement strand
CGATTTTGGGCTGAGACGATGGGGTTTTCTAAATATACAATCATGTCATCTGCAAACAGGGACAATTTGACGTCCTCTTTTCCTATTTGAATACCCTTTATTTATTTTCTCTTGCCTGATTGCCCTGGGCACAACTTCCAATACTATATTGAATAGGAGTGGTGAGAGAACACAGCCTTGACTTGCGCCAGATTTTAAAGGGAATGATTCCAGATTTGGCCCATTCAGTATGATATTGGCTGTGGATCTGTCATAAATAGCCCTTATTATTTTGAGATACATTCCATCAACACCTAGTTTATTGAGAGTTTTTAGCATGTAGGGGTGTTGAATTTTGTTGAAGTCCTTTTCTGCATCTATTGAGATAATCGTGTGGTTTTTGTCATTGGTTCTGTTTATGTAATGGATTACATTTTTTTATTTGTGTATGTTGAACCAGCCTTGCATCCCAGGGATGAAGCTGACTTGATCCTAGTGGATAAGCTCTTTGATGTGCTGCTGGATTCGGTTTCCCAGTATTTTATTGAGGATTTTTGCATCGATGTTCATTAGGGATATTGGCCTGAAATTTTCTGTTTTTGTTGTGTCTCTGCTAGGTTTTGGTATCAGGATGATGCTGACCTCATAAAATGAGTTAGGGAGGAGTCCCTCTTTTTCTATTGTTTGGAATAATTTCAGAAGGAATGGTATCAACTAATCTTTGTACCTCTGGTAGAATTTGACTGTGAATCTGTCTGGTTCTGGGCTGTTTTTGGTTGGTAGGCTATTAATTACTGCCTCAATTTCTGAACTTGTTGTTGGTCTATTCAGGCATTTGAATTGTTCTTGGTCTAATCTTGGGAGGGTTTATGTGTCCAGGAATTTGTCCATTTCTTCTAGATTTTCTAGTTTTTTTGAGTAGGGGTGTTTACAGTATTCTCTGATAGTAGTTTGTATTTATGTGGGATCAGTGACGATATCCTCTTTATCATTTTTTTATTTCGTCTGTTGGATTCTTCTTTCTTTTCTTATTTATTAGTCTGGCTAGGGATCTATCTATTTTGTTAATCTTTCCAAAAAATCAGCTTCTGGATTCATTGTTTTTTTTTTAAGGGTTTTTCATGTCTCTGTCTCCTTCAGTTCTGTTCTGATCTCAGTAATTTCTTTTGTTCTGCTAGCTTTTGAGTTTGTTTGCTCTTGCTTCTCTAGTTCTTTTAATTGTGATGTTAGGGTGTCGATTTTAGATCTTTCCCACGTTCTCCGTGGGCATTTAGTGCTATAAATTTCCCTCTAAACACTGCTTTAGCGGTGTCCAAGAAATTCTGGTACGTTGTGTCTTTGTTCTCATTAGTTTCCAAGAACTTATTTATTTCTGCATTAATTTCATTATCTACCCAGTAGTCATTCAGGAGCAGGTTGTTCAGTTTCCATATAGTTGTGTAGTTTTGAGTGAGTTTCTTAATCCTGAGTTCTAATTTGTTTGCACTGTGGTCTGAGAGTCTGGTTTTTTTTTTTTTTTTATGATTTCCTTTCTTTTGCATTTGCTGAGGAGTGTTTTATTTCCAATTATGTGGTCGATTTTAGAATAAGTGTGATGTGGTGCTGAGAAGAATGTATATTCTGTTGGTTTGGGGTGGAGTTCTCTAGAGGTCTCTTAGGTCTACTTGGTCCAGAGCTGAATCAAGTCCTGAATATCCTTGTTATTTTTCTGTCTTGTTGATCTGTCTAATATTGACAGTGGGGTGTTGAAGTCTCCCACTATTATTGTGTGGGAGGCTAAGTCTTTTTGTAGGTCTCTAATAACTTGCTTTTTGGATCTGGGTGCTCCTGTATTGGGTGCATATATATTGAGGATAATTAGCTCTTTTTGTTGCATTGATCCCTGTATCATTATGTAATGCCCTTCTTTGTCTTTTTTGATCTTCGTAGATTTAAAGTCTGTTTTATCAGAGACTAGGATTGCAACTCTTGCTTTTTGTGGCTTTCCATTTGCTTGTTAAATATTCCACCATCCCTGTTTTTGAGCCTGTGTTTGTGTTTGCATGTGAGATTGGTCTCCTGAACACAGTACCCCAGTGCATCTTGACTCTTTATCCAATTCACCAGTCTGTGTCTTTTAAGTGGGGCATTTAGCCCATTTACATTTAAGGTTAATATTATTATGTGTAAATTTGATCCTGTCATTATGATGCTAGCTGGTTATTTTGCCCATTAGTTGATGTAGTTTCTTCATAGTGTTGATGGTCTTTACAATTTGATATGTTTTTGCAGTGGCTGGTACTGGTTTCTCCTTTCCATATTTAGGGCTTCCTTCAGGAGTTCTTGTAAGGCAGGCCTGGTGGTGACAAAATCTTTCAGCATTTGCTTGTTTGTAAAGGATTTTATTTCTCCTTTGCTTATGAAGCTTAGTTTGGCTGGATATGAAATTCTGGGTTGAAAATTCTTTTCTTTAAGAATGTTGAATATTGGCCCCCACTCTCTTCTGGCTTAGATGTAAATGGGCTAAATGCCCCACTTAGTTTGATGGGCTTCTCTTTGTGGGTAACCCAACCTTTCTCTTTGGCTGCCCTTAACATTTTTTCTTCATTTCAACTTTGGTGAATCTGATGATTATGTTTCTTGGGGTTGCTCTTCTTGAGAAGTATCTTTGTGGTGGTCTGTGTATTTCCTCAATTTGATTGTTGCCCTGTCTTGCTAGGTTGGGGAAGTTCTCCTGGATAATACCCTGAAGAGTGTTTTCCAACTTGGTTCCATTCTCCCTATCACTTTCAGGTATACCACTCAAACGTAGATTTGGTCTTTTCACATGGTCCCATATTTCTTGGAGGCTTTGTTTGTTCCTTTTCATTCTTTTTTCTCTTATCTTGTCTTCACTATTTATTTCATTAAGTTGATCTTCAGTCTCTGATATCCTTTCTTCCACTTGATTGATTCGACTATTGATACTTGTGTATACTTCTCGAAGTTCTCTTGCTGTGTTTTTAAGCTCCATCAGGTCATTTATGTTCTTCTCTAAACTGATTATTCTAGTTAGCAATTTCTCTAACCTTTTTAAACATTCTTAGTTTCCTTGCATTGGGTTAGAACATGCTCCTTTATCACAGAGGAGTTTGTTATTACCCACCTTCTTAAACCTACTTCTGTCAATTCATCAAACTCATTCTCTGTCCAGTTTTCTTCCCTTGCTGGCGAGGAGTTGTGATCCTTTGGAGGAGAAGAGGCATTCTGGTTTTTGGAATTTTCAGCCTTTTTGTACTGTTTTTTCTCAACTTCATACATTTATATACTTTGGTCTTTGATGTTGGTGACCTTCAGATGGGGCTTCTGTGTGGGCATCCTTTTTGTTAATGTTGATGCTATTCCTTTCCGTTTGTTAGTTTTCCTTCTAATAGGCCCCTCTGCTGCAGGTCTGCTGGAGTTTACTGGAGGTTCACTCCAGACCCTGTTTGCGTGGGTATCACCAGTAGAGGATACAGAACAGCAAAGATTGCTGCCTGTTTTTCTTCTGGAAGCTTCGTCCCAGAGGCGCACCTGCCAGATGCCAGCTGGAGCTCTCCTGTATGAGGTGTCTTTTGACCCCCTGCTGGGAGGTGTCTCCCAGTCAGGACGCATGGGAGTTCAGGGACCCACTTGAGGAGGCAGACTGTCCCTTAGCAGAACTTGAACTCTGAACTGGGAGATTTCCTGCTGTCTTCAGAGCCAGCAGGCAGGATCATTTAAATCTGCCAAAGCTGCGCTTACTGCTGCCCCTTCCCCCAGGTGCTCTGTTCCAGGGAAATGGAAGTTTTATCTATTAACTGATGCCTGGGGGCTGCTGCCTTTCACTCAGAGATGGCCTGCCCAGAGAAGGGGAATCTAGAGAGGCTGTCTGGCCACAGCATCTTTGCAGAGCTGTGGTGGGCTCCACCCAGTTTGAACTTCCCTCCAGCTTTGTTTTCACTATGAGGGGAAAACCGCCTACTCAAGCCTCAGTAATGGTGGACACCCCTTCCCCCACCAAGCTCAGGTGTTCCAGATTGACTTCATACTGCTGTGCTGGTAGTGAGAATTTCAAACCAGTGGATCTTAGCTTGCTGAGCTCCATGGGGGTGGGATCCATTGAGCTAGACCACTCCGCTCCCTGGGTTCAACCCCGTTTTCAGGGGAGTGAACGATTCTATCTTGCTGGCATTCCAGGCACCACGGAATGGTATAAAAATAAAAATAAAAAAAACTCCTGCAGCCAGCTTGGTGTCTGTCCAAATGGCCACCCAGTTTTGTGCTTGAAACAAAGGTCCCTGGTATCATATGCACCCAAGGGACTCTCCTGGTCTGCAGGTTGAGAAGACCATGAGAAAAGTGTAGTATCTGGGCCTGAGTGCACTATTCCTCATGGTGCAGTCCCTCATGGCTTCACTTGGCTAGGGGCAGAAGTTCCTCGACCCCTTGTCCTTCCTGGGTGAGGCGATGCCTTACCCTGCTCAGCTTGCCCTCCGTGGGCTGTACCCACTCTCTAACCATCCCAGTGAGATGAGCCATGTACCTCAGTTGGAAATGCAGAAATCACTCACCTTCTGCATTGATCTTGCTGGAAGCTGCAGACTGGAGCTGTTCCTATTTGGCCATCTTGTCAGTCACTCCCCAAAAGTCTTTTTATCCATTGTTGTGCCAGTAGTATATATTCTCTTAATTATTTTCTTTCATAGTAATTTTTGATATCCATTACTTTAAGTGTTGCAATTTTGTTATTCTTCAATGTTGTGAAGCTAGTCTTGGGCCTTTTTATGACTATAAGAATTTTAGTATCAGCTTCTCAATTTTCATAATTTTTTTTTTTTTTATTATACTTTAAGTTCTAGGGTACATGTGCATAACGTGCAGGTTTGTTACATATGTATACTTGTGCCATGTTGGTGTGCTGCACCCATCAACTCGTCAGCACCCATCAATTCATCATTTATATCAGGTATAACTCCCCAATGCAATCCCTCCCCCCTCCCCCCTCCCCATGATAAGCCCAGTGTGTGATGTTCCCCTTCCCGAGTCCAAGTGATCTCATTGTTCAGTTCCCACCTATGAGTGAGAACATGCGGTGTTTGGTTTTCTCTTCTTGTGATAGTTTGCTAAGAATGATGGTTTCCAGCTGCATCCATGTCCCTACAAAGGACGCAAACTCATCCTTTTTGATGGCTGCATAGTATTCCATGGTGTATATGTGCCACATTTTCTTAATCCAGTCTGTCACAGATGGACATTTGGGTTGATTCCAAGTCTTTGCTATTGTGAATAGTGCCGCAATAAACATACGTGTGCATGTGTCTTTGTACTAGAATAATTTATAATCCTTTGTTTTTTTTGAGACGGAGTCTCGCTCTGTCGCCCGGGCTGGAGTGCAGTGGCCGGATCTCAGCTCACTGCAAGCTCCGCCTCCCGGGGTTACGCCATTCTCCTGCCTCAGCCTCCCCAGTAGCTGGGACTACAGGCGTCCGCCACCTCGCCCGGCTAGTTTTTTGTATTTTTTAGTAGAGACGGGGTTTCACCGGGTTCGCCAGGATGGTCTCGATCTCCTGACCTCGTGATCCACCCGTCTCGGCCTCCCAAAGTGCTGGGATTACAGGCTTGAGCCACCGCGCCCGGCCTCAATTTTCATAAATTTTTAAATTTAGAGCATTGATTGGGATTTCATTGAACCTGATCAACTTGAATGTAATTAACATAATTAAAAATGTAGTGTTCTAATCTATGACCATGGTATATTCTTCAATTTAGTTAGGTTTTCTCTCACTCTTTTAATAGTATTTTGTATTCTGTGTAGACGTCTTACTTATCTTTGTTAGATATAATCTTTCATAGTTGATACTATTTTAAATTATTTAAAAGTTTTTATTATTAATTGCTTAATATTAGAATATAGAAATACAATTAAATTTGTATAGTGACTTTGTATCAAGTGAGATTGTTGAAATCACCTGTTGATATTGGTGGTTTACCTGTATTTTCTTTTGACTTTTTCACATACGCAATCATATCTTTTGGAAAGAATGCAGTTTAATTTTTTCTTTTTCTACGTTTACATATTTTATTTTCTTACTTTATTTTTCTTCTTTTTGTTTCTTTTCTGTCTCCCTTTATTAAATTTGCTCAGACTTCTGATTCAGGATTGAAGTGTCCCATTTCTGATGTCTGTAGGAAAGCTTTCAATGTTTCATAATGTAATATGATGTGTTTTTGTTTTGTTTTGTATATATATTTTATCAGATTAAGGAGATTTTCCCCTATGCTTAATTTGCCAAAAGTATTACTTAATTCAAAAAGTATTACAGGTGTTTAATTTTACCAAATACTCTTTCTGCATCCTGCTATATTTCTACATTTTTCTCCTTTATTCTTTTCATGTAGATAATTATGTTAATGTTCAATCTAATCTAGAATATTTATTTTTTATACTTTGCTTGTTTGTTTTGTTTTTTACTTTTGTCCCCCTGTTCATTAGGGATATTAGATTTCATTTTTCTTTTTTGTAGTATAACTCCTTATCAGGCTATTCTGGCATTATAACATGAATTGGGAAAAATTCATCTTTCCTGTTTTCTGGAAAATATTATATAAATTTAATATTAATTTTTCTTTGAATATCTATAAGGCTTAATAATAAGGTCATCTGGGTTTAGACTTTTTTGGGTGGGATAGTTTTTATATTTGATTTAGTTTCTTTATTGCTAATCAGATTTTCTATTTCTTCTTGTCTCAGATTTGGTGGTTTATTTTTCTAGAAATTTTTTTCATTTTATCACAGTTTTCCATACTCAATGTTTTTGAAACTATTTTAAATGATGTCATTTTAAAAATTTTATTTTTAATTGCTTGATGCTGGACTATATAGTATGAACAAAATGAATATATGTATATAGTATGAAAACTATATATAATTTTGGCAAGAATGCAGTTTAATTTTTAACTGTAAAGTTGTTCATACTACTCATTTCTCTTTTTATATCTGTAATATCCATAGTGATATCTCCTTCTTATTTCTAATAATAGTAATTATACCTCCTTCCTCTCTTACTCCCCAAGTCCTGTCTTGTTGTGAATTATCATTTTATTATTCTTTTCAAAGAAATTATTTTGGGCTGTGTTGATTCTCTTCATTATACTTCTATACTTCTTTTTTCCTGTTTTATTATTTTCTGCTGTCATTGTGTTATTTTCTTCCTTTTTGAGTTCAACTTACTTTTCTTTTTCTAGTCTTTTGAGATGGATGCTTAGGATGCTCATTTATAATATTTATTCTATTATATAATTTGACAGCATAACTTTTCTTCTATGCATCATTTTAACTGCATCTTGCAAGTTTTATGTCATATTTTATTATTATTTATTTCAAAATATGATTTGGCTTTTCTTATAACTTAAGTTTTGACCAATGGGTTATTTAGAAATGTATTGCTCAATTCTCAAACATTTGAGGATTTTATGATTTTTCTGTTATTGATTTCTAGCTTTATTCTATTAATACTATATTTAAAGAATATACTCTGTATTACTTCAGTCTTATGAAATGTCTTGAAATGATTTGTGGTTCGCCATGTGGTCAGTTTTTGTGATGGTTTAATGTGCACTGGAAATGAATGTGTGCTCTGAATTTATTGAATAGAGATTTAAAATATCAGTGAGGTCGAGAGATTAAATAAAGTTCAATAATCAAATATTCAGCTCTACTTACTAATTTTTGTTGGCTTATTCTATTAATTAGAGAGATGTGGTAAAATCTCCCAGAATTAATGTGGGACACTTGTCTATTTCTTCTTTTAATTTTGCCAGTTTTGTTCCATATATTTTGATGCTATCATATTAAGTGGATACATATTTAGAATATTTAGATATTCTTGATGATATGAATATGAAAAATTCCTCTCTATTTCTAGAAATATGTTTTTTATTAAGGCTTACTTTCCTATATCAGAGAAAAATTCATTTTAAATTGATGTTTACATAGTATGTCTTTCTCCACTTTTTTATTTTCAGCCTTTCCATACATTGCCTTTAAGGCATGTATCTTATTAGCAATATACACTTACTATTTCCTTTTAAATTTTATTTTATTGGTCTGACAAGCTTGTCTTTTAATTGGGGTATTTGGTATATTTATCTCCAATGTAAAAAAAAAATTGGGGTTTAAATCTAATATCTAATATTATTCAATTTCTCTTTCTGTTTGCCATGTTTTGAGGATTATTTAAGTATATATTTTAATTCTATTTTATCCTTGTTAGCTTTCTTTATTTAATTAATTTATTTTATTTTATTTTCTTGAGACGGAGTTTCACTCTTGTTGCCCAGGCTGGAGTGCAATGGTGCGATCTCAGCTCACTGCAACCTCTGACTCCCAGGTTCAAGTGATTCTCCTGCTTCAGCCTCCCAAGTAGCTGGGATTACAGGTGGCCGCTACCATGCCTGGCTAATTTT
The DNA here is from genome assembly GCF_000951035.1 of Colobus angolensis palliatus. Lineage (NCBI taxonomy): Eukaryota > Metazoa > Chordata > Mammalia > Primates > Cercopithecidae > Colobus > Colobus angolensis. The sequence goes on along the minus strand of NW_012115156.1, from coordinate 3,127,563 downwards.
TGTGTTTTTAGTAGAGACGGCGTTGGCTAGGCTGGTCTCAGACTCCTGACCTCAGGTGATCCATCTGCCTTCGGCCTCCTAAAATGCTGGGATTACAAGCATGAGCTACCATGCCCGGCCTATCCTTGTTAGCTTTCTAGTTAAACATTCTTTGACTAATCTTGTAGGCCTCACTATAAATTATGGCATGCATCCTTAACTTACTAAACTTTTAACATAGATTAGTACTTTTATCAATTGCTGGACCTTAAATTATGTTAACTCCATTTATTGTTCCCTTTCCTGCAATTTTGGCTGTTTTCTACATTTATTTATTATATATTTTACACTGCACAAGGTATTATTATTGCTCTTAGAGAAATACAAGCTTTCTTTAATCACCCACAGATTTATATTTTCCATTGCTCTTTCTTCCTTCCAACATCTGCCAGTTTCCATCTGAGATCATATTTCTTCTGTCTGGAGCTCTTCACTGTTACAAGTCTGTTGCCAACGGAAAAACATTTTGAAAATATCTTCCTTTTGCCTTCATTTTTGAAGGTGATTTTCACTGGGTAAAGGTATTGGCTCTTTGAAGCGCTTTGAAGATATGCTACTGTGTTCTGGTTTCTGTTATTTCTGTTGAAGAGTAAGTTAGTCATTTGAAAGCAATGCCTTTTTATTTTTAGCTGCTTTTTAGAGTTTTCTCATTGTATTTGGTATTTCAGCAATTTGACTATGGTAGGCCTAGATATGGTTTTCTTTGTATTTATTTTATGCAGAGTTTATAAGGCATCTTGTCTGTGCTTGACATCTTGTAATTGATTTAAGCTAACTCTGCTAACTCTTCTTTTCTTTTTTTTCTTTTCTTGCCTTTTCTTGAGACAGAGTCTTGCTCTGTTGCCAGGCTGGAGTGCTGTGGCGCAATCTTGGCTCTCAATGCAACCTCTGCTTCCCAGGTTCAAGCGATTCTCCTGCCTCAGCCTCCAGAGTAGCTGGGACTACAGGCATGCACCACCAAGCCCAGCTAATTTTTGTATTTTTAGTAGAGATGGGGTTTCACCATATTGGCCAGGATGGTCTCGATTTCTTGATCTCGTAATCTGCCGACCTCAGCCTCTCAGAGTGCTGAGATTACAGGCATGAGACACTGCACCCTGCCTGATTTAAGCTAACTCTTAAATATGATTCCTTCATATATTGTTTCAGCTCAATTATTTCTCTTTCTTCAGGGTCCCAGCTGATCTTTTTAGTTTCAAGCTTCAGATATTGTGTTTTTAAGTTTTAGAATTTACATTTGATTTCTTTAAAGATTCACATTTTCTACTGACATCTCCATTTGTCCTGAAAGCATATTGCTTATAGTTAAAGTTGCACCTGATAGCTGCAATATATTGATCTACTATGGTTCTGTTTCTATTGTCTTTTTTCTCTCTGTCCTCAGTCATTTGGCCTTTTCTCTTAGTATGCCTGGTAACTTCTGATGTCATGACAAATATTTGCTATTTAAAAAACTGTGGAGAAAATTTGAGTGTCCAGATTTTGTGAACTTCTATGGAGAATATTTACTTTTGCTTCTGGCATGCAGTTAATCTAGTGGCTGATAGTTGTAACCAAAATAGTGTTTTGTTTGTTTGGTAGCTGCTTTTCAGTGTTTTTGAGAGCTAGCCTATTTTGCTTAGTTCTTACTCTTAGGCTGCAGCCCTTCAGATTTCCATCTGAAATCCTAGGTGTTTACCAGAATCCCAGGTAGACACCCAGGATTTCAGATGGGACATCTGAAGGGCTGTAGCCTAGGAGTAAGAACGAAGCATCCTATCATTCCACTTCATGGTATGCTTTGAACATGAACTTTTGTCTTTGAGATAGCCAAGACTGTGTTCAGTAGCTGCCTGAAAAGCAGCAAATGCCTTGAAGGAAATGCAGAGGAGACTGTCAGCCTCATGCTCTCTTGTAGATCATGACTCTAAGTTGTTGCTATGTTGATAGATCTTTAATACTTCCAAGAGATTATCTATCTATGTAATCAGCTTTCATAGTTGTTTCATGGGAGCAGGAAGAGTTATGCTGATAATGGCTGGTCTATCATAGTTGTAAAAGGAGTTTCAAAGTTACATTCTTTTTTTTTTTTTGAGATGGCATCTCTATCGCTCAGGCTGGAGTGCAGTGGCGTGATCTTGGCTCACTGCCACCTCCACCTCCTAGGTTCACGCCATTCTCCTGCCTCAGCCTCCCAAGTAGCTGGGACTACAAGGTGCCCACCACCATGCCCGGCTAAATTTTTTGTATTTTTAGTAGAGACGGGGTTTCACCATGTTAGCCAGGATGGTCTACATCTCCTGACCTCGTGATCTGCCTGCCTCGGCTTCCCAAAGTGCTGGGATTACAGGCATGAGCCACCATGCCTGGCTGAAACTTATCAGATTTTTAAAATAAGTCATTTTAAATTTATAATATACTTTTGAGAAAAATTCATAGCGATAATTTTACTAGTTAGAGACTATTACAGTATGTTTATACACTAAGTTATAAAAGTCTGGAAACTTTTTGAGACCATGGGTCATGTTTGATTAATTTTTATGTCCTAAGTAAGTGCTTAATGTCATTTTAAAAGCAGAACAGATGTGAATATCAGTACTCTAGGAATTCAGAGGAGAAAGAAAGGATTGTGTAAACTACAGCATCCATTTTAAATCATCCAATTTAAAATCATGAGGAATTTCTTGGTGAATGTATAAGGTTTGGAAAGGTTGAGGAGTAAAAAGTAAGATAAGTCACAAAAGAAAACATGTTCCATCTCTTAAGGCAAAGTTCAAAGATACAGGGCATGATAAGGATACCAGCTTATCTATAATAAAAAATTTGCTTCAGGAGTAAGTACTAAATGGATAGATTGGAGCCATGTTGTAGAAAATGGTAAATACCGGGTTGTAGGATATTGATTTTTTCCTATGGGCAAAAGGGTCTTTTTGAGTACTTCCATGGAATGTTGGATGTTGAATGAATGAAGTTAAACCAAAAAAGAAATAAATAAAAAGGACATTGAAGCTTGAAAAATACTGGTTTAAAGAGATTTGTTTACAGCAAAACTTCTTTGAATCTTTAAAGTGTGCATTGTATATTTCCAAAGTTGCTTCAACATAGCACACTTTTGCTTATAAAGAAACGGTGTTCTTGGAACATACTTTGGAAAATTGGTATATGTGGGCATTGAGGAAACACTAACTAGAATATTATACTAACATATAAAGTCTGTGAAAGCTGGAGCTTCTTGATATTGTTCACAGTTCTACCAGTTGTACTAGGAGGATTACCTAGCAAAGATATGTTCTCGATATATATTAAGTGAGTTGGCTTTAGTGGACGAAAATAAATTGGATAAGCATGAAATCTATTTTTTAATTTTTTTAGTAAGAATAATCTGATGATATAGTACAGATGAATTTTAGGGAAAGTAGGTTAGAAGCTTAAGTCCAAGAAAATAAACTTTTAAAGTTGTCCAGACCTAAGATTTGTTCTTGGACTGTGGTGACATCCTTGAAAATGGGAAATAAAATGGATAACAGTGATATTTTTTAAAACGAATTGATAAGATTTGGTAATAGATTAGATGGAACTTCTCAAGGCACTTAAAGAATTTGAATAGCTTTGAGTCACTGTAGGGAAGAAGAAATTTCTTTGTACAAGACTTCATTCTGTTTTCTTCATGTAGCCTAAAGATCTTCATGTAGCCTAAAGGGTCATGAAAGAATTATTTACTTTCATGAAGTCTTACCTTTTGTTCGAAAACTTTTTGTGTAGAAAAAGATCACCAGTTTTCAAACAGTAATTGGGAGAGAGTTTGAATGAAAAATACAGAAAAGTATTTAAAAAATCATGCTGAGTTTTATGATCAAGAGTTAATATATTGTACAGATTCTGACTTAGCCCACAGAGCATCTTTTCTTTCAGCACAATAATTTTATGAAATATACATATAAAGAATTTTAACTAAAACATTTTAAATTTATCTTAATGAAGATTGGGTAACTATTTTGAGCTGCATCTTTTCCAAAATAAAGCAGAGCATTATAGGATTATCAACAAGTAGAACTTGGATTTGAGGAATGAATGGACTGTGAGATTGGAAATGTCAGTTCTGTCTAGTCCACACATATCTAGAGTAAAACCTAGTCAAACCTAGACTGTCACTGTTACCACCGATGTCTGATCAACCCTACCAAGGCCCAAGGGCTTTCTCCCTTAGAAGCTTTCTCCCTCAGAAGAGACAATGGGGTGGAATGGAAGCAGCCCAGACTTCAGATTCATCTACTTAGTTTAAAATCCCATGAAGAATTAGTTGCTTCTTACCTATTAGTCTACTTCTTCCTAAAATAGGAATAGTAATTATCTCATAATATGGTAATGAGGATTAAATAAAATATAAAATAACTAGTACTATAGGCACTATGCATACATGAATACATCAATGAGTGAAGACTGTGTTGTATTCCCTTAAATGCAACTCCTTTATATCGATGAGATTTGCTTTCTGTCTGAAAAATCATGTGTCCATTAGTAGTGCATCTATGGATCTTGAGAAATGCTACATTTGTGTTGATGGCAATTAGGAACAATAATAATATTGGTGTCATAATGACTATCAGAATAATATTCAAAAATATTTTCATAGGTTTTGCACGTAAGCTGTGGTAGTTATGAAATGTTTGGTGGCATTAGAAAAAAATTGTTCTTGGTAGAAAGTTGTAAATTTGTAGATAATATTATCAAGAATCAGAATAAAGTAAATCTACATAGCAAAACATGATTTTCATTAATTGTAACTAACATCTCTTTTCCATTATAACAGTGAGAAGAAGCTCATTACAGACGCCCTTAATAAAAATCAGTTTCTGAAAAGACTGGATCCTCAGCAGATCAAAGACATGGTGGAATGCATGTATGGGAGAAACTATCAGCAAGGGAGTTACATTATTAAGCAAGGAGAACCAGGAAACCATATCTTTGTGCTGGCAGGTGGGTGTCACAGATTTTTCCAGTTATTATATAATAAATATTTTGCCTGTTGTGATTTTTTGCAGGCATTTATAAAAACATAAAACTAGTTGCTCTATTTGTAGAAAACATAACATATTGAATCATGAAATAGCAGGATTGTTGATCTGATCATAATGATGGTAATACTTAATATGTGCTGAAAGATTTCTATACATCAGGCATCCTATTGAGCAGTTGATAGAGAGATCTCATTTTATCTTCTCACCAACCCTGTAAAGTAAGTTCTATTTTCTCCATGTTACTAATGTGGACTGTGTCTTAGAGAGGGTAACGCCAAACAGCTCATAAGCAGTGGAGGTAAAATGCACACTTAGGCAATTTGACTTAAGAATCCGCACGTCTAATCTCAATACCACTCACTCAAAAGTGTTTTTATTCAAAATACTGCTGCTGAAGTTAACATTTTAAGATAATGCACCAGGAAAAAATAAAGCAATTATTATTGTGGCTCTGGAAAATGTTTTGGTTTTATACCAATGATTTTAAAAGGTAATTTAAGTACCTTTGAGCAACACACAAATCAAATGACACATCTTACAATTAAAACTGGTGTTTTTAGAATCATTTAAATGGTTTCCTTCATCTGTGGTAATTTGAACATGCTTACATGTCAGGAAGATTATAATGGTTAGATAGGCAAATGTTTTATTTTTGTAATGTATAGATCTTATAATGACTACTCAATTTTTTTCTCTTTTATATATAGCAGCAAAAAATTATGTGAACAGGGATTAAAGTTATAGAACATTTTTGTCACATTCTGGCACAACTTTTTGAGTTTTAGGGAAAAAAAGTTAAAACTGGCTTACCCAGAAGAAATGATGAGTGGAGGTATGCTTTCTATTTGGCATTGTAGTTCCTGATAATCTAAGTAATGCTTTTATTCTTGTTCCTTTGGGGCCTTAAGTGTGAGGCAGAAGTTGTCTACCTGAACAAATTAATAAACATGTATTATTCTATTTATGGTATATAAAAGATTGTTTTTATGTACTTTGATTATTTGAACACGCCAATTTTATGATTATTATTTGCCATGTATATCTTTGTAGGCAGCTTTAAAATTATACAGTCATTCCCAAGTAATCATTCTACTTAATTAATGAGCTATAGTCTTAATTTAGCTGGCCTTGAATTTTTTAGGGACAACTTTTCCCTCTTGCAACTTTTCTCTTAGCCATTTTAACTTCTGCTTTAGCAACACTAGAGTAGTGCAGCAAGAGAAGATGGGTCATTAAGTCAACAAATATTTATGAAACCTCCTAGGAGAGGATGAGAAACTGATGTTAGCCTAACTCATTCCTTCCCAAGTAGTTCTAATGAAAGGTTCAGGGAGAGAAGAGGTTGAACAGCAGTCAGTATCAAAACAGCTATTGAGATCAGGGTTATGGCACACATGGAAATTAAAATTGGATGGTTTCTTATTTGAAATAATTACAGTGTCACCCAAGGATTGAATTGCCTGGTTTAATTATCTGGTTGGGCAAATTAATTTGATGATTAAAAATATTCCCTTTATGAAACATAGCATGAATAGCAAATAGTAAAAGCATATTTAGCTTAAACTTTTGATATTCCATATAATTCTTCAGCATTGCTTAGGTACCATGACCTTAACCAATTTCAAGATAAAAACTTGAAATGCATTAAGATTCATGATATCAATTGGACACTACCACTAAGTGACTTTGAAAGAATAGCTAATGAGAAATTTTAAATTGCATGTCTAACCTGTAGGATTTGGAGCCAAAACTGAGTTTTTTTTTTCTTTCTTGCTAATATAAATTCTATCAGACTAAGTATATTTTCTCTTTTGTCCCCTCTATGGCTCTGGCACTTGAACAGTTCCCAGCACAACATAGGTACTCAGATCAGTTCTGCTGAATGGATGGATGGACAGAGATGATCCAGAGCTCCTTAGCAGTGAATTAGGAAAAAGAAAGACTAATTCTTTAAGGAAAGGAGACATTGCCCCACCATTTTGTTTTTCCTCTAAGAACTTAGATCTTTTTTGCTTATGCTTTTAGTTGGTTAAGGTTTTGTTTGTATTTGTTCAAAGCAAAAGAAGAGGAAAGCTACCAAGGCAAAAAAAAAAAAAAAAATAGTGAAGGGGATACAAAGTTCTGCCTCTCCCTTCCTCCAGTCTTTGCCTCGGTAATGATAAGTGCCAAACACTCTTCTTAGTGATTTTCATTTGTAACTAATATGCATTACATTTAAATAAATGAGAGGTTAGATAACAATTGAGGCACCATGAAGTAACTTGCTCAAGGTCACATAGGCAAAAACGAGTTGAATCAGGACACAACCAGGCAGTCTGATTCCAGGGCCAGTCTACTTACTGGTTATGACAGGTTGTCATTCCATCAGTGTGAACAACTGCTCTGTGTTTTTAAGACATACAGTGATTGTTGAGCTCCTCATAAAAGAAAATTAGTTTCATGTATTACATTTCTCATAGTTCATAATGAATTTTAAACAAAACACTTGCCATCCGCTGCTTCAGGAAAAGAACATTGTAAAAATAATAATATTAATAATAGCTAACACAGTATTTACTATGCACTAGCCATTGTTCTAAACTCTTTACCTAGATTAACTTACTTCATTCTCACCACTGTAAAATAATAATAATAATTATTATTATCCTCATTGTCAATGAGGAACTTCAGACAGATAAAGTTTCTCAAGGCAACCCAGCTAATAGTAAGTGGCAGAGGTGATTTCGGTCTGCACTTTTAACCAGTATATTATAATGAGAATCATAAAATATCTTACCTGTATACTTTGTGTGCTTTATGATTGTTTTATTTTTCTAATTTATAGTATCTACATGGATTTTGATTATTTGTGTGTGTGTTTTTTAAAATTCTACTTGATAGAGGGTCGACTAGAGGTGTTCCAAGGGGAGAAATTGCTGTCCTCCATCCCTATGTGGACCACATTTGGGGAGCTTGCCATTTTATACAACTGTACAAGGACTGCCTCTGTGAAAGGTAATAAAAGAGGAAATGCTCCATCTTTGGATTGTTGTGGCATGTTAAAGATAATCCAGTTCAGTCACGTTTGCACCCTGATCCAGTCTTTTTGTTTCCCATTTTACCCTACATGTTCTTAAAATAGAAATGCTATGCCTATTAAGGGATTTATATTGAAGCACTTACCTATATAATTTAAGCTAAAAAGAACTTTTCTGGATACTTGTGTGTAAAATGTAAAATGGCTTTTAACTGTTCACAATGGTAAAGACATGGAATCAAGCCAAATGACCATCAGTGATAGACTGGGTAAAGAAAATGTGATATGTATACATCATGGAATGCTACATAGCCATAAAAAGGAACAAGATTATGTCCTTTGCACAGACATAGATGGAGCTGGAAGCCATTATCCTCAGCAAACTAACACAGGAACAGAAAACCAAACACTGCATGCTCTCACTTATAAGTGGGAATTGAACAATGAGAACACATGGACACAGGAAGGGGAACAACACGCACTGGAGCCCAACGGGGAGGGGTTGGGGAGGGAGAGCAACAGGATAAACAGCTAATGTATGCGGTGCTAAATACCTAGGTGTTAGGTTGATAGTTGCAGCAAACCACCACAGCACACGTTTATCTGTGGAACAAACTTGCATGTCCTGCACATGTATCCTGGAAATTAAAATTAGATTAAATAAAAAATAAAAATAAAAATAAAAAGGTTTGTTCTGACAAAAACAATGGCTTTAAGGTGACAGATTCCAATATTTGCTTTCATTGCCACTTTACGTTTTACTACATAGACATATGTCTTTGGCTCATCCAGAATGTTTGCTTTCTAGCTGGTCTCAACGAGATTCTGACCATATTATAAGCCAGAGAAATTGATTAAACCAACAAAAATATATCTATGTCAAAAGGAATATGAATTAGAGTAATTAGAGTTTTCATGAATGACTTTTGGGATTACTTTATTTGCTTTTCTTTAGATTTATGTTTTATTGACTTTACGGCAAACTTGGATTTCCTTCTGAATTACATAGATATGATGTTTTTCAGCGTTTGGGACTGGGTTATACGCGGTAGCCTTGCTGAGGTATTTGATAAAAATGCAGCTTCTGGGTCTCTACTCCCAACCTGAATCAGAGTCTCTGGCAGTGGAGCCCAGGGAGCTTGTATTTCTAACAAGAATATCAAGATGATTCCAATTTAAAGTTTGGTAATCCAGAGCTTTGGGTTTTGATCAATTTTAGAGGCTTTGTTTACTGTTTTTTAAAAAATTGTACAAACATAATTTCATCTAGATTTTTTAGAGCCACCACTTCTGCCCCACTTTCTTTTTAAATTTTGCACTTGCCCTTAAGTCTTTCCTGTAAAAAAAATTATCTCAAAAACTTTCTTTCATAGTCTGTTTCAAATAATTTGTAGGCATTTTACACAAGTAACTGTAGATATTCTTAATATGTAGCTGCTTTAGCAACAGTGTCAGAACAACATAAAAAGACACATAAAAACACACACATACACACAGATATCTTTAACTTTCAATTACGTTTGTGACTTCACTCTCCAGATTAGCTACAAATTGATTGCCTTTCTCTTGTATCACAGCACGAATCTAGAGCACATCCTGATGATCTAGTGCATAATTGGGAATTGCAAACTAATTGGAATGTCATCCTAACTATAACATAATTAGAAAGGAAATTTTTGGCTAGTCATTTCCAAATAATGGTGTATTTCAGTGCCAAAATGATTTATAAAATTGCTCGCTATTTATTTTGCTGTCTCCTTCATTTGTATGTTTAAATAATGCATTTTCCAAGAAATACCATTTTATAAGAACATATAACAAATCCATTGATTTATATTATGGAATGTTTTCACAATGTGGTACTAAATGCTTTATTGTTTTCTTGATTTTTCTAAAGCTATTACCAATGTTAAAACATGGGCGCTAGATCGAGAGGTATTCCAGAATATAATGAGGAGAACAGCCCAAGCTAGAGATGAACAATACAGAAACTTCCTCAGAAGGTAAGAATGATACATTGGGAGGCAGTGAAGACAGTGGAGTCTCCATATTGTTAATATATTGGTTTTATCAGAATAATTATTTTACTATAGCTACTTCCATTTAAGCATTTTCCACATGACTAAACCAAAGGAACATTACTTTCAGTAAATGCCAGTGCAGACCAAAAACCATATTTAATTTCCATTATCCTTGTATACTCATTTACTTCTACTGCTAGTTTTTGCCCTTGCATTGATGGAGTGATAGTGTACAGCATAGAAAAATGTGCAAAAAACCTAAACTATTATTTGGGTTGCTCGTTGGCTTTGAAAGGCATTTGAAATTTGAAAGTGGTTAGCCAAAAGACAAGCTTTCTATAAGTACTTTGCTTAGAATGGTATTAAAATTAATTAAGTTTACTACCCTTATTTGCTTTACCTGAGACTTTGTATTTGCCTAGTCACACCATCTTCCAAATTCCTATTATTTGTAGCAAATTGACTTGCTAAAAATGTTACTATACTTGTCATGATGACTTGGAACATACTCATTTTGTGAACTGTTCTGTACCTCAACAACTTGGATGAATCAATTTATAAGGAAAAAATGGTCTATGTAAGTGAAAAAAACTATTCCACATTGAAACTTTATTTGGAAGTATAAGTTATTTAAACAATTTCTGTACCTTTAGTGGGAGTTTTGCAAGTTTCTGAAGCTGCAATACATTCTGTAATGAAATGTCATCTATGATATGTAATAATAATAATAATGATGATAAGAATGTATCACATGATTTCCAAAAATAAATTATCAGTTCTTCTTATGGTGATTTTTTCTAGCATAAGAATCCTTCAAAGCTAATGATTTTAGGGCCATATAGTGCTTAGCTTATAGTGTAGACTCAATAAACATTGAATAAGATTTCTCGTATAGAATCTTACTGATTTGTCCTCCCAGAGACAATAATGTCTCCTGGCAGAGAGCTGCAATAATGACAAGCAGGTTCTCTACCTATATGCCAGCCAATGAGTTAGCTATCATATTGTGGGGTCCACTTGAATCTAGGTAATCTCAAAATCCACCAACTGAGCAACACAGATTAGCATTTAAAGCTGATAAGCCACACTTATGCAAGGGCCAAAAAGAGGTACCTGAAGAAAACCAGTGTACCTGGGTTGTGTTTGAATGTCTGAGATAAAACGTGAACTAGGCATAGCAGTTAATTCCCTTGGAGTCTAGTATGTTCTTAGTGGAAAAAGCTCAGATGATCTGCTAGTGAATATTCCTTCCTTCCTTCCCTCCTTTTGTTATTTCTTTCATTCAACTAATACTTATTAGCAGGCACTAAATGTTGTAGATTTAGTGGTGAACAAGATAAACCTGATTCTTGCCTTCATAGAGGGGAGACAGAGAAAATATTTTTTCTTGTATCTCTTTTCCCACCAACCTCCAAACGTGCTAGCTTTATAATTGTTAATTTTCACTAATGTTATTGATCCCTGTTTGGACCAGAAGTAAAATTTCATGATAGCCTGTGTTAATAACAAGTTCTGATGACTCTTTTACCATTTCATCTATAGTGAGATGTATTAGGGGAATACATTCCTCTTTGTTTCATAATGTACAGTATGTTTTTTTCCATTTACATTTTTATTTGAAGTATGTGATATTCTATGTGATATATAGTACATGTGTAAGTTATAAGACATCATAACAAAATGAACGCCCATGAAGCTACTGCCCAACCTAAGAAAGGAAAGCAGTTGTTGAAGTTCTTATGTACTTCCCCATGTTATTTCCAGCTTCTTTCTCCTCTCCTTGAGAGTATCTGCATTCTGAAGTTTAGTGATCATTCCCTTGGTGTTGTTTATAATTTTGCCTGTAGCTTGATTTAGCCTATTTTTGAAGTTCATCTGTGCCTCTGGCTGTCATTAATTTTAAAAGACAGTACAGTATGACTAATAATCAGAGATCATTTCAATGTCAATTCCCATGTTCCCTCCCAACCCCGGATTCAGTCCTTACTTAATTATAAGGATTTAGACAAAAATCTGATTCTCCACTGGAAGCAGAGCTCCTCGCACAAACTAATAAAAGAGATACTGAGATGTGGAGAGGAACAAATTGCAAAATGCGATTCATTTTGAAAACCAACAACAAATATAAATTTATTTTTACCAAAGAGACAAAATGTGATTTCCCCCCCCCCAATCTGGTATCTTACTATTTTCATTTATTTGCCTATGGCACATGTCTGTGATTATATATCTATAATTTCCAGTGTATATGAAATTTAGTTATTGATGTGTTTTCAGTTATTTGGACATTTACTTTGGAAGAATCAAAGTCCATTATATATTTTAAAATGTTTGTAAAGATTTTAGAACCTGCATATGTGTATATTTATAGCTTAATTCAGGAAGGTAATTAAAGGTTTCTTTTTAATTTTGAAGTGTATCCTTGCTGAAGAATTTACCTGAAGATAAATTAACCAAGATCATTGACTGCTTGGAAGTGGTAAGAAATTTTGAAGTAAAAAATAAATTTCAGTAGAAGATATTAGAATGTAGTTATATTATTAACACCATAAATAAATAAGAAAAAGATGTCAGAGCACCAGTCTACAGAGACCAAGAGCCTTTTTCTATGATGAAAAACCTTAAGCTAACTCATGCTGCCTTAAGGGGTGGAGAAAGGTTTAAACTCTTTAGATGTATAAAAGGAAATTGGATTTGCATGTGTAAAATGAAATTTGATTTACATATTTTAATCTTTTTAGTATATCTTATAAAACAAACCTGCCTTACTCAAGAAGCATTTTATTTTCTACAATTAACATCACAATCCCTTACAGAGTTTTCATAGTATAAAGGAGTCACTGATGCATAATTAAGAACTGGAGCAGAGAAAGGGTATGTTGGTCCTTTTGGTGGCAAGCCTCTGAGTCAGGCTGTGAAACACTTTCTACTTGAACACTCTAGGCCACAAAAACACATTTTAAAAACTCTACTTAAGAAGCACTTTATCTATTTTAACATCTAGGGGGAAACGGCATATTGGAATGTGTTCAAAAAGTCATTTTAGGCATCACCCAGATGGTTGGTTCTAGTCCAAGACTAGTCAAGTCTTTTCATGAATAATGCTTTTACGATACGTACCTTGGATTCTAACGATATGCATTTTGTGAAAACGTCTTCAGATTTCAGAGATTAAAATTCAAAGCAAATACGTTCTTTAACTTTTTGGGGGGTCAGTTTTATTGAAACCCAGATGGCTTTTATAGAATTTAAAGGAGGTAAGGAATAGTAAAGGAGTCACATATAGAATTCAAGCTTTTATAAAGCTGTTCTCAGTGGGAGGGAAAAAACCCCCAAAAACTCTGCAAGGCTGATTGTTGACAGATTCATGCCTCTGTCAATCACAATATACAATGTAACTAATATCTGTCAAGCAGGGAGTAGGGACCATTTTGTCCTTAAGTGTAAGTGACACCAGCAGTGTTTCCATTTACAATTCATGGAACCCATCCAGCAGTTTATCAAGGACAGACCATGATGACACAGTGCCTGGCCTTGTGCCCCCAGGGGGTTCAGATATGAAGTCATTTTCAAGAAGATTGCTTACCCTGGGTCTCTTGAGAGTCTCCCATTGTAACATAACCCAATCACAGATGTTACAAATTAATAATTCATCCTAATTTCTAAAGGTGTTTTTTTTTTTATTTAAAGCGGAGAGGCCCTAGTTTTTTTTTTTTGTTAACCAAGGAAATCTGTTTTTAATATAATACTAATAGAGTAGATTCACCAGAGGGGATTTCTATGTTGACAGCAAATACGGAAATTTAGTATCATTAAAAATAAATGGTAAATTAGACATATTTATAGCAGCCACAGGCAATTGCTACAGAATATATAGATGGGGGCTCAAATCCAGTAATAATTAACACACAATTCAAATTTGAAAAACTCATCTTTTCAAACACCCTGGAAAGGATTCACTATATTTCAGCATTTGCAGACAGCAGCACAGTTTATAAAGGGCTCTTTATTCATACCTGGCAAACAAATGTGTCTCTGTGATGTGTGAAAATTCTCAAATGTGAAAGTGATTAACAAGGGAGTAATGGGATCTATTTAGTGCTAAGAAAAGCATGTGATTTACCAGCGTAGCTTGGACTAATGACCTATCAACTTGGTCCTGACAACAGCCAATCACTACTGTATCAGTTTTGACAGCGTCCAGAGTTCTAGGACCAGCTGTCCCATAAACTGTCCCCATAATCTTTGGAAAACCACAAGCTAAATCTGTCATGAAGTTTAGGAGTTGATTTGGGAGTTTTGCATGTAGCAAGGGGTGGGGAAGGGAGAATCAGAATTTCCCATCACCAAGTAGTTGATCTGATGTGTCTGTTGAAACTTAGATGGTTGAACTCCTAGAACAAATGGCCCTGATTGTGCAATGTTTCAATAGCATTTCTTGCTTTAGCTTAAATCACTCAGAACGTTTAGTTATAGAGGCAGCTATTGCCTTTAAGCCTCTTCTTGTGTTCTGATAAGAAAACGAGGGTGGGAATAACACCAACATACTAGAGTTCATTAAGAGTTAACTCATGAGAACTGTAATAGCACGATATAGATTCAGAACGGAGTGTAAAGATTCACGACAATGAAAATAACAGTGTGACTTATGCACCGGGCAGTTGTGCAGTATGGAAGATAAGAGTGGAAGTGGTTTCTGCTCCCACATGTGGTGATGAATCCACTAAGCATGAGATTTGACTGTGACATCCTTCTGAACTACAAACATTGTGAGTCATCATAAAGTCACCAGTTAGTCACAGTGCTTTGGTATTTGACCCTTTGGCCTTTTGCACTGTGACTCTAACCTGCCATCTTTCACAAAGCTGAGGTCTATGAGGCTGGCATGAGGGTATAGTGTGAAGCACCCTTGCACTTAGACAGATTGCCCATGGTGCTGATGAGAAGGCATATTCCCAGGCACCACCCGCACTTACTGAATCAGAAACTCAAGTTAGGACCCCCAAATCCACACCTAACACTCTAATGGTGGGATTTTTATGCTTATTAAAGTCTAAGAGGCACTGGTTTAGTTATGAATGTTTAGAGTTTGCAACCATCTGCCTCTTTCTTTGGGAATTTTACATTTGAATCACTTTTTTAAAGTCTAGTCTTTCTTGTAGTCCTTACCAACACTTACATAAACCAGGATTTTTTTTTCCTGTCATCTAAATGGTTAAATCCAGAGTCATAAGAAAGTTGAAATAATTGTAGATTTTGCTACCGTTTATGAACCATTGAGCTAAAGGTGGGGCAGCCAGGTGTTGTAGAAAGGTCACTAGTCCAGAGTCTGGAGATTAGGGCTTGTGGTTCTGCCTCTGTCACTCTACCAGCTCAATGAATTGTGGTGGACTTTAGCATATCATCTCCTCATCTACAAAATAATGGAGTGGTGGGCCATATCTCTATGAGCTCTTTCAACATTTAAATCATAGAATTCTATATGATTGGCTCACCCAAATAGGAATAACTTCTGTTGTTTTTCATTTTGTAGTATCTGGTTCTTTGAAAATAACCAATCAGGTGCTACATGCCTGAATGGCTGACTGGGTCCACCTGATCCAGGTGTGCTTGCTTTAAAATTTCTGAGGTGTTTTAAACTCTTGTACTTGGAAAACAAAGATTAACTAGTAACAACACAGATAACTAACTGTAAACAATTTTTTAACCAACACACTTGAGTACATAGTCACATAATGCACAGAGGTATGTGCATGGGTGTGTGTACTACACATCTGGTTGTATATCATCAGTACTTCCAATACTTCTTTTTGATGAAGATTTCATTTGCTTTTTGCAAGATATTTGTAAAGAAGATTTCTAGCTGCAAATTAAAGACTCTAGGGAAGTCGTTGCCTTCCTTGTTTGTCTTTGTTCTCCGTCACTTTGGAATTTCCTTCTGGTTTTATATATTGTATTTACAGGTACTCAGGCTCTAGCATTTTGCTAGATTGTCACAGAATGAGCATTTTGTTTATGGTAAAAATGGGTTAAAATTCATTACTAGGTTATGAAACCAATTTAGAGGAACATTTAAAAAATCAGAATAGTAAGTATAAGTATTATTTTGAAAAATGTTTCAATTTTCTGTAAATATGTGTACATGCTCTTGTTTATGTATTGGGAGTACATGCAAAATGTGTTTCTTACTGTTGGTGAGGGTAAAAAATGCTTGAAAACCATTGCTCTGCGGGATGGGGTCTATGGCTTCTTGGTCCTCTAAGGGACACCTTTGCAATGTAACCACAAGGACAATAACAACATTATTTGCATCTCTCTTTTTGGTCGCAGTGACCACCTGGCTTGACTGGTTGCACCCTCCAGTTGACAAACACTGGGCAGTCTAGCATCGCAGTCAGTACTTACCACTATATATTTTTGGTCTGACCTATTTCCACAGCCTTTTCCGATCTATGAAGTTACTGTCAACACACTGGGAGGTATTATTTATCTTCCTCCCATGG
Organism: Colobus angolensis palliatus; assembly: GCF_000951035.1. Taxonomy (NCBI): domain Eukaryota; kingdom Metazoa; phylum Chordata; class Mammalia; order Primates; family Cercopithecidae; genus Colobus; species Colobus angolensis. Next base: position 3,110,987 of record NW_012115156.1, on the reverse strand, counting down.
TTTTGGGTGACAAAGAATCACCCATGGAAAAAAATACCACTAGTAAGGTTGTCCGTTAAAAAATAACAAAGTTCTTCCTCAGTGTCCCCTTTCAAGCTTTCCCCCCTTTGAAGTTATTCGGTTGTCAGGAATTAAAGCCACACCTCTGCACACATCAAAGGCTTTATAATAACTGAAGAACAGCCTAACAGCACTTCAGAAATTCTCCGTGTTTCTTCTGCTCCATGTGGGTAATGAGGACTAAAATTGTGATGGGAACAGGGGAGCCTGAAGAGCAGACTGTCTGAAATAGGAACATGGAACACAATCCCAGCAGCTATAGCAAAGAACATTGAATGTTAGCTACATAGTGAAGACAGCTGGACTGTGTGGGGGATCAGGATCATCCTGTAAGGGTCATAGTCATCTCCACTGCAAAATCACACTGCATATAGTCAAGGTTTGTGATAAAGCTAAAATTGGGAAGGGAATGAAGGGTTTGAGTAAACAAAGTATGAGGCAAAGAAATGCCAAATATCATTGCTTGAATAAAACAGAAGTTTGTCTCTCGTTAACATAACTGTCCAGGGAAGATAGTCCCAATTGGCTTCACACAGTCATTTGGGAACCCAAGCTGATGTCTACTCTGCCATTTTCAACATGTGGTTTTCTAGGTTTATGTGGGCCATGCCATTATAATTGGGGAAAAAGTATAAAGATACACTCATGGAAGCATGCATGGGCTTCGTGTGGAAGTGTCACAGATCACTTCCACCAGATTCTTTTAGATGAAAGTTGATCACATGGCCATAGGTAATGCAGGAAGGCTGGCAAGTGTAAGTTACCTAGACAGTCATACATTCCTCTGGAAGACTTTCAAGACCAGCTCACAGCCTCTTTCACAAGATGAACAGTCACTGGGTACCTAGTGTGTACTGAACATTCCATCAGGTACTTTAGATACACCATCTTAACTAGTCCTCAAACAACATTAGGTGTAGTAGTAAATACAATCTTAACTTTACAGAAAAGGAAATAGAGGTCCAGAAGATGTAGGAAGCAGCTGAGCAAATCATTACCATTCTCCTTCTTAGCATGGCAGTTATTAATTGTGCATTTACTGTATTTCAGATGCTCCTAATATTTCAGACAACATTGCCTTTCATTGACTTATTGTGGTAGGCAGAATGGTTCCCTGCCCCACGCCCCCTTCAAGATATCCAGATTCTAATCCTTGGAATGTGTGAATGTTATATTACATGGCAAAAGGGACTTTAATGGTATGCTTAAAGTTTGGGACTTTAAAATAGATTACCATGAATTGGCTAGGTGAATGACTATTGAGTATAGTTACATGAGCATAGAATTATCTCTGGTTGGGGTTAGAGAGATGCAACAGAAGTAGAATCCAGAGGCTCTCTGCAGGAATGGGAGAGACCTGATGGGCAGTTCCCACTGTCAGTCAGTAAGGAAATGGGATCTTATCCTGCAGGTGAATCCTGAATGACCTTGAAAGTGAATTTTCCCCTGAGCTTCTGGAATGACATAAGCTCTATTGATACCTTGAGCTCCATCCTGAGAGACCCTAACTGAGAAACCTAATTGAGCAACATCGTGCCTAGACTTTCTGACTCACAGAAACTATAAATATTAAAAGGGTGTGGCTCTAAGCCACTAAGTTTGTGGTTGTTACAGCAGCAATAGAAAACTAATGCGCTTTCCTAAATCTTTGAAGATAAGTGTTGTTACTTTAATTTCATTGGTTGAGGAAAGTAAAATTGATTGTAAACTGGGATGTGAATATAGATGTGTTTGGCTTCAAAGTACTTTTTACTCCAAAAATATTATACTTCCTTCCATGAGATGTTGACATGTATTATAAAATGTACACAGTGTTATGAAAATAAAAGGCGTATTTATTAGTATTAGGAGTGACATTTATTCCAGAAATGTAAATAGGTTTTAAGAATAAATGACCAAGAAAGTACTGAAAAACAACAGACACAAAGTAGTTTAGTTTGGAATTTATTTTCAAGTCTAAAAGAAAAACAAGAGAGAGCAATTACGTGGTTAGTTATGCCTTTTTAAAAATTAAAGAAGCCACTTTTGTTTGTATAAATAATTAAGAGATCCATCTTAGTTCTGTGACTAAGACAAGATCAAATTAAAGCAAAGTAGAGGTGGACAGTTTAATCTATCCTTTGTTTTCTGAGATCTTTAGTTGCTCTTTTGGTCTGACAGGTGGATAGATTACTTTTTCCTTCTCAAGAATTTTCTAATCATATAAACATTTACAAGAGAAATGGATGTTAACAAATAAAAAGAAATATGCAATAATTTGAGATTTCATGAAAATAAATCTAAATTAAATAATAGAATTTACATGTAAAAATTTCCAATGTCAATGTTTTATGATGAGAAATCTTTGGATATAGTATTATGGCAGCATTACCTACTGTGAATGTAGAATCTTCTGAGAAGTTGCTTTTCAAGGACTTAGAAATTAAGGGTAATTTTCCTAATATCCATTGGGGATATTATATAATCACTTGTTCTTTTTGTAGACCCCAGACTCAATTTTTAGAATGCTGCTGATCACCAAACAGTTTATATTTAGATTATGCAGGTGAAAGCTGGTGATGTTGCCTGGCTCTCGTTTCTCTTTATGTCTTTGGACCCCATACCTGAAATTCAGTATTCCAGGTGAATTTACTCTGTGAAAGAAGAAAATGTAAGTGCAGATAATAAAGCAAAAGTCTCCTTACTTTTCTACAGTTTATGACTGCAATGTAAGAAAAGCTTACAGTTACAATAGGCAAAAACAACAACCAAACAAACCCCAAAACAGGTGTGAAATACTCATTTCAAAGACAAAAGGAGTTCTGCTTCCTTTATGTCTTCAATTGTATGTCTCCACTTGATCTAACATTTTCTTTCTCTCTTATCCCTACAGGAATACTATGATAAAGGAGATTACATCATTAGAGAGGGTGAGGAAGGAAGTACCTTTTTCATTTTGGCAAAAGGAAAGGTAACTGTTAATTAAAGCTTACTAAATCAAAAAGATTATTTTAAATCAGTTTGCCATAATCTCAACTATGCTTTGCATTGTAACATAGGTCCTCCATTTTGGACAGATAAAGGAGCTTCTACCGGTAGAGTCCCATGCAATTCTGTTTGAACACTGGGTTTGGAGCGGAGGCCACAGGACCCCCTAAGAAATAATCACTTCTTAGTAATGTTATGTAGGTCACTTGATTTTTTGGGGGTAGACCTAGCTTAATTGTATATGAGATGGCTGGATTATTTATAAGGTCCCTTCTGGCTATGAATATGTGATTCTCAATCATCCCCAGATTCCAAGATCAGTACTAGAATATTTTCTCATCCAACAGATATGACAAGTAGTAGATGAAGAATGAATTCAGCAATTGAAGACAGTAACAATTAGATATCAAGCTTATAGATCACTCAGAATTTCAATTGATACAAAACAACTCAAGTGAACTTAGATGCTGATGCAAAATTTATATTAACATGTACAATAAGTCTTTTTCTTAACCTAGATATTGAATGGATAACATGTTGCCAGTTGTTCCAGTGTTGACTCAACAGTGTTACTCAGAGATAAAAAACATCTGTGAAATATTGAAGGGAGGGGTCAATTCTTGAGTACCTGTGTGTAGAAACTGGCAGATTTTTATGTATGTTATCTCTTCTCTGGAAGAGTTTATCATCTGGAAGTCAGGCACTGCCATTTGTAAACTGAATTGTGGTTGAACTTTGAATTTGGCCCCAAGTGAAGGAAAAACATGGACAAAATAGTTTCAAACCTCTGAAACTCTTCAACACTCAGAACTACTTCCTATCATTTTTTCCCAACCTAGACCCCATACTTTGAAAGAATTCTTGCTAATAAAAAATTGCATTTATTATTTTTAAAATTTTATTTCATTGTGACATACATAAATGCCAAACAGAATTTCTATTCAGCCTAAAGCAGCACTTGTTACCATGTTGAATTGGAATAACTCTAACCACAAACAGGGCTTTTGCTGTTTGGCCCTGCTGGGTGGGGGGTTCTTAAGCCTTTTTGGGCAACAGATTGCTTTGAGATGCCCATGAAAGTTGTAGACCCTTTTTCAATCAACATTTTGCATTCAGTTTTAGGAGGTGCACAGGATTCAGCCAGTCAGTCTATTGATACCAGACTCAGAACTACTGATACTCAACCTTATTTTTGATTAATTTGTCAACTCGATTAGGCTTTTTTAAAATAGAAAAAGTTCTCACAAAACCATTATTATTTGCTTTGTGGACCTCTCAGAAGGAATCACTGGATTCACATTTAAAATTTAACTTTAGAAGGTGGAGTTTAGATGGTGAATTTTCCTCTTACAGTGGGTAGTTATTTGATAATATTGGACCATAAGATTTCCCACATCTATCAAAATGGGTTGATTGTAGGTAATTGTCCTAATTACCGTAAAATTAAAACAAAGTATTGTCTTTTTCCTTGTCCAAGTTTATCTAGATCTGGAGGGTTTGGTTGAATGAATGTATGTTCAGATTCTCCTTTTCCTTCAGTCTCTTTTTCTTTGTATTTTTTAACATTGTGTAGGTAAAAGTAACACAGAGTACAGAAGGCCATGATCAACCACAGCTGATAAAAACACTGCAGAAAGGAGAATACTTTGGAGAAAAAGCTCTTATCAGGTGAATTCATGAATTTATGTGCCATAGTTTAGATAAAATGCTTTGACTATTTTTTATATAAAATCATTTGGAGTTGTTAAATTGAGCTACCAAGCTAATGGCAACAAATATCCTAATATTATATATTTTGAAGTGATTCCTTAGGACATTTTTTATGTGGGAAATAAGTGTACTAATTCACAGAGGAAATAATTGGAAAATCTTAAGTTTGCTGGTGAAAATGAAATTGGTGTTCTATTAAACTTTTAGTTTCAAAAAAGTGTCTGAGAAAAGATTAAAAATAGAAAAATTATCCTTATAAACAGATTTTTGTATTTCCAAAGTTTGAAATATTGCCTACTTCAGAGTTTTGACCTTTTAAAAAATTACAAAATAATTGTATATATTTTGTGTGCTTTTAAATCATCAGGTCAAAAGTAGTATTTTCTTAAGAATTTTTATCAGCTCGTTTTGCAAGTTTTAAAAACAACTCGAAATAGTACATTTGAAATTTTTAGCACAACCTTCAGTCTTGAGGTATGAGTTTATTTACTGTTGATCTAATTTGTGGAAGAAATATTTTTAAAAACTAATTAAATGGCTTGAGGCACACTTTGCATTTCCTGGAATTCATAAAAACCTCAAGTCTGATCAACTGCATTTTCCTAAATATAAATAACTTTATAAAATATTAAGTTAAAGTTAGAGCAACACACTTTATTGAAATTATCTATGTTTTCAAATTAATACTTGGAATTACTTAAGAAATAAGTTAAAATTTGCATATGACTAAATTCATTTGTTTCAACTGTATGATTTTGGAAAAGGAATAGTATTCCTGTTCATTTATCTTCTTAAACTTTGCCCATGAAACCCCAATTCTGCTGGTTTGTAGATCAGGTTTACATAAGTACAGAGCAAAGAAAAAGTGTTCAGATATTACCTGAAGACAAATTTGAGTCTTTAAAAATCATAAATCCCTTAGTTTTTAAAGAAAACCAACTACTAAAAATAAAGTTTTAGCTATTATTTAAATAATTTAAAAGTGGGATTTAAAGACAAGCTGAATTCTTCTTTACCACTTTATAGCTAGTAATGAACTTGTTTCAGTATTAGGAAAATTATTCTTCTTTTTGTTTCTTTGTAACAGAATATACATTCGTGCAATATAATAACGTAATATTATTATCCAGGACTTCAATGTCTTTGTTCTTAACACTTTTAGGTTTTCTCATACTTTAAAGCAAAACAGCTGAAGCTTGTAAGTGCACAGTACTTTGTAAATGCAGTATAGAGTCAAAATAGCTCTTGAAAGAAAAGATGTTATTCAGTTTTGCTGTGAAGTAATTTATGCTATATGTTGTGGCTAGCCAATTATAGTGTTTTCCTATAAAAAAGCATGGGAATTTATGTTTAATATAGACACTCAGTTCCTAAAGGTGTTTGAAAGCATTGAACTAAAATCAATGAGAAGGAAAGTTGGAGATAAATATTTTTATATTTTTGTGCCTTTTAATGCTATCACTTTTTAGGGCCACTGACCATGATTCAGTATTCCTTATATTCTGTATATTTCCATGACTTGACATTAAATAGTCCCTGGAGTTCTTTCAGCATTTTATGTGCGAAAATAAATCTATGGCACTTACACAGTTACTATGAAAGAAACATAAGTGTATTTACATACATCTAATACTTGTAAAATGTTTGCAGAGAATATTCTCAGTCAGAATCATGATACTGACATGCAAAAGGAATACCATATGCCTTTCCTTTCTCTAAGCTCACAAATCAAATGGTTGGCCCACAGTCAAGATCATGTCTGTGTCTGTGTCTATGTTTATGTCTATTTCTAGATCTGTCTGGCTCTACATCCACCATCTCTATCTCTAGCTCTACCTTTACATATACAAGTACAAACTACCTGCTCCTGTCTCAAAGGTCCATGAAACTGAAGTGTTTTCACTGATATCTTCTAACAAGGACCCTGTAAACTTGGGAGGGACAGTGAGTTATGTCAGAAGGTCTCAGAATGTGAGCTAGGTAGATAGGGGTCTTCTTTGAAATAGTAGAGGTGGGCTGCCAGTGTTTTTCCTGTCCTATTACTAAGAGAAGGTAAAGGAAATATACTTTGTGTGAGAACATTTTTGATGAAGTTGTCTAGAAGAGTCCCAAAGTGTACTCCAGGATATGCTTGGTACTCCCAAGTCACCTTAAATGAATCTCAGAGCATGGGGTGCCTTGTGGATGTACCATTTTTGTGTGTGTCTTTTAGTTTATAACTAATAGAGGGAGGAAGCTAATATAAGTAAAAGTCTCTAAAGAAGTACTTTACCTGATACCCTTTGGCATTCACTAGGTAATTAAATTTGCAACCATTAGATCATATACAATTGCAAGCTATCAGTTATAAGATGCACTGCCCTATTATATACTCCTAAGTAAAAGAAAATGCTGCTAATTACATTGTATTTTACCAATTTTAAGACATGCTCTGATTTCAGAGATTTTAATGGAAAAATATACACTTTACGCTTTGAAATGAAAGTATTTTAGTATTTAATTAATTGGGTGATATGGCACTGAAATTACTTTTTTATTTTATTAATGATTGGTTTATCTTATGCTAATTACTTGACTGTTTTTCCAATACATTTCTCTGATCAGTTAATTTCAGTTTTGCCTTCTTGTTAATGAATACTTCTCCTTTGATCAGAGGAGAGCTATTTTATTTGGACTTTCACAAAGCTCAGAATGAGATTCCATAAACATTTGTTGCCACTTATTCTTCTCTGTTCCCAGTGCAATTATCTTCTTCTCCTCTGAATTCCTTATGTACATAACCTCTGTTGGGGCATATTTCAAATCTTTTTTGGGAGATATAAATTATGTTTAAAAGCAGTTTTTGGGAGGTTTAAGTGATGGTTGTGTTTTCATACAAAGTTAGTACATTCCCTAATAAAAGTGGATGTTTAATTTCTAATTATAGTGAAAATTGGATTTCCTATTTTTGTTTGCAGTGATGATGTCAGGTCAGCTAACATTATTGCTGAAGAAAATGATGTTGCATGCCTGGTTATAGATCGAGAGTGAGTATACTGATGTTGGAGGAGGCAGGCCACTGCCACCTTTGAAGACTTGGCCTTCTGTTACTCCAAGGCCGATCTGTTTTCTCATTCATCACCACTTGGAAATACTGGCCGATCTCAGCTGCAAGTACATTCTATTAAAATTCATGGGAAGGAACAGGGCCTTCTGATCTGAATCGGTCTGTGGCAGGGGCAGATGCTGGCAGGCTAAATATTTTGTGTGCAGAGTTTGTACATAAATATCAGCAATAGACTGATTTAAATTCTGCATCTTCTAGGGAAGTAAGTTTATTAGTTCGCTTATGGATTTCTTCCATACAATATAGTGAACAATTACAAAATTTATTTCTAAAATGCCTTTAGTAGTCAAAAATTTTTTGAACAAAACCTCTCTCAAAGCATAAAATATTTATTAGCTACATATTTTTCCAGAGTCACTTTAATTGAACGTTTGTGGTAATTCATAAGTGATTTGTGTCAATATTAATGTCTAACTGTCTTAGGTTATTCTTCAAAATAAGTCTTATTTTATATCCATCACTCATTTTAAATCATGTTTGAATCTGCCCCCTTGGGTTTCTCATTAATCAATTCAGTATTTATTGGTTATCTACTTGACAAAATGAAGGAAATTCAGTGATACCAAAGGCAGGCCACTGTCAGAAAAGTCATAGTGTAGTCAAAGAAATAGAGCATACTCATAGGAAATATTAACAAAAATTATTAAATGACAACAGATATCACAAGGTAGTATATAGTTGACTGCTAAATAAATAGAACATTTATTGAACATAGATTCTAGAGATATAGAGCTGGAAAAAATTTTAGAGCATTTAAAAATATATTTTTATTATGGAAAAATGTAAACATATTAAAAAATAGAATGGTGTCATGAACCCATAATGAAAGTTAAACAATGATCAATTTATGCCTTATCTATACCCCTTTACCACCTCCTGCTATATCCACACTATTTTTAAGCAAATTCCCAACATAAAATTATTTTATCTATACATTTTATTTTATTTTATTTATTTATTTTTTTTTGAGACGGAGTCTTGCTCTGTCGCCCAGGCTGGAGTGCAGTGGCCAGATCTCAGCTCACTGCAACCTCCACCTCCCGGGTTCACGCCATTCTCCTGCTCAGCCTCCCGAGTAGCTGGGACTACAGGCGCCGGCCACCTCGCCCGGCTAATTTTTTGTATTTTTAGTAGAGTCGGGGTTTCACCGTGTTAGCCAGGATGGTCTCGATCTCCTGACCTCGTGATCCGCCCGTCTCGGCCTCCCAAAGTGCTGGGATTACAGGCTTGAGCCACCGCGCCCGGCTATCTATACATTTTAGTTGCATTTCTAAAAGCTAAGTATTATATGTAATGCATGACCACAATAATGCTAACATGCCTGGAACGTTAATAATAATTCTTGATATCACTTAGAGTTGTTTTAATTCTCTCCTCTACAGATACAAAATGAGTTGAGTCCCAGGTAGGTTAAATAATTTCCCCAACAGTGCTCCCTGTGTTGGAGCCGTCCCTGTCCAGGCTTCCTAACTCGTTTCCCCATGCTTTCCACCATGCCAGCTGGCTCCCAAGCATGCGTTCAAAAAGAAGAGCAATCAGTATGCAGTAAAGTGGTTAAGGTTTTATTTTAATTTTTAGGTGTGGAAAAGGGATTTAAAGTATTAACAGGACTTTTCTAGGCAAAGAGGAAATGTCAAAGTCCCCCTAGGTGAAATAAAACCCTCAAGCAAAAGTGTAGGACTAGAAAAGTGCCAATTGTGTTCAGATAAAGGTAATCTTTGGATGCCAGCTCTCAAATGGAAAATGTATTGGTACAGTATTGTATCAATAATGCATTGTCTTATATATATGTTCCTTAAAATATGTGCAAGCACTGAGTGGCATTAGCTGTGTGGTAAAATATTATAAATGGATGCAAAATGCTAGGACTGAAAATAGGATAGAAAGGAGGAACTCATTTCCTTTTTCTTCACTGTAATCACATATACCACATATTTATACAATATCTCATGTATTCATAATCCATAAAGAGGATATAGTAATTTTACGTGGCTTAAAAGTTACTTGCCAGTTTATAATTTTAAAATGTTTATTTCACATGTGTATAATTTAGAGTCTGCAATATACAAAATATTGCATTAGGCACAATGAGACATAAAAATTATGTGAATTTTTTTTGTGGGTGAGACAAACTGATTATCAGATATAACTAGGTTTACTTACATCTTGGATTTACTGAGACAGTTCAGATGACACCAGCATATTTAATATTGACACATCATTTCATTCTGAAATATATTCCAACTTGGATGAAAAATTATATGATCATCCTAGCTATGACTTATAGACTAGAATAAGATCCCACAATAATGCGTTCATAGCAGCCGTTATACCCTTGTCATATCATTATAACACTTTGATTGCTTTATTTAACATCTGTCTCCCCACGCTTCTGTAAGCTTCATGAATACAGAAGCATGTAACTTGTTCACTGCGGTTGCAGTGCCAGCCTTTGACATAGTCCTTGGCATATGGGAAGTGCTCACCAGATGGTGGCTGAATACAGGGCACCATCCTTGCAATGAAATATAGTGACTGAAAGCCAATGACTTTTTATTTCTTCTTTCTTAATTCATGATTTTAACAAATGCTTAGATTGAATACAATGCAAGAAGGAGAGTTAAAGTTTGAGTTATATTTCCTGTTTTTAAAAGTGATAAAATATGAAATAACCCTTTTGTATGGCAAGAGTTCTAAACAAATGGGAAATGCTATTTGTCACATCTCTATCATTGACCATTGGTACAAATTTCAAAAAAAGCTCATTAGTTATTGCTCAGACTATAGCATCTGAATTAATGTAAGCTATTTGAATAGCACAGCAACAATGTTGTAGCTGTTTAAACTTGACTTTAGGATTAGTTAGTGAAGAATTTCTAGAGACCTATAGCACCTGTCTCACCTCTATTTAAAAAATAAGATTTGTTTACAGCAATACTGCAGTTAGTTTAATAGCCAGCAAAATAATGCTGAAGTATAGAATAAATAAAAGTAAAACAAAGTTAGAGTGTTTCCTTTTTAACAGAAAATTTCAACTATTGGAAATTAGAAAATTCATAACCATCCTGTTTTATGTCTCACTACTCTTCAGTCGACAAAGGTCAGCCCATAGAACAGGCTAGAGAAGAGTAGAGAATAGATCTGGAGGGGAAAAGGAAAAATACTCTGCACAGTATGTAATATGTGCTTAATAAAGTAAATATAGATTGGTTGTCAAGTAAATGGGTAGAGGCAGTAAGCTGAGACAGCACAATACTGAGGTGGCTCTAGCTTATTGGTTTTAGGTATTTTGAGGTAAACTCACTCTTTTCATTCTACTGTGTACCAGGTACTTAAAATGTTACAAAGATGATTAAAACATGGTCTTTACTTTTAAGAAGGATACTATTTTGTAGTAGGGAAAAGAAGTACCCTAATAATTACAAGTCAAGATAGATTGTTGGAGATAGAAGCAGGGAAGCATTGGAAGTAATCAAGAGAGTTGGCCTTTCATTGGTGGGGAAAGGGATTATTTTTTCTCAAGGGCATAGGACTGTGTTAGAATTCCCAATGATAATGGACTGGAGACAGAGAGATTAGATCAGGCCCATGAGGAACCTGTGATCCAGGAAGGGTGAGAAAGGTAATGAGATGTTGGCTAATCCTCAGAGAACTACTAAAGTAAGGTAAAACGATTTGGATTTAATTATGAAGGAATGTGAAATGGAGAGAGTTATCTTGAGACAAGAGATAAATTTTATTCTCGATTTAAACGATATATAGCTTAACTTAATTAAGCAAAGTTAAAAGAATCTGCAACCCCTGTAACCTGTTGATTCAGTAAACACATCATGTAAGGCTGTTCCCTTCCCACTATCTTCTTAAAAAAATTGTTGTTAAGCCTTAAATACAAGGCAGAAAACTATAAAAAATGTTTTCTGTTCTCATTAATAGCTGCTTTGCTTTTATAAGCTCAAAGGATCAATTTATATGGCTTTTAATAACCTTTCTACATATTATATCAACTTTAATATCTCATAAATGATTTTAAAATGATTTATAAAGTCATAAATAACCAGCTAGTGTTTTATGAGCTTAGAAGAATGTCAAGTTGCCTTGGTAACTATCAGCACGGAGCATTTTATTTTATTCTATCTATTTAGAACATTCAACCAAACTGTTGGTACATTTGAAGAGCTGCAAAAATACCTTGAAGGATATGTGGCAAACCTGAACCGTGATGATGAAAAAAGACATGCAAAGTAAGTGGAGGAATGTTTTCCTGAGCTGGAACTGACTTCTGACAGCCGATAAGTAAAGAAGGGGACAGAGGGTGTGACTTGCTGTGTGGTAACTTTTACTGTGCCTTCACTAGAAAATTCTGGAGAGTTCTTTTTAATTGTTCTTCCACAAAGACAACACCACTTTCACTAGAACGGATATTATCTAAGTCTATTATAAATAGTCTGCTCCTTTATTTTGGGTGATGAGTAGGAACATTAGGGAGAAATGTTCTAATCCAGGGACTTACAAAAGGGATATTTTATGTTGCCTGGTGACTTAGCTCAAAAAGACATTAATATTTGATTAGAGGTAAAGAGCAGGGTTATAGTTAGAATTTTTTCAAAATGTAAAGAAACTATTGCCCAGGGATATGTGGAGGAGGGGGTTGGGTAGGTCTCTAAATGTAGTGTTAGTGATTCATTTTTTTTATGTACTATAAAACTCTACTTTGTTAAATGAAAATTATTTGAAAATTGCTGAAACATTTTTTTAGAGTGAATGCTTAAGCATATGTTCACTAGATAATGCTATCAAAGCCATATAGTCAAAATTCTTAGAAAACTTAAATTTGAATTAAATTAGAAGATTTAATCAGTACTTCACATATGTTTTTGTGATTTTTATGCTGAAGGCCTTTTGTGGTAATAATTTATGAATATGTAACCCGGAGCAGTAAACCTTATTAAAAGAGAAAAAAAAATGGGTATTTCCAAACAATAATACTTAGACATAAAGTAAGAAATGTACTTTTCATATTTCACAAAGCAGTTATTTTGGTTCAGCCATGCAAAGCTTCAAGATCTGACAAAACTAGCAAAATGTGGGAAAGATTGTCAGTGTGGCCTTCTCCTGTACGTGCAGCAAAGGAAGTGGCTGCCTTGTTTTATTCCCTTTCATTGACTGCTTTACATGGTTGTTTTTTAACAGCTTTTTTGACGTATATATATTTTTAATTTAAAAAAGTTTCCACACTGAGAAAAAACCTAAGAAGTACATTTTAAATAGCACATAACTATACCCATTTTACCTCTCATTGATTCAATTTGGCATTTGTCTGTTCCCTGGTGTATGTGTATGTGTATGTGTATGTGTATGTATGTGTGAGTTTTATGTTTATATATTCTATTGTTTTCTCCCTGCATGGGACTGAGTCTGATCCATAGAAGTTGAGATAGCCTTTGTGGCAACTATAAATCATAGTTACAGCAGAAATCAGACTGTCGTAGGAGTGAAATTTATGTATGGCATGACACCTTCTTGATTATGGGGGTGTGTGTGTGTAAAGTTTCACTTCTCTTGTACAGGCGGTCCATGTCTAACTGGAAGCTGTCCAAAGCACTCTCTCTGGAAATGATTCAGCTGAAGGAGAAGGTGGCCAGATTTTCCTCATCATCCCCATTCCAGAACCTTGAGATTATTGCAACACTGGGCGTTGGTGGGTTCGGAAGAGTTGAGCTTGTAAGGGGTTTACGTTTCAAGCATCTGAGAGAAGCCTTTTGACTTTTTTTTTGTTTTATATTCCAGCATATCTTGGAGGAATATATGAATTGTTACTGCTATCTTAAATGTCGCTTTGAACCAAAATAGAGAAAGTAAACTTTTCACTCTGCAAATTGTATAGTAGCAGGTCTGTGCTAGTAACTTGTAATAATCAACTGCTAGTTCAAGCTTACATCACATCTTTTGTGAATTTTCTTCTCAATAATTATCAATGTACCAAGTAAGCACTTCCAAAAGGAAACATAAAATAATGTATTTTCTAACAGCAAATGTGTGTCTATATACATTCATGACACTTTTAGTCTCTATACACTAAAGAAAAGAAGAATGTGTCAAGTGAAAATGCCATAGAAATGAAATATTCAATGTTATAGTTACATTCTTTAAACAACTCCAGTACCATGTCTGTATTTCACCTTCATTATCTTATTTTTGGGTTGCTCAAAATTTCATATTGTGAGAAGAGACAAGAAGATGAATGCAAGGGAATATTTGAAGAGCAGCCTTCTGTAGTGTTGATCAGGATATCTTGGAACTTACAGCCTGATTTCAGTTGTGCCTTCCACATCACCCCCTCTCTGAGCTATGAGCTTCCAAGGAGTAGCAAAAGTGGTACTGTCAGAACAAGCTTTCTAAGGAAACTGTGGAAGAGAGATCTGTGGACTTACTGGGTACAGATGGCTCTGAGGCCTTGGCAAGTACCAAGTCCTTCTTTGCCCATCAGATTTTTAAGGATTACCATAACTTATCTTCTGGGAACTCTGCTGACCCGCTGGTCTGCTGGCTGGCCTTGGGCATGAGCAGATTTGAAATGTTGTCAGGAAAGTCTGGACAGTACACTTCACACCCAGTCCTTACTTCATCTCTGATGGGGGTGGGGACAAATAGTTCTTTAGGATAAATAATGTGTGTAATGTCTCTTATGCCTTATGGAGAGACAAAGATAATACCTGTCTGCGGTGGTATTTTTCATCAGTTTGTGGCAAAAGGATTCGATTAACAAAGCTGAGATCTGTTTTCTAATAATAATTGAAGCAGTAAATTCACCATTGATTTGAAAGTCATGGGCAGCACTAACGGCAAACATGAGCAAAATATGGAGTGCAGCCATTTCTGCACAATCTAGTTACTTGTCTAGCGTAGCCTGCTTATGGAGTTTTAAATCTATCAGAAAATTATTTAAAAATGTTTATTTCCTTTTAAGGAAATACTTGTTTGTGCATCTAGAGTAGTACTGTTTAATAGAACTGTGCTGAGGGAAGTCCTATATCTGTGCTATTCAATAGGGTAGCCACTAATTAGATGTGACTGTTGAGCTTTTGAGATGTGGCTAGTATAACTCAGGAACTGAATTTTTAATTTTATTTGATTTAAATTTAAATAACCACGTGTGATTTTCAGTTATAATATTGGATGGTACAGATATAGAGCTTGATTTCATATATTTTGCTTTAGGCTGGGTGCAGTGGCTCATGCTTATAATCCCAGCACTTTAGGAAGCCAAGGTGGAAGGATTGCTTGGGCTCAGGAGTTTGAGACTAGCCTGAGCAACATAGTGAGGCCTCACCTTTATAAAAAATACAGAAATTAGCTGGGTGTGGTGGTTTGCACTTGTAGTCCCAGCTACTCAGGAGGCTGAGATGGGAGGATAGATTGAGCCCAGGAGGTCAAGGCTGCAATGAGCCCTGATTGCACCACTGCACTCTGGGCAACAGAGTAAGACCCTGTCTTAAAATAATAATAATAATAATAATAATAATGTCTTGCTTTGAAAGCAAAGTGAATAATAAGAAAAAAATGGCAATTCTGGTCAAAGTTTTTTATGTCATGCAATTAAAAATAGAATGGCTATCTAAATATTAAGTCTAACAGAATTTTATTTTGCTTTAATACAAAATTTTAGAGCCACATCCCAGATAGATGTACTATTCTAGAAATTATGATGAAAGGGAAGTGTGTACAGTTGAATGAAAGTTCTCAAAGGGATAAGTGGTTAATGGCTTCCATACTAATTAAACATGAAACAGTTTTAACTCTCATCAATTAGCATGTTTTATATAGATATAAGTTAATTTTGAGGTATCTTTCCATTTCTTACATAGGTTAAAGTAAAAAATGAGAATGTTGCTTTTGCTATGAAGTGTATAAGGAAGAAGCACATAGTTGACACCAAGCAGCAGGAGCATGTCTACTCAGAGAAGAGGATCTTAGAGGAGCTGTGCTCTCCATTCATTGTGAAGTAAGTGAGCATTTGGCTTCCAAGGACTTAGGATTTTCAGGCTCTTTATTTATTTATTTATTTACTTAAATTATTTTTATTTTTATTTTTAATTTTTGTGGGTACATAATAGGCATATATATTTATGGGACGCCTGAAATGTTTTGATACAGGCATGCAATGCATAGTAATTACAGCATGGAAAATTGGGTATCCATCCCCTTGAGCATTTACCCTTTGTGTTACAAACAATCCGCTTATACTATTTTAGTTATTTTACAATGTCCAATTAAATTGTTATTAACCGTGATCTCCCTGTTGTGCTATCAGTTGCTAGATCTTATTCTTTTTTTCTATTTTATTTTGTCCCCATTAACCATCTCCCCTTCCTGCATGTCTCCCCACTACATTTTCCAGGCTCTGGTAACCACCCCTCTATTCTCTATCTCCATGAATTCAATTGCTTTGATTTTTAGATCCCACAAATAAGTGAGAACGTGTGATGCTTGTCTTTTTATGTCTGGCTTACTTCACTTAACATAAGTACCTCCAGTTCCATCCATGTTGTTGCAAATGACAGAATCTCATGTTTTTTGTATGGGTGAGTAGCACTCGGCTCTTCTTTTAAACTTTCCATGCAAGAGGACAGAAAGAAGAGGAGGAGGAGGACCCACTCTGGATTCTTCATCCAAGTCACAGCAACAGTACTAAAAATGTTAGAAGTTTGAAACCTGGGGTCAGATGTTTTCCAGTTGTTTTTATTCTTGAGTAAACATCATGAAAGTGTGTGTGTATATACATCTGTTTGAGTATGTATATATATGAATATAAAATTATTGAGGAATAGTTTGAACTGGTTATTTTATTGAGACTTAATGCAGAACTGGGGACTAGGGAAGCAAGGATATGTGTGAAACTCCTCAGAGAGCATCCTGATCTTGAATTTCTGCGGGAGGCAGCATTTGGGCACATGTGGGAAGTCAAGGGGGAATGTAACCTGGTCCTAGTAGTACCTAGGTACCAAAACAGTTGTCTCCTAATAGTTATTCTTTCTGTAGCTGTCACAAGAGTTTGCAGAAGAAATGTTAATTATTATAGGCCACAGCTCTCTATCCTTGTGAATTCAAGGGTAGTGGTGTAACCCAGTTTATGCTTTCGTGTATGTCATAATGCCCCAGAGTGTAGTTTTAGTGATTTCTGGGTAAAGTGTCCCTGTAATGACTAAAATTTATGATTTTTGATCAAATGCTTTAAAAGACTCTCTCTGCCTGTCCATCTTTCCAGACTCATTTTTTCCCCCAAGATCAACAAAGAAGTTTGAACCCAGGTGGTGCTGCCAATAGAAAGTCATTCAATTACTTTTATATTAATTATGTTCCCAGAATGTATGCCCTTTTAAAATTAATATTTTGTTAACAAACTATGATGAGCAGCTTCAGGGCATGGATTAGATTGCATTCATTGTCTTATTTTCAACTCTTTCGAAAGTGCCTGGCATGTAGTCAGGCAATAAAATGAAGAATAAATATTAATGACAACATTTATTGAGAAATTAACATTATACCAGGTGCTGTTCTAAGCTATATCTATATGTATAATCAACACATTTATCTCACTGGTCAATTAGAATAAAATGGATATATATATGTTTCAATGAATACGTATCAATAATATACATAATAATATGTAATCCATATAGAGTAAAATGAATATATATGTTCATTGAGAATCAATGAGAAAACAGACGTTGCATAGCTAATAAATGTCTGATCTGGATTTAAGGCTTGGCAGTTTGGTTCAGAGCCCACTCTTTGAACCACTTTACCTGATTGCTGCTTCTGTCTGT
Source organism: Colobus angolensis palliatus (assembly GCF_000951035.1). Lineage (NCBI taxonomy): Eukaryota > Metazoa > Chordata > Mammalia > Primates > Cercopithecidae > Colobus > Colobus angolensis. Next base: position 3,093,317 of record NW_012115156.1, on the reverse strand, counting down.
GTATGATATGGCTGCTATACTGTCTACTTTGGTCTCGATGTGGTGCTAGGGAGAAAAGGGGGTCTCTTGATGATTAAGACCCCAAAACTGTTTTTACACAATGTTGAAATATGATGCCCTGCCTAGGTTCCGCTTTGGAACTGAGGCCCCCATTCCCCCAGCTTCTAGGAGTGTGGCTGTCAGCTGAGGACTCGAGCTCAGTTCCTCTCTGGGCATTGGTTTATGTTTTTATTTGGTGAAGAGAACCACCTTGCCTAAGATCATATTCTCTCTTCGGGGATATGTATCCAACAACTGCAGAGCCCCCTAAAGCTGAGGCTTTTGTCGGCACTGAAACGTAGCCCAATTCTACTTCCTTCCTCCCCCACAGGTGTTGTTTCCAATTGCACTCCCCACTAATCTGACTGCTTGCAAATCTCAGTCTCAGAGTCTATTTCCAGGGGAATCCAATGTCAGTTAACCAACTAGGGGACTTAAGACATTGACATGAATTACTACTATGCAGGGCAAATCTTAAAGGTGACATATGCAGGGGTCTCTGAGTTTTTGGAAAAAGGAGAGGACATATTTGGTAGGTGGGATAATGAGCTGTTTTGTTAGAAAGATGGCCTTGAAGGTTGACCCTGAAGAATGGATAAAATTTTTACAGTGAAACTGAGATTAAGAATTTCAGTCTGTGGTTAGAGAAAGGCCAATTTAAGTAAAGAGATCCACAGGAGCAGAAGCAAGGCAGTAGGGAAATCAAAGAGGATTTGGCAAGAAGCCCAGTGTAGTTGTGGGGTATTTATATGGAGATGAGGATCATTGTTCATAATGTTATGATGACAGTTCTAAGCAACTTTTAACAGGTTTTTAAACTAGATTTCTAATAATAACCATGTTTTTATCTGTCTTCACAGATTATATCGTACTTTCAAGGACAATAAGTATGTATACATGCTTCTGGAGGCCTGCTTAGGTGGGGAGCTATGGAGTATATTAAGGGACAGGTAATGAAAAAGTTTGTGTACTCACATCTGGTCTAAGGGATGCTATATTTATAATCATTAAAAAAGGCATAGAGGAAATCATTAGGAAATTACTATAAGAAAATATCTCTTGATAAAATAAAGTAGTAATAGTGATATTTTCTTAGCTAATGGTACAATAGTGCCGTAACACCACAGAAAGTAGTTGTTGTCATCTCTGTTTTAGGAATTAAAGAATCCCAGACTAGAGAGGAGGTGAACTATCCCAGGTTACATGACTAGTATAAAGCAGAGTCAGGGTAAAAACACAGATGTTTCTGATTCCAAATCTCCTAGCAGAAGCAGTGTGATAAACAAAAGGCGGGGGTGCGGAGTGGGGAGTGGGTAAGCCCTCACTGAGGGCAGAGCAAGATGCCTGCAAAAATTCAGTTTAACACAAGGGGGTGATTTTCACACAATTAAAGTCGCAGATATTTACTAAGCACCACCTGTGTAAAAGGCTCCATAGTGCATGGTGGGGGTCAGGAGGAGACGCTCTAGACAGTGTGGGTTTTTGTAACCAAAAGAGTAAAAGGTAGAAACTTTACCTCCAACGAGTTTAGAGTTTCCTTGGGAGATATGTATACAGTTCTAAAACATTTCATTTTTTATTGAGAAAACTAAGTGGTGACAAAGAAGTTGGAAATTTGTAGTTAAATGCCAAATAGTGTTGTAGATGGTGAGCTCCGAGGAGGGGAGAGAGAGAGAATGTGATGATAGATGAAGGATTTGAATGAAACTCTAAACATGACCCAAATTTGGAAAGGCAGAGAGGTAGGGAAACTGCTTTAAGACAAAGCAGGGAAGTTGGGGTAGTATTGTGTCTCTTTGTAGATGGTGAACAGAAGAATTTGGGTAGAAGGTAAGGGCAACAGAAGACATGAGAGCGTAGGCTGACATTAGATTGTGGAGGCTGATGCAAGGCCACATATTTACAGTCAGACCTATGCCAGTGTTTTTCAAAGTTGGCCACACATTGCATTCATGTGGAAAGCTTTTACAAAGTAAAAATGCCGGGCCCTAATGCCAGAGGTTATGATTCATTTAATCTGGGATGGGGTCCAATAAATGATTTTTTAAATGCTTTTCAGACAATTTTAATGTGCATTTATGGTTGAGAATCACTGACTTAGGCAAGGAAAGAACATTGAGCATCTGAGTAGAAGATGAATGTGTTGTGTCAGGAACTTTTTTTGGACAGATTTGAATGGGGAGAACCTGGAAGGGTTCTTTCATGATACCTGCAAATGCATTAGCCTCTTCTATCTTTGCTTCAGTAGGCAAATGTGTTGAGAAAATCTGAATCATTTTAGGAAAGGGAGTTACTGCTACCTGTTAGGCACTGTGCTTAATCCTGAAAATGCTTTTAAGTAAGTATCAAACCTTTTTTACTGGTAAGGATTCTCAGCCTCAGAACAGTTAAACAATTTTCTCAAGGATATAGTGAGTGAAAGAAACAGGAGACAAACCTAGTTTCTGTCACTCCAAAGCCATGTTCCTCTGTGAGATCATGTGGCAAGTCACCACTGCATTAAAAATAATTCAGTGTGTAAAACTACACACAGTGCTGACAGAGGGGACTCTAATAAAAGATCAAGGGGCCCCAAATAGAAAAGACTTATGGTCCCATTTCTGCCGGGGTTACTCTGACGTGCTATGCAAACAGGAAATGAAAATAATCACTTGAGTCATTTTTAAGTCAAGCAATAAGTTGCAAAAGTCTGGTTCAAGCTCTCCACTATAGTTGCAGTTTCTTCAGAGCTCAGAGCTCGTGTTGGGAGTTTAAAGACAGTCTTAGTTTTTGGATTTTTCTCTTTTACATGTTCATGTATGATTACCAAAAACAGTTGTTGATATTTTAATTTTAGTGAAGTAGTTCTTGTTTGTATTCACATATCTCCCTGAATTGCCTTATGATCTACAAACAGCTTAATTCATGGGTAGTATAAAATACATTTTATTGTTGATACCCTGCAAAATATTTATATTGCATAAACCTGCCAATCCAGTAATTGATTTGACACCTAGAGTAGCACCAAAGATATGCATCCAGAGTATTAAGAGGGAAAATGATTTCATTGCAGAGGCAGCTTTGATGAACCCACCTCCAAATTCTGCGTTGCTTGTGTGACAGAAGCATTTGATTACCTGCATCGACTAGGTATTATCTACAGAGACTTAAAACCAGAAAACTTAATTCTAGATGCTGAAGGTTACCTTAAATTGGTAAGACAACTTTTCTCACTTACAGTCTTATATGAGATATTTCCCCTGGCAAAAGTTGTGTTATAGTTGCAATTTTCTTTTTAATTTTGGTGCAGTTGTTATTGTCTCTTTGGGGGGTATGGCCTTTGACATTTCCTGACAATACAGGGAGCAGTGTTATGAGTACATTATTTTTGACCTAAGGATTTAATGTTTAACCATATTTGTGACTCCTACAGAAGGTTCACATAATAGAATGCCTTTAAAATTGGATTTTGTCAGTATTTTTGTTTAATTTTTAATACTTTTAACTATTTTTTAAATGGATCCTTGCTGTACATAGGGAGTGATATAAGGAATAAGAAAAGAAGATAATATGATTTCCACCCCAAGATATCCACTGTGTATATATAAAGAGAAGATAAACATAGAGACGTTAGTAGTTTTCTTGAAATCTTTCGAGGTGATTATAATGGGACCCCAGGATTTAACATCACAACCCTGGAGTACAGGCTTCTTGAGGGCAGAGACTTTCCTGGCTGCCCATCTTTGTAATCTTCTGATCCCTAATATGAACTCCTTTGCATGTCACACTAAAGAAAAAATTACTACCAGTCACATAAACTGCTTTCAGTGAGAAACTGTAATAGACTGGACAGTCATAACTGAGGAGAAAGCAAGGCACTTTGGATCTTGGGAAGGAACCCCATTAGAATGGGGAACCCAGGCTTTTACCTGAGTCCATTTTCACTTCAAGGACATTAGACTATCTCTGAACTTAACATTTACAAAGATATTAGAAGTTTCTCACTTCAGAACTTTTATAAAAGGAAATAAAGATAGCTACAATTTCATGGGCAGTTACTATATTTAAAGCTACTATGCTAAACATTTTACGATTAACCTATTTAACAATCTACAAGATAGGTTAGATAGGTTTCATCACCCACATGTTATAGTTGTAGAATTCAGCCTTATGAATTAAATTTATTATGTGTAAATGCTAAGATATTTTTCTCGGTGGTAAAGAGTAAAATAAAAGCCCTTTCATGTGAAATCTGGCTAACTTCCAAGAAACACTTTTAGTCATTCAAGCTTTATTTTATCCATGAAAGATAGCTTTGAGAACTGGTGAGGTACTAACACAAGACCCCAATCGCTTCTGTTCTTCACAATTCCTTCATTGGTTATGCCTCCTACATCTCTTTACAGAAACTCTTTGGAGTATTGTAAAAGTAATACCAACATGAGGAATGCAGACAATTCAGTAGCTCCATCTCTTTTTTCTCATTACTGATTTTTCTTAAAAAGCTGTTTTTCAAAAAACATATTTCACATGTATAGGCATAGAGCTCAATAAATAACTTCTGTTATGCATTCTGCTAATTCACTTACCAATCAGCTAAACAAAGAGTAAGAACTATAGCCTTCAGTGATTAAAAAGTGAATATTAAATATTTTAATTTCTAGCTATGCATTAAACTATATATCTTGAAATCCTCTCACTACAAAATGTCTACTGGATGAAACATGAAAAGCAGTATTAAATATATGGCTGAGTTTATAAGACAACATGAGAATTCCTCTGGGGTTTGAAACCAAACTTGAGCAGCAGTATCTGGTGGAAATCACACATTGAAGCTGCCATCTTACGGGCACCTAGCAATCCTAGGTGGTCTAGAGGTTTGATTTTAGTAGCCGTGCCCTCTGGGAACAGGAGACCAAGCTTTGGACCTATGTAGTGTGGGTAGGTGAATTAGAGAACATTGCATGAAACCAGGAATCACACAGATTAAACTCTTAGAGAAATAGGAAACAAGAAATAAATATCAAATTTGTCTTGACAGATTACATGCAAAGAAACATGCTTTTCTCATTACTGGCTCTTGGTAGAGGAATAGAAACCTATCCCTAAGAGTTCTTGGCCACAGGTTGGTCTTAGTGGAGGTTGGGTGCCCAGTCTTCAAGGATGGAAAAATCTAAGCAAGAATCTAAATGAAATGGATCTATGTTGGTGGCATGCCCAAGTTCCCAAGAATCAATGTATATTCTTTCTGGAAGAATATACTGTCAACTCAGTACACAAAGAACTACTGGATCTAAAGTTCTAGGGAACATAATCCAACATTAAAAAACATAAATGTATGAGGAAAAAAGCTACTATAGGCATTAGTTTTCAGAAACAAAAAGAGCAGAAGCAGACACATAAATGCCTCATTTATTGGAGTAATCAGACATAGACTATACAGTAAATACATCTAATATGTTTTAAAACTAAGAGAGGGATAAAAAATGAGCAAGGATCAGAAACTCGAAAAAGATCTAACAGGTATGGAAGGAAACTAACAAAGCATCTAACAAGAAATTAAGAGTGTAATGATTGAAATTATATATGCAATGAAAGCTTTCATTAATGGTGAAGTAGCTTGCATTGGACTACCCTCTTGATAAGATTAATCATAACTGAAGGCATTGAAAATAAACAAAGAGTAGATATTCAAGCTTTGTACAAAGGAAACCATGCTGAGTGAGATCCACATTGAAACAGCTGTTATACAGCTGTTCACTTCAGGACATTCTTCAGTGTATAAGGAATGGGGAATAAACCTTTAGTTAAAATTGTACCTCATGGTAAATTAGTGAGCATTTTTTATCAGGTTGTGAACAGGACAAGAATATCTCCTCGTATCACTTGTATTTAACATTTTAATAGAGGTCTTAGCAAATTAAGTAAACTAAGAAAGATAAATGAAATCCCCAAAAATTATAAAGGAAGAAGTTATCTGTTTTTATTTGCAATGTGAATTTTTATTTAGAAAAGTCTGAAGACTCTACCAAAGAGGTACTAGAAACAAGAGGTAAGTTAAGTATGATTATAGGTACAAAGTAATATACAAATATAAATTCTGCTTTTATATACCAGCAATAAAAATGTATAAGTGAAATAAAATAACCTTCATAATACTAAAAGTTATAAAATAATTTTGAGTAAATTTAATATGTAAAATGTATGAGACCTCTACATTAAAACCCACAAAATATCACTGAAAAAAACTAAATGGCAAGATATACTATGTTCATGGATTAGATAATTCAATATTTGATAAGCTATTCTCCTCAAATTGATCTAAGATTCAATATTACTGCATTAAAAATTTGAGCAGCCATTTTTAAAGAAATGGAGACATTTATTCTAAAATTTACATAGAAATGCAAAATGATTAGAAGAAACTTCGAAAAAGAACAAAATTAAAGAATGTATATTATAAATATCAAGGCTATAAAGCTAGAGTAATCAAGACAGTATGATACGGGTATAGGAAAAGACAGATAACTCAATCTAATAGAATAAAGTCCAGAAATAAACATGTACAGTCAGCAAAAAAGTCGTTTCAAAAAGCATTGCTGAAACAACTGGATATCCCTATGTGGAAAAAAATTAACCTAAATCCCACCACAAACCGTATACAAAAATTAATTCTAGATGAATCTTATACCTGTAAATCACTTAGACATAAACATAGGGTAATATTTTCACAATTTGAGGTAGGCCAATACTTCTTAGAATACAAATATTTCCCATATATATTTACATGACAAAAGTCTTGTATGTAGAATATGTAAAGAACTCCTACAAATCACTAATTAAAAGACAAATCAATTTTTTAAAATGGTCAACATCTAACCACTTCACAGTGGCTGGCAAGATGGCCAAATAGGAACAGCTCTGGTCTGCAGCTCAATGCAGAAGGCAGGTGATTTCTGCATTTTCAGCTGAGAAACCTAGCTCATCTCACTGGGACTGGTTAGACAGTGGGTGAGCTGAAGCAGGGTAGAGCGTCACCTCACCTGGGTAGAGCGTTAGCCACAAGGGGTTGGGGAACTCCCTCCCCTATCCAGGGGAAGCCATGAGGGACTGTGCTGTGAGGAATGGTGAATTGCAGCCCCAGATACTAAGCTTTTCCCATGGTTTTCACAATCCACAGACCAGGAGATTCCTTTGGGTCCTCACATCATCAGGGCTCTGAGTTTCAAGCACAAAACTGGGTGGCCATTTGGGCAGACACTGAGCTAGCTGTGGGAGTTTTTTTCTCATACACCAGTGGCACTTGGAATGCAAATGAGACAGAACCATGCACTCCCCTGGAAAGGGGGCTGAAGCCAGGGAGCCAAGTGGTCTAGCTTAGTGGATCCCACCCCCAGAGAGACAAGCAACCTAAGATTCACTGGTTTGAAATCCTCCCTGCCAGCACAGCAGTCTGAAGTCAACCTGGGATGCTCGAGCTTGGTAGGGGGTGGGACGTCCACTATTACTGAGACTTGAGTAGGCAGTTTTACCCTCACCGTGTAAACAAAGCCTCTGGGAAGTTCAAACTTGGTGGAGCCTGCTGCAGCTCAGCAAAACCACTGTAGCCAGACTGCCTCTCTAGATTTCCCCTTTCTGGGCAGGGCATCTGTGAAAGAAAGGCAGCAGTCCCAGTGAGGGGTTCATAGATAAAACTCCCATCTCCCTGGAACAGAGCAGCTGGGGTAAGGGGTAGCTGTGGGTGCAGCTTCAGCGGACTAAAATATTCCTGTCTGCCGGCTCTGAAGAGAGGAGTGGATCTCCCAGCACAGAGCTCGAGCTCTGTTAAGGGACAGACTGCCTCCTCAAGTGGGTTCCTGACCCTTGTTCCTCCTGACTGAGAGACACCTCCCAGCAGATACCTCATACAGGAGAGCTCCAGCTAGCATCTGGCAGGTGCTCCTATGAGATGAAGCTTCAGAGGAAAGAACAGGCAGCAATCTTTGCTGTTCTGTAGCCTCACCTGGGTGATACAAAGGCAAGCAGGGTCTGGAGTGAACCTCCAGCAAACTCTGGCAGACCTGAAATAGAGGGGCCTGTTAGAAGGAAAACTAACAAAACAAACAGAAAGGAATGGCATCGACATCAACAAAAAGGACTTCCACACAAAAACCCCATCCAAAGGTCACAAACATCTAATACCAAAGGTACATACATCCATGAATATGAGGAAAAAACAGCACAAAAAGGCTGAAAATTCCAAAAACCAGAATGCCTCTACTCCTCCAAAAGATCACAACTCCTCACCACCAAGGGAACAAATTGGAGGGGGAATGATTTTGATGAATTGACAGAAGTAGGCTTCAGAAGGTGGATAATAACAAACTCCTCTGAACTAAAGGAGCATGTTTTAACCCAATGCAAAGACTAGAAGAACATTGAAAAAAGATTAGAGGAATTGCTAACTAGAATAACCAGCTTAGAGAAGAGCATATATGACCTTATGGAGCTGAAAAACAGCACGAGAACTTTGTGAAACATACACAAATATCAATAGCTGAATCGATCAAGCAGAAGAAAGGATATCACAGATTGAAGACCAACTCAATGAAATAAAGCATGAAGACAAGACTAAGAAAAAAGAATGAACAAAGCCTCCAAAAAATATGGGACTATGTGAAAAGACCAAACTTATGTCTGATTGGTATACCTGAAAGTGATAGAGAGAATGGAACCAAGTTGGAAAAAACTCTTCAGGGTATTATCCAGGAGAACTTCTCCAACCTACAACAATCAAATTCAGGAAATACACAGAACACCACAAAGATACTCCTTGAGGAGAGCAACTACAAGACACATAATCATCAGATTCACCAAGGTTGAAATGAAGGAAAAAATGTTAAGGGCAGCCAGAGAGAAATGTCAGGTTACCAACAAAGGGGTGTCCATCAGACTAACAGTGTGTCTCTCTACAGAAACCCTACAAGTCAGAAGAAAGTGGGGGCCAAAATTCAACATTCTTAAAGAAAAGAATTTTCAACCCAGAATTTCATATCCAGCCAAATTAAGCTTCAGAAGCTAAGGAGAAATAAAATCCTTTACAGAGAAGCAAATACTGAAAGATTTTGTCACTACCAGACCTGCCTTACAAGAGCTCCTGAAGGAAGCATTAAATATGGAAAGGAAAAACAGGTACTAGCCACTGCAAAAACATTCCAAATTGTAGAGAACATCGACACTATGAAGAAACCACATCAACTATTGAGCAAAATAAGCAGCTATCATCATAATGACAGGATCAAATTCACACATTACATTTAACCTTAAATGTAAACAGGCTAAATGCTGCAGTTAAAAGACACAGACTGGCAATTAGGAGAGAGTCAAGATGCATTGGTGTGCTGTTTTCAGGAGACCCATCTCACATGCAGAGACACACGTAGGCTCGAAATATAGGGGTGGAGGAATATTTACCAAGCAAATGGAAAGCAAAAGAATGCAGAGGTTGCAATCCTAGTCTCTGATAAAACAGACTTTAAACCAACAAAAGTCAAAAAAGACAAGGCTATTACATAATGGTAAAGGTATCAATGCAACCAGAAGAGCTAACTATCCTAAATATATATGCACCCAATACAGGAGAGCCCAGATTCATAAGGCAAGTTCTTAGAGACCTACAAAGAGACTTAGACTCCTACACAATAATAGTGGGAGACTTTAACACTCCACTGTCAACATTAGACAGATCAACGAGACAGAAAATTAACAAGGATATTCAGGAATTGATGTCAGCCCTGGACCAAATGGACCTAATAGATATCTACAGAACTCTCCACTGCAAATCAACAGAATATACATTCTTCTCAGCACCACATCACACTTATTCCAAAATTGACCACATAATTGGAAATAAAACACTTCTTAGTAAATGCAAAAGAAGGGAAATCCTAACAGTCTCTCAGAGCACAGTGAAATCAAATTAGAACTCAGGATTAAGAAACTCACTCAAAACTGCACAACTACATGGAAACTGAACAACCTGCTCCTGAATGACTACTGGGTAAAT
>NW_012115156.1:3049258-3083204 GCF_000951035.1 Colobus angolensis palliatus | reverse complement strand
AATTAGAACTCAGGATTAAGAAACTCACTCAAAACTGCACAACTACATGGAAACTGAACAACCTGCTCCTGAATGACTACTGGGTAAATAACAAAATTAAGGCAGCAATAAATAAGCTATTTTAAACCAATGAGAACAAAGACACAACATACCAGAATTTCTGGGACACAGCTACAGCAGTGTTTAGAGGGCAATTTATAGCACTAAATGCCCACAGGAGAAAGTGGGAAAGATCTAAAATCGACACCCTAACATCGCAATTAAAAGAACTGGAGAAGCAAGAGCAAACAAATTCAAAAGCTAACAGAAAACAAGAAATAATTAAGATCAGAGCAGAACTGAAGAAGATAGAGACATGAAAAACCCTTCAAAAAATCAATGAATCTAGGAGCTGGTTTCTTGAAATGATTTACAAAATAGACCACTAGCCAGACTAATAAAAAAGAAAAGAGAAAAGAATCCAATAGACACAATAAAAAATGATAAAGGGGATATCACCACTGATCTCACAGAAATACAAACTACCATCAGAGAATACTATAAACACCTCTATGCAAATAAACTAGAAAATCTAGCAGTGGATAAATTCTTGGACACATACACCATCCCAAGACTAAATCAGGAAGAAGTCAAATCCCTGAATAGATGAATAACAACTTCAGAAATTGAGGCAGTAATTAATAGCCTACCAACCAAAAAAAGCCCAAGATCAGATGGATTCACAGCCGAATTATAACAGAGGTACAAATAGGAGCTGGTACCACTCCTTCTGAAACTATTCCAAACAATAGAAAAAGAGGAACTCCTCCCTAATTCATTTTATGAGGCCAGCATCATCCTGATACCAAAATCTGGCAGAGACACAACCAAAAAGGAAAATTTCAGGCTAATATCCCTGATGAACATCATTGTGAAAATCCTCAATAAGGTACTGGCAAACCAAATCCAGCAGCACATAAAAAACCTTATCCACCATAATCAAGTCAGCTTCATCACTGCGATGCAAGGCTGGTTCAACATATGCAAAACAAAAAATGTAATTCATTAGATAAAGAAAACCAATGACAAAAACCACATGATTATCTCAATAGATGCAGAAAAGGCCTTCGATAAAGTTCAACACCGCTGTATGCTAAAAACTCTCAGTAAACTAGGCATGATGGAACATATCTCAAAATAATAACAGCTATTTATAACTGACCCACAGCCTATATCCTACTGAATGGACAAAAGCTGGAAGCATTCCCTTTGAAAACTGGCAGAAGACAAGGATGCCCTCACTCACCACTCCTAGTCAACATAGTATTGGAAGTTCCGGCCAAGGCAATCAGGGAAGAAAAAGAAATAAAGGGTATTCAAATAGGAAGAGAGGAAGTCAAATTGTCTTTGTTTGCAGATGACATGATTGTATATTTAGAAAACCCCATCATCTCAGCCCTAAATCTCCTAAAGCTGATAAGCAACTTCAGCAAAGTCTCAGGATACAAAATCTATGTGTCAAAATTACAAGCATTCTTATACACCAATAACACACAGAGAGCCAAATCATGAGTGAATTCCTTTTCACAATTGCTGCAAAGAGAATAAAATACCTAGGAATACAACTTACAAGGGATGTGAAGGACCTTTTCAAGGAGAACTACAAACCACTGCTCAAGGAAATAAGAGAGGACACAAACAAATAGAAAAACATTCCATGCTCATGGATAAGAAGAATCATTTATAGATTTAATGCTATCCCCATCAAGCTACCACTGACTTTCTTCACAGAATTAGAAAAAAGTACTTTAAATTTTATACGGAACCAAAAAAGAGCCTGTGTAGCCAAGACAATTCTAAGCAAAAAGAACAAAGCTGGAGGTATCATAATCCCTGACTTCAAACTATACTACAAGACTACGGTAACCAAAACAGCATGGTACTGGTCCCAAAACAGATATGTAGACCAATGGAACAGAACAGAGGTCTCAGAAATAACCCTACACTTCTACCACCATCTAGTCTTTGACAAATGTGACACAAACAAGCAATGGGGAAAAGATTTCCTATTTAATAAATGGTGTTGGGAAAACGGCCTAGTCATATGCAGAAAACTGAAACTGGATCCCTTCCTTACATCTTATACAAAAATCAACTCAAGATGGATCAAATACTTAAACATAAGACCCAGGACCATAAAAATCCTGGAAGAAAACCTGGGCAATACCATTCGGGACATAGGCGTGGACAAAGACTTCATGTCTAAAACACCAAAAGCAACGGCAACAAAAACCAAAATTGACAAATGGGATCTAATTAAACTAAAGAGCTTCTGCACAACAAAAGAAACTATCATCAGAGTGAACAGGCAACATACAGAATGGGAGAAAATTTTTGCAATCTATCCATCTGACAAAGGGCCAATATCCAGAATCTACAAAGAACTTAAACAAATCTACAAGAAGAAAAACAACCCCATCAGAAAGTGGGCAAAGAATATGAACAGACACTTCTCAAAAGAAGACATTTATGCAGCCAATAGACATGAAAAAATGCTCATCATCACTGGTCATTAGAGAAATGCAAATCAAAACCACAATGAGATATCATCTTACGCCAGTTAGAAGGGCAATCATTAAGAAGTCTGGAAACAACAGATGTTGGAGAGGATGTGGAGAAATAGAAATGCTTTTACACTGTTGATGGGAGTGTAAATTAGTTCAACCATTGTGGAAGACAGTATGGTGATTCCTCAAGGATCTAGAACCAGAAATACCATTTGACCCAGCAATTCCATTACTTGGTATATACCCAAATGTTTATAAATCGTTCTACTATAAAGATACATGCACATGTATGTTTATTGCAGCACTATTCACAATAGTAAGACTTGGAACCAACTCGAATGCCCATCAATGATAGACTAGATAAAGGAAATGTGGCACATATACACCATGGAATACTATGCAGTCATAAAAATGGATGAGTTCATGTATTTTGCAGGGACATGGATGAAGCTGGAAACCATCGTTCTCAGAAAATTAACACAGGAATAAAAAAACAAACACTGCATGTTCTCCCTCATAAGTGCGAGTTGAATGATGGAGAACACATGGACACAGAGAGGGGAACATCACACACCAGGGCCTGTTGGGGGCTGGGGGGTCTAGGGAAGGAATAGCATTAGGAGAAATACCTCATGTAGGTGATGGATTGTTGGGTGCAGCAAAACACATGGCATGTGTATACATGTAACAAACCTGCACGTGCTGCACATGTATCCCAGAACTTAAAGTATATATATTTAAAAAAAAACAGTTCACAAAAGAAAATATAGAAATGGTCAGTAAGTCATGTCAGTAGTCATCAAGGAAATGCAAATTAAAACCACAGAGTTGCCATTTCATACCTACTTAAAAAGATTTATAATACCAAGTGTTGGTGAGGCTGTTCCCCTACATTTCTATTAGGAAAAGAAAATTGTAAACTATTTCAAAGAATAGCTAGGCAGTTTTTCATAGAGTCAAACGTATACCTATTCTGTGACAAGAAATTCCACTTTTTTGGTATTTATCCAGGTAAATTGAAATGTCTTCAAATATCTTGGCCACAAATTTTATAACAACTTTATTCCTAATAGCCCCCGAACTGGAAAAAGCCAAAATACCCATCATCAACTGAATTTATAAACATGTAGTAGTGTACTCAGCAATGGAATGCTGCTCACCAATAAAAAGGAACATGAATGCAGTTTTTAAACTGACAATCAAAGGAAGCCACACACAGAAGAGTACCTTCTGCATGATTCCATGTATCAAAGTTCTAGAACAGGTGGCAGACAAAAATACAATGGTTATCTCTGGGAGAAACATTTGACTGGAAAGGAGCTTGAGGGAATTTTTTGAAATAACGGGAATGCCTATATCTTGACAGTACAGTGGTTGCAGCTACATCAGTATAATATGCATTAAAATTCAATGAACTGTACACTAAAAATCTATGGATTTTATTGCTTATAAGTCAGTTTAAAAAACTGTATCATAAAGGTTAAATAGCAGATGATTGACCCAACAAAGAATAAAAATCTGTGAACTGAAAGATAAATTCAAGTAATTTACATAGACTAGAGACAAAAATGTGGAATATAGGAAAGAGAAATGAAAAGAGTTGGAGAATAGAGTAGAGTCCTAGACAAAAATCATGTAGAGAACGAGGGAAAAGCAGTCTTTAAGAAATAGTAACTAAAATTTTCCAGAAATTAAAAATGACACCATTCTTCAAGTAAAGGGACCCCAACAATTCTAAACTAGGATAAACGAGTTCCTATTTTACCTAACAAACCACTCCAAAATATAATAGCTTAAAACAACAATAATCATTTATGATCTCAGGTTTCTGTGGGTCAGGAATTTGGAAGTGATTTTGCTTGAGGTCTCTCAGGAAGTTACAGTCAGATGGTGTCGGGGGCTGCAGTCACCTGGAGGCTCAGAGACCCATTAGATTAGAGGAACCGAATCCAAGGTTGCTCTCCCTCATGTGCTGCAAGCTGATGCTGGCTGTTAGTTGGGTGCCTTAATTCTTCTCCAGGTGGGCCTCTTCCTGGGACGGATTGAATAACTCATGGCAGCTGGCTTCCCTCAGGGTAAGTCATCTAAGAGATAACGAAAAGCTACAAAGCTTTTGGAAGACCTGCTCTTGAAAGTAACACACTAGCACTTCCAGTGTGTTCTGTTGGCTAAACAGGGTCTGCTCTTATTCACTGTGGGATGAGACGCTTCAGAATAGCAAAAGGATATCACAGATGTTTGCTATTGTAGTAGTGAAAGTACAAAACAAAAACAAACATTAAGTCTTAAGAGCTATCCCAAAGAGAAAAGATAGTTTATATGTAAAGGAATAAAAATTAAGCTTTCAGTTGACATCTCGACAGCAACAATAGAAGCTAGAATGCAGAATTTAAAGTTCTGAAAAAAAGTAAATGAAAAACTTGAGTTACATGTCCAGGGAAACTGTCTTTCAGAAAGGATGAAATAAAGACATTTTCAGACAAAGATAAAGGGTGTTTACTTCTACATACAAAGGATATGCTTAAGAGAGAAGAAAAATGATCCCTGATGAAGGATCTGATATGCCACAAGGAGTGGTGACCATAAAGAAATGGTAAACATGTTACCTTGTTAAAAAATTATGGCATAAAGTAATAATTATTTCAATAGATAGTATTAAAATTTTAAAAATGTGAAATAACTGAACAGTAGCATGCAAACTGAGAGTGGGTATAATTGGAATTAAAATAGAAGGATAAAATTCTTTTTTTGAGAAAATGTTATTTTAAAAGAGGGCTGCAAAAGAGAAACAGAAAATCCAAAAATAATCAAAGAGAAAGCATGAATTAAGGAAATAGAAAAGAAATCCAGTATATGTAAATGGACTTAACTCTCCAGGTAAAAAAACTATTGTCAAATACATTTAAAAAACAAAAACTGGCCGGGCGCGATGACTCACGCCTGTAATCCCAGCACTTTGGGAGGTCGAGGCGGGTGGATCACGAGGTCAGGAGATTGAGACCATCCTGGCTAACACGGTGAAACCCCATCTCTACTAGAAACACAAAAAAATAGCCAGGCGTGGCGGCGGGCGCCTGTAGTCCCAGCTCCTCGGGAGGCTGAGGCAGGAGAATGACGTGAACCCGGGAGGCGGAGCTTGCAGTGGGCGGAGATCTGGCCACTGCACTCCAGCCTGGGAGACAGAGCAAGACTCTGTCTAAAAAAAAAAAAAAAATCACCTATGTGATGTTTACAAGAGATGCTTAAAATATGAGGATGCACAAAGGTTGGAATTAAAAGGGTGGAATTCCTAGAGATAAATGGGGTTACCACATGATCATGAAAGGCTGATTTCACCAAAGTGATATAAAAATCCTAATATTCTATTCACCTAATAAAATGCTTCAAAAATAAAAATAAAAGGAATTTGGCAGATAAGGACACATGAGCAATTGCAGAAATTTTAATATATGTTCCTCAGAAATTGGTAGAACATTTAGATCCAAAATCACTAAAGCTTTAGAAGATGTATAAAACACAAATAATACACTTCATCTAATGGGCTTGTAGAATATTGTTCCCAATAGGTGGAGAATGCACATTAACAAAATTTGATCATATACTGGGACATTAAGCAAGTTTCATAAAATAGCAAAAATGGGAATTGATTGGGCTGGCAGCCCAGCCAGAGCTGTTTTAGCTGAGGCTCCTGAGTGGACTGCAGTGGGATGGAGTCTGGAAAGGGTGGCCTAGGCTGGGGTGTGCCCTGTGGCAGTACAACAGGACTTCCATCTGGGTGATGGACACTGTGGGCAGTCCAGTTTTAAATACAATGTCTTATAAGAATGACTTTGGTCTCATTCTACAAATTCTGAGGAGTGGCATTTTCATCCTCCTTCATCAATTCTTGGCAATATCTATGAGGGGTCAGATACCTAAGGGAGGCAAGTAAGGGAAAGTTTGCTTGTCTGTTTGTTTTTTCAGCAGAGGAAAACCAGGGAAAGCCCAGAAAAAAAGGCGTAAATAAGAGGAGAAAAGTCTGGGTTTGGAAGTGTGTCTTTGGAGTCTGTAGTGGTGTGTCCTTTCTTAATAAATACAGATGATGAGTTTGTGGTGAGGGCTTAAGACCTCATTCTACTCTTATTCCTTAGTCATGATTGAGATTGTCAGCCTGATTTTTTCCAAAATGAATCTCACCTGGGTTCAAGCTGTTTTTAATCAGAAATCACACTGAGTGGAGATTAAGTAACTAAAGGACCATCATTATATCTTACCTGCCCATCAGAGATTTTCCTATATCTTACTCCACTTTTCAGGCCAAGAAGAGCTGATGAAGGTTAAGAACCTTTCTTCTGGTTGTAGTGAATGAATCAATAACAATGTTAAGATTAGGACAATACTGAAAGGATTTAAAAGAAAGCCCACTTTATTCTCAACCTATGCAGCATTTATATAATAGCTAGCCTTTTTTGCGATTCTTCAGGAGAAAACTTGGTTTTACTCTAACAAGTAATAATCCAATAAATCTCAGCTGCTGTTCATCAATAAATGTCCTAGATGAATGTATTGTTAACTCATGTGAGTAATGCATCTCAGCTAAACTTCAGAGCCTGCCCACATGCTTTTGCACAGGATGTGTTAACAGAGCAACTTAATCTTACCTATATTGAGTATAAGAAAATATAATACAAGACATATTAAATGTTGATATTATTGCCTGACTATCATCTGTCTGCCTCTCTATACTGATAGCCCTATAACGGCAAACTATGCTAGGGTGTTTACTGCTGAACTTAGCATGTTACTTAGCATATAAGAATGAATGAAACCAAAAGTTATTTGAAAAGATCAATAAAATCAATGTCTCTATCCAGATTAAGAAAAAAAGAGTGAAAGAGCAAAGATATAAATTACTAATATCAGAAACAAAAGAGGGCACATGGATTCCACAGATTTCATGGATATGAATTCTACATATTCCATGGATACTAAAATGATAATAAAAGGATGCTATGAACAACTCTGTGTCTACAAATTTGATAACCTAGATGAAATGGACTAATTCCTTGAAAGACACAATCTGTCAAAAATCACACAAGAGGAATAGGCAATCTGAATAGGCCTTTATCTATTAAAGAAGTTGAATCAATAATTAATAACCTTCTAGAGCAAAAAGAACCAGGCTTAGATGGGTTTACTGGTGAATTCCAGCAAACATTCACCTAAGAAATTATACTGATTCTCTACCATGTCTTTCAGAAGATAAAGAAGAAGGAATACTCCATAACTGATTTTATGAGGCCTTTATTACCCTAATACCAGAAGCAGACATAGACATTCCAGGGAAAAAAAGAAAAAAAAAAAACTACTCACCAATATCTCCCATGAACATAGATGCAGAAGCTCCCAGCAAAATATTGACAAATAGAATCAATGTATGCAAAGGATTATATACCACAACCACGTAAAATTTACTCCAGGTATTCAAGACTGGTTCAATATTTGAAAGTCGATGAATGTAATCCATTACACCAGCAGGCTGAAAAGAAAAGCATTATATTATATATCCATAAATGCAGAAAAGCCATTTGACAAAGTCGAATAGTCATCCATGATAAAAACTCTTAGTAAACTAGGAACAGAGGAGAACTTTCTCAACATGATAAAGAATACCTACAAAAAGCCTACAGCTCACATCATACCTAATGGTGAGAAACCAGAAACTTTTCCACTAAGATCAGGAACAAGGCAAGGATGTCTTCTCTTACCACTCTTTATCAGTATCACACTGGAAGTCCTAGTTAATGCAGCAGGACAAGGAAATACAGGGTATATGGATTTGGAAGAAAGAAATAAAAGTCTTTGCTCACAGATGATGCGATTATCTATGTAGAAAATCTTAAAGAATCAACAACAACAACAACAACAAATCTCACAGAACTAAAAAGCACTTACAGCAAGGTTGCAGGATACAAGGCTAACATGCAAAAATCAATCACTTTCCTATATACTAGCAATGAACAAGTAGAATTTGAAGTTAAAAACACTAGACCATTTACATTAGTACGCACAAAATGAAATAGGTTTAAATATAACAAAATATATGTCAGATCTGTGAGGAAAACTACAAAATTTTGATGAAAGATATGAAAAAAACTAAAATAAATGGAAAGTATTCCATGTTCATGAATTGAAAGACTCAGTATTGCTAAAATAAAATCTTCAGCCAAATTAAATGTAAAGGAATTTAATTGATCAATGAGTGATTCGGGTGGCCCCAGAATCACAGCAGATTCAGGGAGACTCCAGGGGTGCCTCATGGTCAGAACAAATGTACAGACAAAAAAAGGGAAGTGACATACAGAAATCGGAAGATACAGAAACAGCTGGATTGGTTACAGGTTGGTATTTTCCTTATTTGAACACAGTTTGAACATTCAGCAGTGTATGTGTAGTTGAAGTATGGCTTCTGGGATTGGCTAAGACTCAGCTATTGTTACAGGGGCATGCTCTAAGTTAGGTTTTCAATCTTGTGTACCTACTAGGTTAGGTTGCAGTTTGTCCACAAGGACTCAAATATAGAAATATGGAGTCCTTCTCAGGCCACATTTAGTTCCCTTTGACAATATCCTTAAGATGTCAGTTCTGGCCGGGCGCAGTGGCTCAAGCCTGTAATCCCAGCACTTTGGGAGGCCGAGACGGGCGGATCACGAGGTCAGGAGATCGAGACCATCCTGGTCTACACGGTGAAACTCTGTCTCTACTAAAAAATACAAAAAACTAGCCGGACGAGATGGCGGCCGCCTATAGTCCCAGCTACTCGGGAGGCTGAGGCAGGAGAATGGCGTAAACCCGGGAGGCGGAGCTTGCAGTGAGCCGAGATCGCGCCACTGCACCCCAGCCTGGGTAACAGAGCGAGACTCCGTCTCAAAAAAAAAAAAAAAAAAAAAGATGTCAGTTCTTCCCAACTTGATCTGTAAATTCAATTCAATTTCAGTCAAAATCTCATCAGGTTATTTTGTGTACAGTAAGAAACTCATTCTAAAGTTTATAGGTGGAGGCAAGAGACCCAGAATAGCCAATGTAACATTGAAGGAAAACAGAGTTGGAAGACTGACACTTCCCAATGTCAAGACATAATATAAAGCTACCATACTGAAGACAGTGTGGAATTGACAAAAGGAAAGACAAATAGATCCATGGAACAAAATATAGAACCCCAAAGTAGATCCATGTAAACATAGTCAATTGATGTTTGACAAATAAGCAAAGCAATACATAGAGCAAAGATAGTCTTTTCAACAAATACTGCTGGAACAATGAGACATCCAGATGCTAAAAAGTAAATCTAGATACAGACCATGTACCCTTCATGAAAATTAACTCAAAATGGATCAAAGACCTAAATATATAATGCAAAACAATAAAACTCCTAGAAGATAACATAGGAGGAAGACTTTGAATATGGCAATGACTTTTTAGATACAACACCAAAGGCATGATCCATGAGAGAAATAATTGATAAACTGGACTTCATTAAAATTAAAAGCTTCTCGGCTGCGCCCAGTGGCACATACCTGTAATCCTAGCACTTTGAGTAGCCAAGGTGGATGGATCACTTGAGCTCAGGAGTTTGAGAGCAGCCTGAGCAACATGGTGAAACCCCATCTCTACAAAAAATACAAAAAATCAGCTGGGTGTGGTGGCTCACACCTGTAGTCCCAGTTACTTGGGAGGCTAAGATAGGAGGATTACCTGAGACCAGGAGGTTGTGGCTGCATTGAGCAGAGATCATGCCACTACACTCCAGCCTGGGTGAAAGAGTGAGACCCTGTCTCAAAACAAGCAAACAAACAAACAAACAAACCAACCAAACAAAAACTTCTGCTCTGTGAAAGACTGTTAAGAGAATTAGAAGACAAGCTACTGACTGGGAGAAAATATTTGCAAAAAACATACTTGATAAAGGATTGTTATAAAAATATATAAAATGCTTTAAACCATAAGAAAACAAACAACTTGATTAAATAATTGGCAAAAGACCTGAAGAGACACCTCCCCACAGAAGATATACACATCTCAAATAAGCATATGAAAGGTGTTCAAAATCATAAGTCTTTAGGGGATTGCAAATCAAAGCAATGAGATATCACTACACACCTATTAGAGTGGTTAAATTCTAGAACACTGGCAACACCAAACGCTGATAGGAATGCAAATGGTACAGCCACTTTAACAGGCAGTTTGGAGGTTTCTTGCATAACTACTCATACCTTTACCATATGATCCAACAATCATGTTTTTTGATATTCATGGAAAGTAGTTGAAAACTTCTGTTTACACAAAAAACTATACACAGAAGTTTATATAGCAGCTTTAATCATAACTGCCAAAACTTGGAAGCAGCCACAGTATCCTTCAGAAGGTGAATGGGTAAACAGTGCTAAATCCGGACAATGGAGCATTTTTCAGTGCTAAAAAGAAATGACTTATCAAGCCATGAAAAAACATGGAAAAACAAAATGTATATTATTAAATGGAAGAAGCCAATCTAAAAAGGTTACATACTTCATTATTCCAACTAAATGACATTTTGTAAAAGGCAAAAATATTGGAGACAGCAAAAAGATTAGTGGTTGGTGGGGTTTGGGGCAGGGGAGAATAAATGAATAGGCAGTACACAGGATTTTTAGGAGAGTGAAAATACTCTGCATGATACAGTAACAGTGGATACCTGCCATTATACATTTGTCCAAATCCATAAAATATGCAACACCAAGAGTGAATCTTTATGTGACAGGTAGACTTTGGGTGTTCATGATGTATCATTATAAATCCATCAATTGTATCAAGTGTTTCACTCTGGTGAGGGATGTTGATAATGGGGAAAGCTATGGGAGCAAGAGTTATACAGGAAATCTCTGTGTCGTTCCTTTCCGTTTCACTGATTGCTCTAAAAAAGTGAAGTCTTAAAAATTTTACTAAATCACCACTTTACCAGATTAAATGAGAAAAACATTATATAACTACCTTAATAGATGCTGAGAAAATTTTAACATATTTCTACATTCAGTTATGATACAATATCTTAGCAAACTGTGAAGAAAAATAATTTTATTAACCTAATGAAACCTTACAAAATTTAGGGCAAACATTGTACATAATTATGAAACATTAGAAGTATACCACTGACTTTTGAGAGTCGGTGGTATAAGCACTCTATTTGGTATTTTACAGGAGGTCCCAATGCAGCAAACTATGAATAAAATTAAAAGGTGGATTGAAAAGTGAACAATAAAACCTTCCAGGTGATACAATTAAATCTATGGAAATCCAAAATGTAACAAGAGGCCAGGCACAGTGCCTGTAATCCCAGCACTTTGGGACACCTGAGAAGGGAGGATTGCTTGAGTTCAGGAGTTCAAGACCAGCCTGGGCAACATGGTGAAACCCCGTCTCTACAAAAAATATAAAAATCAGCTGGGTGTGGTTGTGCACTCTTGTAGCTTCACTTACTCGGGAGGCTGAGGTGGGAGGATTGCTTGAGCCCAGGAGGTTGAGGCTGCAGTGAGCCACGATCATGCCACTGCACTCCAGCCTGGGTGACTGAGTGAGACCCTGTCTCAAAATAAATAAATAAATAAATAATAACATGGTAAATAGATAGCCTACAGGATGGGAGAAAAGTTTTGCAAACTAAGCATCTGACAAAAGTCTAACATCCAGAATCTATAAGAAACTTAAACAAATTGACAAGAAAAAAAATCCCATTTAAAAGTTGGCAAGGGACATGAACAGATGCTTCTCAAAAGAAGACATACATGTGGCAAACAAGCATATGAAAAAATGCTCAACATCACTAATCATGGGAGAAGTGCAAATAAAAACCACAGTTAGATACTATCTCAAACCAGTCATAATGGCTAACATTACAAAATCAAAAAATAGCAAATACTGGCAAGGTTTCAGAGAAAAGGGAACACTTACGCTACTGAGGGGATTGTAAATTAGTTCAACTATTGTGGAAAGCAGTGTGGCAATTTCTCAAAGCGCTTAAAATCACCATGCAACCCAACAGTCTCATTATTGGATATATACCAAAAGGTATATGAATCATTCTACCGTAAAGACCCATGCACACATATGTTCATTACAGCACTATTCACAGTAGTAAAAACATGGAATCAACCTAAATCCCCATCAACAGTAAAGAGAATGTTGTACGTATATAACATGGAATACTACACAACCATAGAAAATAATGAAATCATGTACTTTGCAGCAACATGGTTGGAACTGGAGGCCATTATTCTAAGAGAACTAACACAGGAACAGAAAACCAAATAATGCATGTTCTCTCTTAGAAGTGGGAGCTAAACATTGAGTACATATGGACACAAAGAAGGGAATAATAGACACCAGGACCTACTTGAGGGTGGAGGATAACAGGAGGGAGAGGATCAAAAAACTGCCTATCAGGACTAGGCTTATTACCTGGATGTTGAGATAATCTGTACACCAAACCCTGTGACATACAATTTACTTATATAACAAACCTGCACATGTACCCATGGACCTAAAATAAAAGTTAGAAAAAAGAATCAGGTAGAGAGTTTAGTATAGTTGTGGGTGTAAGATTAATAATACAACAACTTTGTGTATTTTTAAATGCCAGAAACATAGTTGATATGTAGGCATAAAAATGCCGTTTACAAAAAGCATGGAAATATGTATCTAGAGCTAACTCTAACAAAAGTGTGTAAGAGCTTTATTGAGAAACATAAAAATTTATGGAAAGATGTTTAAAAGACCTAAATTAATAGGTAATATGGATATTTTCTGTCTTCCGGGTACAGAGCTAGACAGCATATCTCAGACTTTTTTCTGGTTAGTTGTGACCTTGTGGCATAGTTCTAAATAGTGAAATGTGAGCAAAAGTGATGTTTACCACTATCAGACCTAAAGTGTAAAAATTGTTTGCAGCTGATCTTTATGCACTCTTTCTGGCTTGTTAATGAACATAGCCAATTGGAAGTTGACAGAGCCCTAAGATGGAAGAAACCTGCATTTCTGAATCACTCCTCAGCTACAGATTAAATACACTTCCAATGGAAATTCCAGCAGAACTTTTTGTGAAGCTTGGCAAACTGATTCTAAAACTTATGTAGAGTAACCAAGGGCCAAAAATAGCCAAGACATTTCTGAAGATAAACAAGGAGAACAGTGTGGAAATAAATTGCTCCCTCAGATATGAGAACTAATTATAATGCTATAGCTCAAACTATTAGTGGAGGAGAGGCAAGGGAAGACCACAGTGATTTTATACTCACAGGTGGCAAAAAATAAAAAAGTTTATATTACTAAATGATGGTGAAGACGTAGAGCAGTCAGAACTCTTATACAAAGGGGTGGCAATATCACACAATCCCTTTGGAAAATAATTTGGCAATATCTAGCAAAGTTGAAGAAACCATGTCTTTGACTCAGCATTTTTACTCTTGTATACATTTCTACTACGTAACCTAGAAAATCATGTTAATAGAAGCATTTTTGCAATAATACACGATTGGAAATAACACACATTCCATCAACAGCAAAATGGACAAAAATCATGCTATGTTAATCCAGTGGTGTTATAGCAGTGAAAATAAGTGGACTATATAGGGTATAGATTAAATTGACAAATATAAATTTTCAGTAAAAAAGACCATTTGTCCGAGATCAAATACATTAAGATTTATCTAAAATTTTAAAAAACTATAAAGTATTTAAGTATATTAATTTGTGGTTAAATTAGAAATCAATGCAAGCAAATGATGAACACAAAAGTCAGGGTAATGGGACCTTTGGGCAATGAGCAAGAGGACACTGTGGGAGGAAGACAGAAGGCTTTGGCGTTGGTTCTGTTTAGTTATTAAACTGTTGGTAGGTGCAGGGGTGTTTTATTCTCATACTTTATAACTTGTTTATATGTCACATTATTTTATATGTATCAATTATTTTTTAAATTGAAAATTAAAAATAATCACCAACTGGAACCATATTTTTATTGCCAGATCATTATTAGCCAGACCATTATTAGCTGTACTTGACAGTTAAGTTTTTCTCACCAATGTGCTTAACACATACTGTTACTTCTCACTTAAACGCCTTCTACTTCCTCATCAATTTATATAGTAAGAAGGTTCCCTTTGAACCTGGTTCAAATTTTACTACAGACAAGTATCCATGACCTTCCTAAACCTCATTATGTCTTAATAAAACTGACGTTATTGATTATTTCTTCATTCAATTTTATTTTTCACCAAACACAGGTTGAACATTTGTGTTGCAAAGGCTGTAGGGGTTCAAATGTATAGGATAAATTGCCTTTTCAAAAGAGCTAGATTTATTCACAACTAGACACCACTGGCATCAGGGATGTAATTCTGGAATATAAAAAGTGTTACAGAACCTCACAGGAGAAAGGAATTGGTTCTGTAAATTCAAATAAGACTTCAAAGAAGTGGTGGCATATGAGATGAGCCTCAAAAAATATTTCCAGTTTGTCCTGGGGTGTGCAAATCTTCCCTTCATCTCACCCACCTTCTACTAAATACTCTTAGGTATTTCAGCTGAATCTGTACACCAAACATGAAGAGTGGGTCATTACTTGGAAAGACTCATGCATCCCAGATCTTTAGCCTCTTTCATTTTCACTTCCTCTCAGTCAAACCCATCCATTATTGCCTCTTTTAGTGGATGGACGTTAGTAGCAGAAAGACATTAAATCAACTTTGGTTGTTGGTGGACAGAATAAACAGATTCCATTTTACCCTTGTCTAGACTAGGGTAAAGGAAGCACACTAAAAATGCCACATAAATATTTTTTTGGAATGGCATGTCACCATGAGTCATCTGGTTTAATTAGACTAGTCATTTTGTGTCCATTTTTATGTGACCAAGAGAACCAGTATCTGACAAATTTACTGACCCAGAGAGAAACTTCTGGGAAAGAGTTCATACTTACTGGATACCAGCTCCAGGAAGCCACAATGCAAATTTTTCTATTTCTGAATGATGCAATCATCGGTACAGATTTAGAATCATTTTAAAACCTTCTAGTTTATTAAAATCTTCGGAGATGATGTTTTCAGCATGATGTAAGCCATCGTTAATAAAGAGAATTTAATAGAGACAAAGGCAAACCTGTGTACAACTTCCGCAGGTTCTCTTCTTGAAACCTCAGTTTTGCTAGTAGAATTTGAAAAAAACGGGGTGCTCTTCTTGAAACTTCAGTTTTGTTAGTAGAATTTGAAAAAAACAAGGGGGGTGTTGTCTATTCTCTTGTCTCCTAGATTGATCCCTTTATAACATGTCAGGCCATGCCATACCCCTTCTGTTAATCTTACTGTGATTTCCTAGAAAAGAAAAAACTCTGAAGTTGTTTCTGTGGTTTACAAACCCATAGTGCTCTCACTTCTTGCCTCTCTTCCCCTCATCCATTTTTGCCCAGCCATGCTGGCCTTCTTGGCAGTTCTTGATCCTACCATTCATAATTCCATGTCAGGCCTTTTCATTGGCTCTTCCTTTTGGCAGCATGACTGCTTCTCAGATACTGATACAGTGCTTTCTTTCTTATCTCATGGAGATTTCTACTCAAATCTGCTCAAATGCTACCTCCTCAGTGAGTCTTTTTGGTATATAGTGGTACTCAATAAATATTTATTGAGTTATTTATTAACCTTTCTGTTGTCTAGAAGAGCTGGGATGAAAAAAAGACAGGCTTTCTGGTGGTATCCATGGTGGTACAAGACAGACATAGCGTGATTATTATAGAAAATATACAAAACTTGATGGAGAAGATTTGAGGCCTTCTATATTAGGCACATGTTTTAGATAGGTCTGAGTGTCCAGTTCCCACTGACAAAACGGATTAGACCAAAGTTGATATGATCAAAGGAGATAAAGAAAGTGATACGTTTACATCAATCTTAAAATTTTAATATAAGTATTGCCATCTCTTTAGGCCAATATGAAAATATTACAAAAGCTAAACCAGAAATTCAAATGGAAATATACCACCTTCAGAGCTAGAGAAATTCTCCTGAATAGCTAGTGAGTTTCCAGTGATCCTTACAGGGAAAACTTAAATGCAATTAAAAAAGAAATGAGTTGAAAGGCTGTTATAAAGCAACAGATTAGAATATTTTCATATATGTGTGCATACAAATGATGCACATTACACGTTACAAACATTAATGTGCGTTACATTAATGCACTTTACAAACATTACTTTCTTGCCTTTTAAATTTTGTTCTTTATAAAATTAGCTAGGATTTTCATATTGGTTCTTTCTCTGAGGAATATGTTGAAGTGCTAGTCTCAGCTGGTTACAAATTTTAATTTTGTGATATCCCCAACCACACAGTAGATATAATCACTGTGAGTCATTCTGTGTGGATGAAAAAATCAGCAAAAGCCCACTTCAAATTAGATTGTTTAAATTCCTTTTTTCCAATAGGAAAATTCTTGCTGTTGTGTGATAAACACTAAAAGGAATCATTAAAATGGTAAATTTCTAAGGGGTTTATTTAAGGTAAATTAAGATTTTAAATACCAATATTTGAATAAATAAATAGGGGCTGGATTTTATAGTTCAATGACTCATACTTTTTTAGGTGAGGGCTTATGTGATATGTGAACCTTGTTTATTTTTTAGCCAAGATTGTTGCTGTATTATTGAGAGAGGCTATGTGAAATGTGCATGTTGAAGCCCAGGAACAATTTGTGTGACTGTTTATTTGAGGAAGGTAGAGGATAGTTTTATTAGAAGAATATCTGTATATATTGGAGATGAAAAGTATTTGCTAAATACGCCTGGGAAAGAAAACCAACTGTGTTTTGAAGGGAAGGATTTCAATCATGTACACTGCCTCGATTCAGTGAGGGGCCCTTCTGTAGCTCCAGCTTTTTTTCTGTCTATTCTGTGCACGGAGTTCTTTGAATAGGGCCTCAGAGAAGAGGAAAGGTCTGTTTTGTGAAAACGGAGGATGATAGCACTGATTCATTACCCTGGGAGAGTTCCTGATCCTCAGTCAGGGCCAAGCTCAGATGTCACCTCCTAATAACATCTTCCCCAACCATCATCTCCCTAATGTTCTCGATATAAATGCTTTTTGCCCTCTGAGTTTATACTTTGTTCAATTATATCATGTATAACATGATATAATATTAATCATGTATGTGTACATTTTGCTAATGCACTGAACGTCTCAAAGTTAACTGTGAATCTATAGGCCTAGCACAAAGCCTGACCTTGACTGAGTGCTGAATGTATGTTTTCAGAATAAATAAGTTAATGTAGATGCTACCCACCACTCGCCTTCCTGAGAGAGACAAAAAGTGCATAGAGCCCAGACAAAGTTGGCATGAGATTACCCTGACTTTGCTTTGGACTGCCAAAATGTGTAGGGTGCAGACATTGTGTATAATGATTTTTAAAGACTGTCCAGACTTTTAAGCCCCCCTTCTCAGCAATAGTCCATTTCCCAAACTCTCAATTTTGTTATTATTTTTACATTCATGATGGAGCTTTACTTGCACAGGTGTTCATCACTTATTCCTTGTCTCTTCTTCCCAAAGAATACCACCTTTCAATTAAATGTGTGTTTAGACCTGCTTGCCCTGAGCTTCAAAGTTGTTGTTATGGCTCCCCTTGGCTAAGCCATTCGTCTTATCCTCTAGGGGTCATGGGCAGAGAGGTATGTACATGGAACTTTCCCCAGTTCGACTAGATACACATCTGACTCTGCAAAGGAATACACGAGGTGGTCGCTCTCTCTCTCTG
The DNA here is from genome assembly GCF_000951035.1 of Colobus angolensis palliatus. Lineage (NCBI taxonomy): Eukaryota > Metazoa > Chordata > Mammalia > Primates > Cercopithecidae > Colobus > Colobus angolensis. The sequence goes on along the minus strand of NW_012115156.1, from coordinate 3,064,850 downwards.
TGTATGTGTGTGTGTGTGTTTATATGTGCATGTATGGTATAAAAGGAAGGGCGGGGTGTAGAAAGCAGATTTCAGAGGTAAGAGGGAGACTTAAAGAGGAGCATGAGTTTTGTGGTTTCTACACAATTTCTTTGCTGTTCTTTACCAGGTTGACTTTGGATTTGCGAAGAAAATAGGGTCTGGACAGAAAACATGGACATTCTGTGGGACTCCAGAATATGTAGCTCCTGAAGTCATTCTCAACAAAGGACATGACTTCAGTGTGGATTTCTGGTCACTGGGAATTCTAGTGTATGAGCTTCTAACGGGCAAGTATGTACCTTCAAGTTTTATGCAGCCACCTCTTCAGAGAAATGCAAGAATAACCTAACTAGTGATAAAGTCTATATACTTTAAGAGCATAACATTTTGAAAATGTTTTTGATTAAGTGTGATACCTTTTTCTTATGACGTTGTTTCACATACAGTGAACTTGCTGGTTTATAACATAAAGAAAATATTCAGAAAGGCAAAGGAAAGGAATATAGAATTGCTGTGGTCTACCTAACATGGCAAGACCTATTACTGCAGATAACAAATGAAGTATGAAGGTTTTAATAATTCAGCATAAGAATAAGAGAAGGAATGAGAAGTTGTGGCTGTATTATTATTTCCTCTTTTTTGTGTAATGGAGAAAATAGCAATCTTAGTTCAGTTAAATCCATTGATCAATTAAACTAAATTTATCCATCTTCCCAACATACCATTAACCAGAAATGCTAGAACAAAGCCCCATTTCTGGATTTAAATTTTAATCCTCTTGTCAGCTGCTTTCTAGAGGTGCTAATGAACAGAGACAAGACACTGCAGGGGTTTTTGCAGTGAAAATTGGATTGTCATTCCCAAAGAGATTAAAGAACTGTATTAATGAATCCAGGATCTCAAATATTTAATGCACATACACACATTATGCACCTATGCAAACACACATACACAGGCTATATGTGATATTACCTCACATTTGTAAAGTACTTTACATTTTGCAAAGCACTTACATGTGTATTGTATATTTAGTTTTCACAAACTTGTGTGAAATATGTCAGGAATTTTTATTATGATTATTTTATGATTTACATTTTTATCATTATTTTATAATTTGCAGTTTGTAGATTAGAAAAACAGGTGAGAGAGCTACCTGTCCAAGATCAGTAACATAATACTAGATCTTCTGACTAAATGTGACACACTTTCCTTCTATATGTGTTTATTATATAATGCATGGGCATACACACACAATTCAAACCAATTTTCTTTCTGATTTTCTAGCTCCATTTCTGGTTAACTGATTTGGTCATCCTTATAACCCTTTGTAACAAAATATTCTCAGTCTTAATTTCAGAGAGGATTTACATCTGGGATGGTTTAAGAAATACTAGAACGAGTCTATTGGTGAAGATACAAGTCTTAACACATAATTTATGAAAAGAGTTTCATAGAAACTTCTTGAACTGTTTACACTAAAATTTCAGTGTTAGACTATCTGTGGCTACATTTTACACCTTTGTCCACATGCATCGAGCAAACAAATATGAAAGATCATTTTACATTGTCTGTAATCATTTTCAAATATTCATTACTTACGATTCTGAAGGAAGGAAGAGAAAATATTCAGTCATTCAGAGAAAAGTTGTTTAAGGGCTTGGGCACAACGAATTCTATTTCAAAAATTTGTTTCTCTGGAAAATTTGTCAGCTGCATTTGTAAGAGATACATGATGGCTTCTGTAGGTAATCAGATATATATCTCGGTTTTCACCAGCTGGAATAACATGTTAGAAGGAGTAGGTCATAAAGAAGTTAAGAAATTGCTTTGTTTTGTTTGTTGAGACACGGTATCACTTTATCACCCAGGCTGCAATGCAGTGGTGTGATCACTGGTCACTGCAGCCTCCACCTTCTGGGCTCAAGCAATCCTCCTGCTTCAGCCTCCAGAGTAGATGGCACTACAGGCACATGCCACCATGCTCAGCTAAGTTTTAAATTTTTTTGCAGAAATGGGATCTTAGTATGTTACCCAGGCTGGTCTAAAGCTGCTGGGCTCAAGCAGTCCACTCACCTCAACTTCCAAAAGTACTGAGATTACAAGTGTGAGCCATCACACTAGGCCAAGAAATTGTTTTTGTAACAATTGTTTTGTTTGACCTGTAAATGATTTTCTGGGTAGGGCATGAGAACGGTTAACTTTAAATGCCCTGAACTCCAGAACATAGGAGGGAAATGAAAATAAAAAACAAAACAAAAAAACAAAACCAATAGTAAATATGTACATAAGTTGAATATATCATATAATGTTTTTGGTTTCCTGCCTTATTCTCTTTACAAGTGAAATATAGTTTAGTAAAAGTTGGTACACTGACTGTCTTGTTTATTACCTAGAGTGGGAAAGCTCGGTAACACAAGGTCTCCAGCATGACTAATATATAGCAAAGTAGTTCATGAAAGGCATCTTTAATTTTCAAAAATTAAATGGCATAATAGAATAAATATGAAAGTATTTTTATTATTTATTTATTTATTTTTGAAATGGAGTCTCGCTTTGTTGCCCAGGCTGGAGTGCAGTAAGGCAATCTCAGCTCACTGCAGCTTCTGCCTCCCAAGTTCAAGTGATTCTCCTGCCTCAGCCTCCTGAGTAGCTGGGATTATAGGTGCCTGCCACCATGCCCGGCTAATTTTTGTATTTTTAGTAGAGACAGGGTTTTGTCATGTTGGCCAGGCTGGTCTCGAACTTCAAACCTCAGGTGATCCTCCTGCCTCATCCTCCCAAAGTGCTAGGATTACAGGCGTGAGCCACTGTGCCCAGCCTTGATAGTGTTTTTAAAAGCAAAGTATATGAGTTAAAATGTTATCCAAATTCAGTGGCCAATTCTCAGTCTTTGTTTACCAATCTTAGCAGTATTAGCAATATTAAACTAGTGAGATGATTTTCTAGGATATGTCCAGTATTTTTAAAAAATACTCTTGGGCAGGTGTTGTGACTCATGCCTGTAATCCCAGCACTTGGGGAGGCTGAGGTGGGTGGATCACAAGGTCAAGAAATCGTGACCATCCTGGCCAACATGGTGAAACTCCATCTCTACTAAAAATACAAAAATTAGCTGGACATGGTGGCGTGCACCTGTAGTCCCAGCTACTTGGGAGACTGAGGCAGGAGAATCGCTTGAACCCGGGAGGTGGAGGTTGCAGTGAGCTGAGGTCGTGCTACTGCACTCCAGCCTGACAACAGAGTGAGGCTTCCTCTAAAATGAATGAATGAATGAATAAATAAATAAATGTAAAATACTCCCTTCACTTGGCTTCTAGAATTTTCTTCTCTATCCTTTTCCCACATTGGTGGCTTCTTCTCAGTCTCCATCACTAGATTCTTCTCATCTTCCTACCTCTCAATATTGGACCAATTCAGTTCTTGACCTCTGTTCTCTCTTTTCTACCCACTCACTCTCTTGATCATACTATCAATTCTCATGGCCCTAAATACTGTCTGATGACTCCCCAAGTCACACTTTCAGCCTTAACCCCTTTCCTAAATGCCTATGTCATAAATCCACCTTCCTGCTTAGCATTTCCGTCTGGATGTTTAAAACATAATTCTTGATTCCCTTCCCCATAACCTGCTGTGCACACCACCCCAACTCCATCTTTCTTCTCCTGGGAAATAACTCCAACAAGGCCAAAACACTTTAGCATCATTCTTGAATTCTTTGTTTCTCCCACATGCCATATTCACCCCATTAGCAAATCCTGATGGCTTTACTATGTGTCTTAGTTAGCTTGGGCTACTACAGCAAAATACTATAAACTGGGTGACTTAAGCAGCAAACATTGACTTTTCTCAGTTCTGGAGGTTGGAAGTCCCAGATCAGGTTACCAGGATGGTCGGGTTATGGTGAGCATCCTAATCCAAGTTACTGCTGACTTCTCCTTATATCCTCACATGGCCGAAAGCCAGGCAGCTAGCTCCCTAGCCTTTCCTTAGAATGGCACCAGTCCCATTCATGAGGGCTCCACCCTTCTGATTTAATTACCTCCCACAGTCCTCACCTCCAGATACCATCATATTGGGATTAAGGTTTCAACAAATGAATTTGGAGGAACACAGACATTCAGCCTGTTGTACAGTCTAAGTAGATCTGGAATCCAGCCATATGTCACTACTTTCAACATTACTATCCTAGGCAAGGTTACTGGGGCTCCTCCCCCCTGACTTTCTCACTATCACCATCATAGTTTATCCTCCACACATTAGGAAAACCTTATTCTGGCTGCTGTAATTCAGATCATCCCGCTCAGAATGTATCCCCACGTCCTTCCGATAGCCCACTTCATCTATGCGATGTTGTCCTCATCTGTGTACTCCCCTCTTGCTTCCTCACTCCACCAGCCACACTCCCCACTTCACTATGCAGGACCACCCAGGCCCACTCCTGACTCCATTGCCTTTGTGCTTCCTGTCTTAGAACCGTCTGCCACAGGTAGTGGTGTGGCACATTCACTTCCTTCTCTCTCTCTATTCATACGTCTGCTCAATTGTCAGCTTATGAGAGGCTTTTCTTATTTACTCTGTCTCAAAAAATCACACCTTCTCTGTTCCTTTCTTCATTTTCTTTTTAGTGATCATCCACACATGACCAATTATGTATGTGTGAGTGTGCGTGTGTGTGTGTGTGTCTCATGTGGTAAGTGATATTAAATGAGTGAGATGGTTTTCTAGGATATATCCAAATTTGTTGTAAAACAACTGAGAGAGAGAGAGGAAGAAATGAAAGAAGGGAGGGAAGGAAAGAAGGAAGAAAGAAAATTCATTCCAAATGTGATCTCAGATCCTGTTATTAATGTGTCCTGTTTTGGATTTTCTCTAGCCCACCCTTTTCTGGGATTGACCAAATGATGACCTACAACTTGATTCTCAAAGGAATTGAAAAAATGGATTTTCCCAGGAAGATAACACGACGACCTGAGGATTTGATTCGAAGGCTTTGCAGGTGAGAATGACAGTTGGTAACCCCTTGTCTTGAAGAAAGTGTGAAGGCTTCGATTTCTGTTTCTACACATTTTTAAATTAGGTGCATATTTACTTTTTGTGCTTTTTTTATATAGGCCAATTATATGTAAAGAAAATCATCTTCTGTTTTGCAGTGTAGGGAGTTTTAGTTGACCTCACATTACAGAATCACAGTACCTACTTATAAAGTAGTTTAAAAAGAGATCTAAATTTTTCAGACAACCTTTGGGTATCATCTTTATCTGTAATAGAGCAAAATAAACCACAAACCTTAGGCAAAAAAGGGAGCAATTTACTATTTCAGCAATAAAAAAGAATGAAGTCATGTCATTTTCAGCACCATGGAAGGAACTGAAGGTCATTATCTTAAGTGAAATAAGCCAGACACAAAAAGACAAATATTCAATGTTCTTGTTTCCATGTCAGAGCTAAAAAATTTGAACACATGGAGATAGAGAATGGAAATGTAGATATTAGGGACTTGGAAGGGAGGGGGGAGGCTGAAGGGAAGTGGGTTAAATATATAATGTAAAAGTAAGATAAAAGGAATAAAATCAAAGTTCAAAGAGAACAATTGAATAGTTAACAAAAATGTATTGTACTCAGGCAATGAACATCCTTAATACCCTGAGTTGATCACTAGATATTATATACACATTACGAAGTTTTTCATGTGCCACATAAATTTTCACAATATAAAAAAGGAGTAATTTATTTATAATCTTGTTATTTTGAAAGAAAAGTAGTTGTGATAATGAAGTGTTATTATACGACCTCTTTCCAGCTTCATTTTGCAAAAAGTGCTCCTCTGTTCTTATTTTAAATTACCCCAATTTCTACTTACCATTAAAAATAATTTGTCAGAGAATAGGAGACTTCTGGATTTTTTTGTTTAAAATTCATTTTGCTGTTTTTTTCCTATTTGAACTTTTTAAAAAGCATTAAAATTTAGTAAATTTAGAACTAAAAACCTAGCTATGGGTTGCCAGTATGAATTCCTGCATGCTTCTAAGATTTCACCTTAGATATAAATGATTCTCTAAAGCTTGCCCTGGTTTTCTCGGCAGAGTTGGCAAGATAGTGCCTGCTTGTTCCTTAAAGTATTTATTCGTACCTTATACACACACATATATACACTCCAAAGTCTAATTTAACTGTGGCTCCTCCAGGGAGGAAGTCATGTCTTTTCACCTCCCTAAACTCAGATGTCTGGTCTACAGTACCAACTTCATGCATGTTTTTAAATGAATGAATGAATGAACAAATAGATGTTAAGTTTTAATTTAAAATTTTCTCAATTGTAATTATTATAAATTGCCTTTCACAAATTATTATTTTAGGCAAAATCCAACAGAAAGGCTGGGAAATCTGAAGAATGGAATAAATGACATTAAGAAACACAGGTACATAATTATTTCTTTGCCCAGAAAAATATAGAAATTTAGAGAACAATGTGGTACTTGCAAAAACTTCTCTCAGGGGCCACAAGGGTCCCTTTCCAGAGTTACAATTTTTTCTTTATGGTGCTTTGCTTTTTATCTGTGTTTTAGTAGATGTAGTTATAATAATCAAACTCAAAGTGATTTGTCTCGTGTTGGAAATTCATATCAAGAATGACTGAAGTTACAAAAGAAGTTACAAAATCACGTCTTCAAGTCATAGCAAACTAACTTTTTGTCCACTTCTGTCTTTATTATTCGTGTGTGTGTGTGTGTGTGTGTGTGTGTGTGTGTTTTGACAGAGTCTCGCCCTGTTGCCCAGGCTGGAGTGCAATGCCACGATCTTGGCTCACAGCAACCTCCACCTCTTGGGTTCAAATGACCCTCCTGCCTCAGCCTCCCAAGGAGCTGGGATTACGGGCAGCCACCACCACGCTCAGCTGATTTTTGTATTTTAGGAGAGGCAGGGTTTCACCATGTTGGCCAGGCTAGTCTCAAACTCCTGACCTCGTGATCCACCTGCCTTGGCCTCCCAAAGTGCTGGGATTACAGGTGTGAGTCACCACGCCTGATCCTAGTGTGTATTTTTATTGATCTATGTTAGTTGTACATATTTATTATACTTTGAAATATCAACTTGGAATCTGTGAAGGAATTACATTCTAATCTGGGCATTTAATTTGTAAAGTAAAGGAAGATACCATTGTTGTCAGTATTCAAGAGGATGGGTCACCTAAATCAACTGTGAAAAAGTATTATATTTCAGGTTTAATTAATAATATATATTTATTTTAAATATAATTTTCCTTTGAATATCCTCAAATTCTGAACCCTTGTGGTATATTTTACTTTTTGCGTAACGGACACTGATTTCACTGGTTTCCACAGAACCTCAAACCATGCTTTATTCTTGTGCAGTAATCTGGCATGTACATTTTCAGTTCTGTGAATTTTTAAAGCTGGCCTTCAGAACCATTGATAACCTTCATAAGACATCCTCTCTGATTTATTAAATATTCAAATGTGGCGGTTCAAACCTTCAAGTTTTGGCTTGTTAAATCAGTGCTTGGATAACTGCTGCCATCTTTAAGATATTTTCATTTTGTTCATGATTCACAGATATAAAAAATTCTGAGAATATGTAGATAGTGCAAAATACATTTGAGAATTTTGTTATTGAAATTCTTTGACTACACTGATGTTCACTTTTAGAAATGAAAACACTTCATTGCTTTATGGATCTTTCCACTGAAGAATTAGGGGCACATCAGCATGGTATGAATACAAAGGGAGAAGGGCTGTTGCTGAATAGAAATGCTATTCGTGTTTCTTAACAGTAGCAGTACAGCTTCAAAACAAAAACAAAAAAATCAACCTGCCAATGCTACTGTATGTGTTAATGAACTTACTTGAAATAAAGCCATGTATTCAATATTGTAAATTCATATTGAGATCTGCCTTAAGGGTGTTTTTGGGAAGAAAGGGAGGGAGGAAACATAGGAAGGAAAGAAAGATAAAGACACGTGTAGATTTTATAGAATCAAAATGCTTGTAGTATTCTAATGTTCTTTGCTATCCTTTGGATTGCCTTCAGCTGTAAAGCTCATTATTTGTCTTAGATTCTAATTTATTTTCTTCCAGCACTCCATGCTATTATCACAATTTCTTTTCTCATCGTAAAATGACACAGAAACACACTATTCATATTGAGGAAACAAGTGCTCTGTCAATTAAAGCCTTTCTTCCAATATACATTCTTCCTTTCTCTCATTATAGAAGGGTCTTCATGTTTTGCTCTGGCATAGCTGGGAGATAGAAGCGATATATTTGTTAACAGTCTCCAGCTTTAGCTTTTACTTCTTCTTTACCTGAGGCTCATTTAAATGGAGCTGTCAAATTGTCATTAGATGCGTGTGCAAATTGATGCTTAAGATTTTCTCACCTCAGCATAGTAATAAAGAATTTTGAGTTTCCTTCCCTGTAGAGATTAATTTGTCTATTCCTTCTTAATAGGCAACATTGTCTTTGCTATATGTAATATAGAATCTGAGTGCAGAGTATAGAGGTGATTAATAAGATATACCAAATTTACACAGTGTATTTGGTTGTGTAAATGCTCAGAAACATTTTTCATTCTATTTTCATAGTGCTTTTTAAGCTATAAAGCTGAAGGTGGGGAACATCAGAAAACTTGATCTCTCTCTCCAAATGGGAGTGTTTAAAAACCTTCCACAAGTCTTTAAGCTGTGTAGCTTCTCTACTCGGTATATTCTTAGAATTAAAAACAAACAACAAGCAAACAGACAAAAAACATCTTGCTAAAGTTTGGCATCAGATTTTCTCAGTCTCTTCTAAAGTAAAACTTTTTTTCTTAGATAACCAGTCACTTTAATTTTGTATTTTAAAACAATATAGTTGTATGTATATGTCCATTCTATATTAAATAATATTCCCCAAAAATAGTTACGGAGCTCTACTGTCTTGTATCTAAGAGCTAATTTAAAACAAGGCATCAGTCATGTCTCCCAACACCTATCTGTAAAGAAGGCTGATATACTTGTGGGATACAACTAAATCTTTCCTGAAAGGAAGACGAAACATTTGTTTCAGGTATGGGCGTACCTTGTTTTATCACACTTTGCTTTACTTACTACACCTTGTAGATATTTTATTTTTTACAAATTGAAGGTTTGTGATAATCCTGCATCAAGCAAGTCTATCAGGGCCATTTTTTCCAACAGTGTTTGCTCACTTTGTGTGTCTGTGATACATTTTGGTAATTCTTACAATATTTTACACTTTTCATTATTTTCATATCTATTATAGTGATCTGTGAACAGTGTTCTTTGATGTTAGTATTGTAATTTTGAGGGCACCACAAACTGCAGGCAAACTTCATCGATAGATATTGTGTGTTCTGATGAGTTTATCGATGGCCCATTTTCCCATCTCTCTCTCTACTCAGACCTCCCTATTTCCTGAGGCACAACAGAACTGAAATCAGGCCAGTTAATAACCCTACAATGGCCTCTAAGTATTCGAGGAAAAGAAACAGTCTCATATCTCTCACTTGAAATAAAAAGCTAGAAGTTATTAAGCTTAGTGAAGAAGGCGTATCAAAAGCTGAGACAGACTGAAAGCTAGGCCTCCTGTGCCAATTAGACAAGGTTTGAATCCAAAGGAAAATTTCTTGAAGGAAATTAAAGGTGTTACTCCAGTGAACACACATGTATTAGTCAGAGTTCTCTAGAGGTATAGGACTAATGGAATAGATATATAAAGGGGAGTTTATTAAGTATTAACTCACGTGATCACAAGGTCCCAAAATAGGCTGTCTGCAGGCTGAGGAGCAAGGAGAGCAGTCCGAGTTCCAAAACTGAAGAACTTGGAAGAACTGAAGAACTTGGAGTCCCATATTTGAGGGCAAGAAACATCTAGTATGGGAGAAAGATGTAGACTAGGTGGCTAGGCCAGTCTCTCTTTTCACATTTTTCTGCCTGCTTATATTCTAGCTACACTGGCAGCTAATTAGATTGTGCTCACCGAGATTAAGAGCGGATCTGCCTTTCCCAACCCACTGACTCAAATGTTAATCTCTTTTGGCAACACCCTCACAGACACACCCAGAATCAATACTTTGTATCTTTCAATCCCATCAACTTGACACTCATTATTAACCATCACAACACACATTGTAAGAAAGCAAAACTGCCTTATTGCTGATATGGAACAAATTTTAGTAGTCTGTGTAGAGAACAAACCAGACACAACATTTCCTTAACCCAAAGTCTAATCTAGAGCAAAATTCAAACTCTTGTCAACTCTATGAAGGCTGACAGAGGTGAGGTAGCTGAAGAAGAAAAGTCAGAAACCGTCAGAAATTGGTTGATGAAGTTTAAGAAAAAAAGCCGTCTCCATAACTTTAAAAGGACAAAGTGAAGCAGCAAGTGCTGATATAGAAGCCACAGCAAGTTATCCGGAAGATCCAGCTGAGATCATTGATGAAAGTGTCTACATAAACAACAGATTTTTAATGAAGAATAAATTGCCTTACATTGAAAGAAGATGCTGTCTAGGATTTGCCTAGCTAGAGAGGAGATGCTAATATCTAGCTTCAAAGCTTCAAAGAACAGATTAACTCTCTTATTAGGGATGCAGCTGGTGACTTGATGTCAATGCTCATTTGCCATTCTAAAAATCCTAAGGCCCTTAAGAATGATGCTTAATCTACTCTGCCTGTACTTTATAAATTGAACAAAGCCTGTGTGATACCATATCTGTTTATAGGATGGTTTACTAAATGTTTTAAGTCTACTCTTGAGACCTACTGCTCAGACTAAATTATTTTGTTCAAATATTACTCTTCATTGACAATGCACCTAGTCACCAAAGAGCTCTGATGGAAATGTGCAAGGAGATTAATATATTTTCATGGCTGTTAACATCTATTCTGCAGCCCATGAACCAAAGAGTATTTATTTTTTAATTTTAGTGTTTTGAGGGTCTCATTCTGTTATCCAGGCTGGAACGCAGTGGCACAATCATGGCTCACTGCAACCTAAACCTCAAGGAATAATTTTGACGAATTTAAAGTCTTGTTTTTAAGAAATACATTTTGTAAGGCTATAACTTCCATAGCGATTCCTTTGACGGCTCTGGGCAAAGTGAATTGAAAACCTTCTGGAAAGGATTCACCATTCTAAATGCCATTAAAAGCATTTGTGATTTCTCAGAGGAGACTAAAATAGCAACATCAATAGGAGTCTGGAAAAAGTTGATCCTAACCCTCATAAATAGCTTTGAGAAGCTGAAGACTTAATTGGAGAAAGCAAATGCAGATGTTCTAGGAATAGCAATAAAACTAGAATTTGAAGTGAAGCCTGAACATACGACTGAATGTTGCAATCTAATGATGAAACTTGGACAGATGAGGAGTTGCTTATTGATGAGCAAAGAAAGTGGTTTCTTGAAATACAATCTGCTTCTTACAAAAATGCTGTGAACATGTTGAAATGACAACAAAGGATTTAAATATTACATAAACTTACTTAGTTGATAATGTAGCAGCAGAGTTTGAAAGAATTGACCTCAATTTATTTATTTGTTTATTTATTTATTTTAGACAGAGTCTCCCTGTCACCCAGGCTGGAGTGCAGTGGTGTGAGCAGGGCTCACTGCAGCCTTGAATTCCTGGGCTCGAGTGATCTTCCTGCCTTAGCCTCCTGAGTAGCTGGTACTATGGGTGAATGCCACCATGACTGGATAATTTTTTAACAATTTTTTTGTAGAGATGAGTGTCTTGCCATGTTACCCAAACTCCTGACCTCAAGAGATCCTCCCACATTAGCCTCCCAAAGTGCTAAGATTATAGGCATGAGCCACTATGCCTAGCCTGACCTCAGTTTTACAAGAAGTTCTACTCTGCATAAAATGCTGTCAAACAGTATCACATGCTGTAGAGAACTTTTATGAAATGAAAAGTTAATCAATGCAGCAAACTTTATCATTGTCTTATTTTAAGAAAATACACAGCCACTCCAACCTTCACCAACCCCTACCCTTGTCAGTCAGCAGCCATCAACGCCAAGGCATGACCTTCCACCAGCAAAAAGATTATGATTCATTGAAGGTTCAGATGATTGTTAGCATTTTTAGCAATAAAGTATTTTTAAATTATGTACATTTTTAGACATAATGCTGTTGTACACTTAATATGTTGCAGTTTAGTTTAAACATAACTGTTATATGCACTGGGAACTCCAAAACTTGTGTAACTTGCCTTATTACAGTGGTTTGGATCTGAGCCTTCAATATCTCCAAGGTATGCCTGTATTTTAACATTGTTTTGGATATTTCTAGTCTTTGAAATTACTTTCAAGAATAGCCTCTATGAGTCTTCTGAAATGAAGAAGGAGTTTATGTGCTGTTGCTGCTAATATTTCTCTGGTGAATATTTTTTACACACCAGTGCATGCTGGCGCTTGCATTACTTAAAATGTGGTTAGTGTCAAAAGGCCGTGTGTTAAGTGAATAGCCACGCATGTTAAGTAAATATTGTGATAAGTCAGATTGTAAGAAGTACTCTGTAAACAACACATGGGTTGTTTGATTCAGTAGATTGATGGTAATGATTTTTATTAATATTTGTGAAGCACCTCTGAGTAGAGCATTGTAAAATATGTTAAAAGAAATTGTTGCCATATTTGGTGACGAAAGAAAAGAATCCGTAGAACTGTGTACTTTAAGGATTTCTAAATCCCTTAAAGTGGAGGCTCAGTCTATGCAAAAAAGCAATGGGTAGAACAAAGAGAGGACTTCTGTGGTTTTACAGCAAAGCAGAGGAGGGATACAAAACAGCTGGGTTGCTGTCTGACTCTCACTCTTTGACTGGAGTTTCAGCAGCTTGAGTTTCATGGCAAAATGATATTTTGGTTTAGAATAGCATCGGAAATGGAATGCACTAGAGTCTGCTCTCTCTGTTTTTTGTTCCTTTTATATTGCTAAGCTTAGACTTGTAATGGGAAATCCAGTCAAGCACTGAACCAAACCCAAGTCTAGGGATAAGAAGAGATTGAGAAAGGTGGGAGAGCCTAACTTCTGGTATGGCCAACAGACAGAGTAATGTGACAGCCTCCTGAAAGTCTCCCTGCCTTTAATCACAGAGACACATCACCATCCCATTCTGGCCCCTGTGGTCATTATTTCTAAAGCAGCCAGAAGTAGCTTTTGAAAACTAGCTTGTGTCATTTACTTAGAGCTTTCTGATTCTTTCATTACATGTAGAAATCTTGATTCCTTACTGTGCCTGCAAAGCTCTACGTGATCTAGCCTCTGGGTCTTTCTCAGACTCATTTTTTTTTTCTAGTTTCTCTGCATTCACTACACCTCAGCTCATTCCTTCCATCTGGAAGGGCTTTGCCACAGATCTTCCCATGGTTCCCCCTTCTCTTTATTCAGGCTCTTTCAAATATCACTGTTTCAAATACCACCCTAGCTATTAGCAGCCCCTCCCAACCTGTTTCTATTCCCGACATCATCTACCACTTTATTCTCTTTTATCTTCCTTGTACTTACTACTATCTGAAATTAATTTAATAATTTATATTGTTTACTTGACTTTTTTCATCACCTCCCAGCAAAACAAAAACATCTTAAAACCTTCCACACGTCTTTAAGCTGTGTAGCTTCTCTACTCAGTATATTCTTAGAATTAGAAAATAAACAAACAAACAAAAAAATTTCTTTCTAAAGTTTGGCGTCAGATTTTCTCAGTCTCTTCTAAAGTAAAACTTTTTTTCTTTGAGAACCAGTCACTTTAATTTTGTATTTTAAAGCAGTATAGTTGTATGTATCTGTCCATTCTATATTAAATAATCTTCCCCCAAAGTAGTTACAGAGCTCTACTGTCTTATATCTAAGAGCTAATTTAAAACCAGGCACCAGTCATGTCTCCCAACACCTATCTTAAAAGGAGGCTGATATACTTGTAGGGTGCAACTAAATCTTTCCTGAAAGGAAGAGGAAACATTTGTTTCGGGTACAAACATACCTTGTTTTATTGCACTTTGCTTTACCTACTGCACCTTGCAGATATTTTATTTTTTACAAATTGAAAGTTTGTGATAAACCTGCATCAAGCAAGTCTATCAGGGCCATTTTTTGATGCCTGAGACCAAGTTGACTTTCCATAAATATTGGTTGGCTGGCTGAGCTGACCTCAATGTGCCAGTAAAAAAGATCAGTGGCTATAGAACAGCATGATTTCATGTTCTTGATATAAGATCCTGAGAGACAGAGTAGATTGTTTCTATTTAAGAGAAATGAGGCCTCCTGACTCCTGGTGTTAGATATTTCTAGACCATCAAGCTGGAAATATATGCTTGAAATACATGAAGATCAGATCAGCCCTTTTAGATTAACGATGTGTAAGCAATGATGAAAGAACTTCCGCTTAATCCCATATTTTCACAGATTACTGTAAAATACTTTTTCTGTGTAAGTGTGTTCCTTTGCAGAGTCATTCAGTCACTCAACAACAATTTATTGAGCCCCTGTCCCATATCAAGCACTACTCCAAGTGTTGGGGCACAGAGAAAAGGAACTAGATAAAAATCCCTACCCTTATGGAGCTTGCTTTCTATTGGGGAGATAGAAAGTAAACACGATAACTAAGCCAAGTAGTGTATTAGATAGCTATAGATGCTAAGGGGGTAAAATAAAGTAGGGAAGGAGGATAAGAAGTGTGTTTGTGTGTGTGTATGTGTGTGTGTGTATTTGTGGGGGAGAATTGCAATTTTAGATTGGATGACCAAAGAAGATCTTGCTGAGAAGATGACCTTTGAGAAAAGACATGAAGTTGGTGAGACAGTAAGACATGGAAATCTAGAGAAAGAACAATCCAGCCTTGAGTACAAAGGCCTTAAAGTAGGAACATCCCTAGCTGGTTAGGAGAATAGTGAGAAGACAAATGAGTTAAGAGAGAAAGAGAAAAGTAAAACAGTGGTAAGGTAATGGAAGGATGGTGGTAGAAACAATGATTTTATAAAGCCTTGTAGGTTACAGCGAAGACATGGAATAGACTTTGCCTTTTACACTGAGTAAGATGGAAAAGGGGAGGGAATATTGAACCAAAGCATGCTGTGACCTGACTTTGCTATAAATGACCAATCTCGCTGCTGCATTATCTCCAGCACAAAACTAGGGCTGGTTCCCTGCTAGTAGAGTAAAGGTGTTGAAGACTGGCCAGATACTGAATATAGATAGAATTTGAAGCTAGCACTGACAAGATTTGCTCATAGACTCAGGTAGAATATAAGACAAAGAACAACTACAAGAGTTTTGGTTTGAGCAACTGGAAGAATTAAGATAAGGTTGGTGGAGAAAATTTTAAGCTTCTGTTTGGACCTGATACATGCCAGATGCCTATTAGACATCTAATTGTGAGAAGATGAATAACAATTGTAGACCTTAGCCTGTAAGCTGATGGAGGGGTCTTGGTTGGAAATAGAAATCTGGGAATAATTAGTATGTAAGTGCTATTTAAAGCCATAGCAGATAACTTGACATGCGAATACTTTATCATCCAAGTAATATTCCTTTTTGTCCTCTCTTTCTCT
>NW_012115156.1:2947512-3049208 GCF_000951035.1 Colobus angolensis palliatus | reverse complement strand
TCCTTCCTTCCTTCCTTCCTTCCTTCCTTCCTTCCTTCCTTCCTTCCTTCCTTCCTTCCCTCCCTCCTTCCTTCTTTCTGTCTTTCTTTCTCATTTTTCAGGTGGTTAAATGGTTTTAATTGGGAGGGACTGAAAGCACGGAGCCTTCCATCGCCTTTACAAAGAGAGGTATTGTATTTATTATATTACTTTTTTATTTTTTTCCCAGGGACTTGTTTTTGTACACAGATTTTAGATGTATGTGAATGTATATGCCCATAACAGATTTTAGGTGGTTTTTCTTGAAAAACAGGGTTTTTTTTTTAAATTAAGTGAATTTATCTTAGTAATTGTGATTATAGGGACTAAATAGTACTGCCTAGTTGATGGACATTAACTTACCTATCAGGAACCTAACACGTGTCAGTGCCACTTAAGTCCCAAAGTAGTCAGTGTTGTTCAGGCTGACAAATGACTGTAGAAATTTGATGTGAACAATGTATGTAACTTAAAATTTCCTGACAGTCATGTTAAAAAGGTGAAAAAAAAAGGTGAAAATAATTTTAATTATTTATCATAATACCTCCAAAATATTATTTCAATATGTAATCAATACAAAATAATAGTAAGGTAGGTTATGTTTATTTTTCACCCTGAATTTTCTAAATCCCAAGTGAATTTTACTGTTACAGCACATCTCAGTTCAAATGAGGGACATTTCAAGTGCTCAGTCACTTCGTGTTGCTGATGGTTATATTATTGGATAGTGCAGCTCTAGAGGAAGCAGAACTTCAGCTAACATGGGAGTAAGAATGACTTAGGAATGATCTAGGTCAACATACTACTAAGTTTATGTTAGTGTTTTTTCCAAAAGAATGCAAAGATCTGTGTTTCCTGTTATACATTTGTAGATTGATATCTGAATTTTTTTCCTCAAAGTGTAGTTGTGGAGAGTATGATTTCTAGTATGTTGTAAATATTGACATTTTAAAATAAAACACTACTGTTACTTCATTCCTTTAAATGTGTCTACTATAATCTAAATACCATTGAGATTTAATACATATCAGCCACTTATAAAGTATGGGCAGAAATATTGTATCACTCCTTTTCATCATATCATCATATTTTCATTCTATGTTCCCTATAAGATTTCATCCTAATGTAAAATGTTTCTATGCTTGACAGTCTTTCTTGATCATTCTTTAAATGCCTTTAAATTTTAGATTTAAAATTTGTAATAACATTTTCTTCTCAATTCTGTTATAATTACATTTTTATGGCATGCAGTATCAAATGGCATAAATATAGTATGAATTTCTAAAGGTCATTATTAAATAAACATTTTTTGAGAAGAAATTATTTCATGGTACCTATGGATAGATATTGTTTATTAGAAGAATGGGATCAGATTCAGTATCAATTCTATTCCTTTTTAAAATTATTGTTATATAGATACAAGTTCTACGAGTTGTGTTCTCACATATATAAGTGGGAATGGAGGGTTTTATTACAGCGATGTCACTTTGAGCTTCTGAATAATCTCTAGCTCTGTTCCTCCACCAGATTATCATCTATCATAAATAATATTTTTAATTATTTTTCAGCTGATTATTCAATTAGGCACTACTTACATTTGTTTGAAAGCAGAGTTAGAAATCATTTTATTTGTGAAATAATTTAATACCAGCATAATTTTAGTCTTTCAACAGGGTCACTAATATTTTGAATTGTTCCTTTTTTGGCATTCTGAATACTTTATATGGATCAATTAACTGTAAAAAAATTCAAGATTGGTGAGAAACTTATGCAATGGAAGAAGAATGCTGGCAGATTTTGATTTTAAAAGAGTTTTCAATTAAAAAAATAAATAGACATAATTTCTGTCACTTTTTTTTTTTTTTTTGAGACGAAGTCTTACTCTATTACCCAGGTTGGAGTGCAGTGGTGTGATCTCAGCTCACTGCAGCCTTCACCTCTCAGGTTCAAGTGATTCTCTTGCCTCAGCCTCCAAAGTAGCTGGGATCACAGGTGTGTACCACCATGCCCAACTAATTTTTATATTTTTAGTAGAGACGGAGTTTCACCACATTGGCCAGGTTGGTCTCGAACTCCTGACTTCAGGTGATCCACCTGTCTCGGCCTCCCAAAGTGCTGGGATTACAGGCATGAGCCACAGTGCCTGGCCTATTTCTGAAAGTTTTCTTTAGGAAAACTCCTTATGCCATGTAGTTACTATTGAACGTTATCTGGTGACCAAATGTATTTGGTTGTAAAGAGAAGATCTCATGAGGCTGAGACTAGGACTCAAGAATGATAATTGGTCATTTTTTCTAGTATGTAACTTCCAAGTGGTTGCAGTATGAAATCAGTGTTCTGATATAAAAAGCATTACCCATATGTGATAGCATGCTTGGTCAACATTATTCTTCCTTTTGTTTTAATTATCTCTATATTAGCTCAATGGACCCATAGATCACAGCTACTTTGACAAATATCCTCCTGAAAAGGGAATGCCTCCAGATGAGCTATCAGGCTGGGATAAGGACTTCTGACAGAAGAAAAGTTGATTACTGCCTGTACATTACAGAAGAGGACCTCAACGATCAATAATCCAACACATTATTTTCTTTTCAGAGTATTATAATATCTTTGGAAGACCATTAGGGAAAAGAAACCCCTGCACAAGGGGAAGAGGAGAATGGTTTGGATGTGATTCTGAGTTATAATGTCTCATTTAGATGCTGTGAATTGTTGATGTATTACATTCTTTGCTTTTCTCAACTGCTAGAGGCTGCCCCATTTTCATTTCCACAATCAGAGCCATTTTTGTTAAAGTGGCAGTTTTTTCTGCGATCTGTTGTTCCACTCTAATCATATCCTTCTAGTTTGAGTACTACTAACGTTTAAAAAGGGTCTTGTCCTTGAATAACTAAGTCATACAAATAGAAGGAAATACAATGGTGAATTTTGGAGAGCTCCCCAGCTCTCAGAACTTCATATAAGCATGATGGCATCTTAAAATGGTGGTCTGCAGAAAGCATGGTAGCCAACAGAACCTCCTGACTTTCACCTGCTTGTAACCTGAAAGTATATTAATATGCCTCTAACATGAGTCCAGGGAGAGGCAAGATTGAGCAATAGTCAGTGGTACCTTTCCCCAAAGTAATTGAATCAATCAATCCAGTCAGATAATTATTTTCTATTGAGCAATAGAAAAAAAAGTAAAGCAAGAACTATTTTCTTTCCTTTATGATCAGCTGTGATACCTTAGAGACTTTTCAAAAGCCTTTGTTCAAGATAGTTACAAACGTGTGGTTAAATGATGCTAACATATTTTCATAACCAAAGTAGAAAACATGCTGGAACAAAATTGTGAAGGCTTTTGCCTTCCAGTAAATAGAAAGGAGAATATATTCTAATAGGTAAGACTGCTAACTCTGAAAATCTGAGGTATTTTGAAAAATTCTGTGATTGTTGTTATTAATAAACCAAAATTGTATAGAATCATCGTTAATTTTTAATCTAAATCCCATTGACAAATGTTGATGCACTGTAATCACTGCTGAGTTAATAGTTCTTTTTAAAGACATCTGAGTCATGGATGGGTTTATAAATTTAGATTGTTAAGACAGGCAAGCCACCGGAAAAGTGATAGGATTTCAGAAGTAAAAGGGACAACAGCATTCCTCCTATCCCTTCCTTGCAATCATCCAAATAATAAATAGGATAGTTTCAATAGCACGGGATCCTAGTACCTAAGAACTTCACTGGTGAATGGTTGTATGTATTGACCATGATCATTCCCTTACCCTCCTTCCAAAATGAATGAGAAGCAGAGACTTTTCTGTATTTTTTAAATCTAGCAGAGTAAAAATGCTGTATAAGTTCCGGGATTATTCGAGCTTCTGGTTATATTTTCATATGATAATGTTCTATGTCAAAAGCAACCTCTACTCAGTCCCCACTCATAATTTCATCATTCAGAAAAAAGCCAGCTATATGCTTCCTTAACGAGTTAAGCTAGATAAGTGAAGCCCAATCCAGAGAGGTGCATCCTTAACGAATTAGATTTCCACATTTATAATCCTTTTGCTGAACCAAAGAGTTTTTGTTCCTGGAGCTGTATTTTTAAAGATTATGTATTGTACATAGAATAATCATTTTTAAGAGGATTGACATAACCTGCTTAAAGAATTTCTAAGAGTTTTTAAAGATTTTTATTTGAATTTGGTTTATTTGTACTGTACGTTTTTCCGTGTATATATTTTTAAATTACCAACATATAAAGATAGAAAATTTACATATTGGGTGGATATTAGGACTGTACAGTTATAATAGGAATGATATTATCAAAGCAGATCAATAGTTGTAATTTTTAAAACCCTATTTTATTTATAGAAATAAAAACCAAGTTAGAGTACTACAGGTTTATTTTTCCTGTGATTGACCATGCCAATGTGTTATCTTCCCATGTGATTTTTATTGTTTCCTTAGAGTACTTAAAAGATGAAGAAATGAGAGATTGAACCATTAAATAATCCCAACTCCGCTATTTACTAACTGAGTGACTTTGGGAAAGTGATTTAGCTTTTTTGAGTACCAGCTTTCTCATTCATAGAAAAAGGCAGAGTAAAGTAATATTTACTTTAGAGGTTTGTTTCAGGGATTAATTAAGTTATGTAGAGAGTCTTTTGCCCGGTATCTGTGAAATAACCATTGTTGCATAGACGGGAGCTACTGTTACTGTCTCTATTAAAATTAAAGGGGCCTTAATAACCATTTAGTCCTGAATCTTATGTATCATTGGTATCTGTATGCAGAATTGTACTGATCAAATCCAGTATCTGTCTTTTTTTTTCTTTTAAATCATGAAGTAAAAATGATTGATGAAAAACTTCGGTGTATGAGATGAAGGGTTAACCCTCACTAAAATGAAGTGCTTCGTTAACCTAAATTTTATTTTTTGTGAATTAAAGATACACACATATAAGGAAATACAGAAAATTATCCTTATATATGCAAACCCATCATTTTCATAATCATTAAATCATTCCCAATCTCTCTTGTTAGGATATAAACTTAGTTTTTCATCCTTGAGCTTCTTCCAAGTGGGACCAACTTTTCATAATTATAGGTTCTTAATGTTTTCTTAAAATATAAACACATCTGAAGAAAAGAGAGTATAGTAGTGAAAAGTAAGAGATTTAGAGAAGAAAAAAAAGACTTGGGCTTGAATTCCAGCTCTGCCCAGATTTATGTAACCTTGAACATTAAACCACAGCTTTATTCTTCTGGAACTTGGAGATATACATTTAAAGCTTTGAAACCTTGTGCCAGAATATTATTACTAGTAGTTCATTCATAATAAACATTTGAAAATAAATATATATGTATTTTTTTGGGCACAATAACAAATCCTTGTTCTTTATTGCTAGGCATTGTACTAGGAGTATTTATATCTTAATAGATATAAATAATCATTCACACAAGATTCTAAAATAATTATAGATATACAGATAGTTGACTTTATTCAAAATTTTTTATTTATTGGCCTTAAACATGCATTTTTTTAAAAAAAAAAGATGCTCATTTTATTTTTTGTTTAAATTACCTGAGGGCTCCAGTATGATGATGATGATTATTATTGTTATTTATATCTTTCTCTCATTTAAAAAATTCTACATTCAGGGTGCACATGCATGTTTGTTACTTGGGTATATTGCATAATGGTGGTGATTTGGTTTTCAATGTACCCATCACCCAAATTTAAATATACATTTTATTCATGGTTTAGCTCTGATGGTTTTGCATGACCTAGTCCCAGTTGTTATAACTGTGTAACAAATTACCCCAAAACTTAGTTGCTTAGAACAACCATTTTGTTACTCTCTTAGATTTCATGGGCCAGGAATTCAGACAACACATGACAAGGATGGCTTGTCTCTGCACCACAGTATCTGGGGAACCAGGTGGAAAGACTCAAAGACTAAAGGTGACTCAGTGGCTAGGAGCTAGAATTACCTGAAGCCTTGTTCACTCACATATCTGCTACCTGGCTGGGACTTTTTAAAGACAGGACTTAGGACCAGGTTGCCTACACTTACCTTTTCCACAGCTTGGATTCCTCACATAATGGCATTCTTAAACTAGTCAGATTTCTTCTGTGGCAGCACAGGGCTCCTAGAGTGAGTATTCTAGCTAACAAAGCAGAAGCTATACTATCTTTTATGAATTAGCTTTGGAAGTCAAATGACATCACTTCTCCCACACTCTGCTGGTAGAAACAAAAACCCACCCAGATTTGATGGGAGAGAACATAGACTTAACTTCCTAATGAAGAGAATTTTAAATAATTTGTGAACAAGTTTTAAAACTGCCACGGTTCACTTTCTGGCCACACATTACTTATATTACTCCCATATGAAAAACAAATTTATTCCCTCCCAAGAGCCTCTCTAAAAATGTCATCAGGCTCTGGCTCATGGCCCTGGGTCATGTCATCTAAATCCAATTCAAGTGGAGATGACACTCTTCAGGTGTAATTCCTTCCATACATTATTTTAGGTCTAAAATCCTGTGAAATAAGTAAATAAGCAATCTGCCTGGACACTCACACAACTAGCGGTAAAAAGCAAAGGATGACTACACCAGATACTTGGATTAGGAGGAGAGAATGGAAGGCCCAAAGCAATAATTAGCCTATGGTAATCCTGAAATTTGGCCAGACACATGTGAGCTTTTCTCGGCTAAGGACTCACTCCTACTCCCTGTGAGTCATTGTTTATAGCTCATGGTGCCACCATTTAGAATCTTGGTTCTGCCTTCTGAGCCATCCTTCCTCTTCCATCAAATATAGCTGATTTTTCAACTGAGGAGACAGCCACGTTGATGCATGTGAAAATTTGGTGGTAGAAATGCCTCTTTTCAGCTTGTTTCTTCCTCTTTATTTCAACTGAAACCTTTCTTTTAAAAACTTCATGACTTTTTCATATGAAAATTCATAATCCAGTCCACTAGACAATAGCCAGTCACAAATCTTTTCTCTAAAGATGCTCTGATAAAATGCACTTAAGATTCTTAGAAGTTTTACTTTTTATGAGAGAAGTTCTGTACAGCACATGCAAGATGCCTCAAAAGATTGTTTGACGGGGTGGGGTGGGCACCTTCAAAGATGGCTTCCAGCAATCCCTGCTTATGGTAGTCACGGCCTTTTATAATCCCCTCCTCTCGAGTATTGGCTGAACCTAGTGACTTCCTTCTAGCAAACAGAATATAAACAAAGTGAAGGGATATCACTTCTGAGATCGGATTACAAGGTGACTCCGCCTATATTCTCCTGAGCCTCTCTCCCTCTCATTTGCTTGCTCCCAATGGAAGCCAGCTGCTGCAATTTGAGTAAAAGTGGCAAATAACTGAGGGAGCCTCTGGCTAACAGCCATAAAATGAGGCCCTCAGTCAAGCAACCTGTGATGAGCCAATGCCTGTCAACAATCACATGCCTGAATTTAGAGCAGATCCTCCACTGAGTTGAGCCTTTAGATGCAACTGCTGCCCCAGCCAATACTTCGATTGCAGCCTAGTGAGAGCCCATGTACCAGAGGACTTGGACAAATGATTCTGGAGTTCCTGGTCCACAGAATATGTGAAATAATAATTGTTCATTATTTTAAACTACTAATTTGGGAAGGGAAGGTTGACATACAATGGAGGAAGAAGGATAAAATGGACAGAAGAGAAAAAAGTTGAATCCTTGAGGGAAAAACAAATTTGTAGTGACAAACTGGAACACATGAGGACAAAACTGAACCTGCATCTGTTTTTCCTGGTTGCCAGCCTTGGTCATATAGGTGACCTACAGGATAAGCTGGCACCTGTAAAATATTCCTGCTTTAGGATTTGAAGATGCTGAAGGAACAATCTAGCTGGAGCTGGCAGTGCTCTATATCAACAAGGTGAGTCAACAGATGAGACAATGTGTATGCGCTGCAGCAGTACTTGGTCTTATATTGTCCCCTGGAGTGCAAATATAGCTGCTTCTCATGCCTGCCTTTCAGATCTTATGTAAATTTCTCTTGTGAAAAGGCCTAACTCAGAATCATACTGAGAAGGGAATTCTGGGAAATATGTTTCTGGCTTAGCTAAATTGACACAGTACAAAGTCACTCAGTTTTAAAACTAGTAAAACATATTATATATTATTATTATGTAATTTATTCAGTTTGATTTGGTAATGAGATTTGCCTTCCCTCTTTCTACCCAATAATCTTTGAAATATATTTAGGGCATGGGACACATGACTCAATCAAAATCAGTGATAACAATTTGTCTCAAGTGATTTACAAGCAAGCTATAAACTGAATTAGAGCTGGAGCATTTTCAATTCTGAAAGACATAAAACCAAGATATTTTTGTTTATTTAATTGTTGGTTGCTAAATTAAAAGTGGTACAATGAAAAGTAACATGGAATTTGTTTTGATAAGTATAAACTTCCTCAGTAAGGGAAACACAAATAGACAGGCATTTTGGGGGAAGAAGCAGAAGATGATGTGATAATAGAACAAATGGGACCTACTCTTCAGGCAGATGAAAGCAAGCTAGGAGTCACACTGGAACACAAGCTGATATGAGCCAGCCATCCAATTCTGCTGCTTAAAATTCAGAAGGATCCTCAGATTGCTAAGTGGATCATAACATGCAAAAGCTCTAACATTGTGCTCTTCTGAATTCTGCCTGTTCAGCCTCTTTTCCTTTGATACAGGGCCTTGCTCTGTGTTCCAGGCTGGGGTGCAGTGGCACAATCACAGCTCACTGCAGCCTTGACCTCCCTGGCTCCAGCAATCCTCCCACCTCAGTCTCCCTACTTGTAGCTGGGACTACCAGCTACCCCCCCCCCAAAAAAAAAAACCAAACCAAAACAACAACAGCAAAACAAAACCCCCAAAACACAACTTTATTTTGTACTTTTTGTAGAGATTGAGTTTCACCACGTTGTTCAGGCTGGTCTTGAAATCCTAGGCTCAAGCAATGCACCCACCTCAGCCTCCCAAAGGGGCTACAGGCATGAGCCACTGTACCTGGCCTTAGCCTCTCTGAAGGTCTTGTGCTCAGTTTTGCTTTTGGGAAAGATAGTCAAAATATTAAAGTGTGCCTTTTCTCTTTGAGGGCTCATAAGGATTGAGAGTAAGGGAGACCTGTTATTCAAATGGGTGCTGAATGCAAAGAAAATTATTACATACATGTCTTAACTGATTCACTCAACAATTATGAATTTGAGCACTTATGTTCCAGGCATTGTTCTAGGTATTGAGAACACAGCAGGATAAAATTGTAGTTCTAGTAAATGCTTATATTTATTATATAACTATGTTAACAGTAATGATCTCCAGGTGGTATAATCATGCATACTTTTTCTATTATCTATATTTTCTTTGTTCCATACATTGAAATTTTATAATACAAAAAAACTTCATTAAAAAAAGAAATTTGAATCAGAAATGTAGGTTATCTATCAGATATATTATTTTTAAAAAGGGGGGACTGTTGAACATCTATAAATTTTACTACATCACATCAGTTTATTGGCAGCAGACTGGCATAGTCTTTCTCAGTCCTCAACAGCATTCAGCACCTTTATTCACTTGAATCTTTGAGTTAAACTTTTACAGACTTCCTGGTTATGCTCTGTATTAGTCCGTTTCATGCTGCTGACAACGGCATACCCAAGACTGGGTAATTTATACAGGAAAAAGCATTTAATGAACCTATAGTTCCACGTGGCTGGGGAGGCCTCACAATCATGGCAGAAGGCAAGGAGGAGCAAGTCATCTCTTACATGGATGGCAGCAGGCAAAGAGAGAGCTTGTGCAGGGAAACTCCACCTTTTAAAGCTATCAGATCTCATGAGACTTACTCATATCATGAGATCATCATGGAAAAGACCTGCCCCCTTGATTCAACTGCCTCCCACCAGGTCCCTCCCACATGTGGGAGTCAAGATAAGATTTGGGTAAGGACAGAGCCAAACCATATGATTCCACCCCTGGCCCCTCCAAAGTCTCATGTCCTCATATTTCAAAACCAATAATGCCTTCCCAACAGTCTCCCAAAGTCTGAACTCATTTCAGCATTAACTCAATAATCCACAGTCCAATGTCTCATCTGAGACAAGGCAAGTCCCTTCTGCTTGTGAGCTTGTAAAATCAAAAGCAAATTAGTTACTTCCCAGATACAATGGGGGTACAAGCATTGGGTAAATACAGCCATTTCAAATGGGAGAAATTAACCAAAATGAAGGGGCTATAGGCCCCATGCAAGTCTGAAATCCAGCAGGGCAGTCAAATCTTAAAGCTCCAAAATGATCTCCTTTGATTTCATGTCTCACATCCAAGTCATGCCAATGCAAGAGGTGGGTTCCCATGGTCTTCGGTAGCTCTACCCCTGTGACTTTGAAGGTACAGCCTCCCTCCCAGCTGTCTTCATGGACTGGTGTTGAGTGTCTGCAGCTTTTCCAAGCACATGGTGCAAGCTGTCAGTGGATCTACCATTCTGAGGTCTGGAGGATGGTGGCCCTCTTCTCATAGCTGCACTAGGTGGTGCCCCGGTAGGGACTCTGTGTGGGGGCTCCGACCTCACATTTCCCTTCTGCACTGCCCTAGCAGAGGTTCTCCATGAGAGCCCCACCCCTGCAGCAAACTTCTGCCTGGACATCCAGGCGTTCCTATATATCCTCGGAAATCTATGTGGAGGTTCCCAAACCTCAATCCTTGACTTCTGTGCACTTGCAGGCTCAACACCATGTGGAAGCTGCCAAGGCTTGGGTCTTGCACTCTCTTAAGCTATGACCTGAGCTGTACCTTGGTCCCTATTAGTCACTGCTGGAGTGGCTGGGACACAAGGCACCAAGTTCCTAGACTGCACACAGCATGGGAAGCCTGCACTAAGCCCATGAAACCATCTTTTATTCCTAGGTCTCTAGCCTGTGATGGGAGGGCCTGCTGTGAAGACCTCTGATGTGCCCTGGAGACATTTTCCCCATTGTCTTGGGGATTAACGTTCAGTTCCTCATTACTTATGTAAATTTCTACAGCCACTTGAATTTTTTCTCAGAAAATATAATTTTCTTTTCTATCACTGTCAGGCTGCAAATTTTCCAAACTTTTGGGCTCTGTTTCCCTTTTAAAACTGAATGCCTTTAACAGCACCCAAGTCTCTTCTTGAATGCTTTGCTGCTTTGAAATTTTTTTCACAAGATACTCTAAATTATCTCTCTCTAGTTCAAACTTCCACAAATCTCTAGAGCAGGGTCAAAATGCTGCCAGTCTCTGCTAAAACATAGCAAGAGTCACCTTTGCTCCAGTTCCCAACAAGTTCCTCATTTCCATCTGAAACCACCTCAGCCAGGACTTTATTATCCATATTGCTATTAGCATTTTGGGCAAAGCCATTCAACAGTTCCAAAGTCACTTTTTGGGTATATTCTCAGCAGTGCCACACTCTACTATTACCAATTTAATGTATTTAGTCTGTTTTCATGCTGCTGATAAAGACCTGGCCAAGAGTGGGTAATGGATACAGGAAAAAGCATTTAATGGACTTACAGTTCCATGTGGCTGGGGAGGTCTCACAATCATGGCAGAAGACAAGGAAGAGCAAGTCACATCTTATATGGGTGGCAGCAAGAAAAGAGAAAGCTTGTGCAGGGAAACTCTGCCTTATAAAGATATCAGATTTGCTAAGCCTTATTCACTATCATGAGAACAGCATAGGAAAGACCTGCCCCATGATTCAATTGCCTCCCACCGAGTCCCTCCGACAACAGGTGGGAATTCTCCAGTATTTGTTTTTCTGTTCCCACCTTAATTTACTTAGGATATTGGCCTCTGTTTCCATCCATGTTACTGCAAACACGAATGGACATGATCCTGCTCTTTCTTATGGCTGCATAGTATTCCATTACGTATAGGTATCACATTTCCTTTATCTAGTCCACCATTGCTGGGAATTTAGGGTGATTCCATATCTTTGCTGTTGTAAATAATGCAGTGATGAATGTATGCCTGCATGTGTCTTTATGGTAGAATGATTTGTATTCCTTTGGGTATATACCACATAATGAGATTGCTGGATCAAATAGTAACTCTGTTTTAAGTTTTTTGGGAAATCTCTAAATTGCTTTCCATAGTGGCTGAACTAATTTGTGTTCCCACCAACAGTGTATAAGTGTTCTCTTTTCTCCTCAACCTCACCAGTATCTGTTATTTTTTGCCTTTTTAATAATAGCTATTCTGGCTGGTGTGAGATGACATCTCACTGTGGTTTTGATTTGTGTTTGTCTAATGATTAGTGATGTTGAGCATTTTTTCGTACGCTTTTTGGCTGTTTGTATGTCTTCTTTTGAGAAGTGTGTGTTTACGGTCTTTGCCCGTTTAAAAAAAATATTTTTTCTTCTGGACATAGGGTCTCACTCTGTCACCCAGGCTGGAGGGCAATGATGCAACCTCAACTGATTACAAACTTGGCCTGCTGGGATCAAATGATTCTCCCGCCTTAGCCTCCTGAATAGCTGAGACTACAGGCATATGCCACCACACCTGGCTAATTTTTGTATTTTTAGTAGAGATGGGGTTTCACTATGTTGGCCAGGCTGGTCTCAAACTCCTGACCTCAAGTGATCCACCCTCCTTGGCCTCCCGAAGTGTTGGGATTACAGGTGTGAACCACTGTGCCCAGCCTGCCCATTTTTTAATGGGGTTGTTTGTTTTTCACTTGTTAATTTGTTTAAGTTCCTGATAGATTCTGGATATTAGACCTTTGTCGGTTGCATAGTTTACAGATATCTTCTCCTATTGTGTACGCTGTTTACTTTTTTGCTAGTTTATTTTGTGGTGCAGAAGCTCTTTAGTTAAATTTTTGACTGTTTCAAAAAAATGTTTAGTCCTACTTCTACCAGACTTCGTATGCCTTGTTCCCTCACCTTTTCCCTCACCACCAGGCAGAGTATCTCCTGACAATAATTCTCTGTGCCAAATGGATACATATTAATTAATTAATTACTTGACTGATAGAGTCCCTCAAGTAACATTTTTGCGACTACTCTGTGCCAGGCACAATTCCAGCACTGGTGTTCAGCAATAAACAATATACACGTTCATCATAAAACACATAATCTAATTACATGACAATGACAGTAAATAATGAAAAACAGAAGGTATTACAAAATTTATCTCAACGTACAACTTGTGCATAAAAACTTTAAAAGTAGTATCTGTAGCTTATCTCATCTCTTTTGAGCTTTTAGCCGGTAGGAAGGGGAAATGAAAAGTCTCATTCAGTTTAAAGTTGATCTAATCGAATATTTTAAGCAGTCCCCCTAGGGCAGTGGTTTTCAGATTTTGGTGTGGAACTTGATACACGCATTAAGAATCAGGCCACACCCTTTAAGGATCCTGGTTCTCTCTGAGCTTTCTTAACAACCCAGGTGGATCTGACAAGCAGCAAAGTATGAGAATCTTTGCTTTATGAAAATTTGAGTCCCTCTTAAACAAAAATGCTCAGATTATCATTTAGCATCTCTTCTAAATATGTTCCTTACCAAGATGAAGCCAATGTCAGTGCTCTAAGGCAGGATATCTACTTGGTTGCTGTTTGGCTGATACTCAAGGTCAAAGTCTATGGCTAGGGAAGCTCATCATTTGTCTCTCTGGGCTGGGACAGGGCCCAAAGCCTCCTTCATTGACTCAGATTCTGATTGGTTATGCTAGCACTAGAGACCTTCAGGGTTTGACTATGGTGTCTTGCAATTCTAGGCAAGATTTGCTCTGGATAATTCACTACAAACCTACCTCCTCACTACTAAGGGAATCCCCTCTGATCAGCTCCCTAGCTGCACATTCAGCTTTATAGATTCTGTTTTCACAATGTAAAAGCCAAAAGGATTCATGATAATTATAGCTCAGGGCCTCCTGCTGCTCCGCTATGCTGCACCCTTAATGTTACTGTGCTACAGTTGCCTCAGGGAAGCCTGTGAGGAGCCACAAACACAGGAAAGTGGGGATTTTTTTTCCTTTCCCTTTCCATAGTTTCCCGAGGGTAGAAAAATGCAGGCTTTCTCCTCTTTCTGCTATGTCTGGACTTCCCTTACATACATAAACTCTCTTGTCTCTTCCACAAAGCCTGATCCTTTATAAGCTGAAGGAGGAGATATAGGAATTTAGATAACCCTTTCTGAGGACCAAAGCTTGTCCTTTGAATTTTAAAAGCTAAATGTTTCCTAGGACTTTCTCAGAGCATTCCTACTGGAACTAATCCTGTCGGCAGGTGGATGATTCCAGAAAAGAGCCAAGATTTATTCTTGGTAAGCAAAGGCAAGATCACATTAATAATTTAAAAAGAGAATTATTTCCCCTTTGCAAAAATAAATAAAGCAGAAACTTTCATCACTGTGATAAATGCTATTAATACAATTAAACAGGATCGTGGGATAGAATGCTGCTGAGAAGAGGTGAGAATGGCTCTGAATAAGTGGTAAAGAAATGCCTTCCTGAGTCAGTGACATTTGAGCTGAAACCTGAATGATGAAAAAGAAATAGGCTTGAGACAGTCTAGGATAAAGTGTTCCAGGCAGAGAAATCAAATGCAAAAGCTGTGGGGTATTAATGAATTTGGCATGTTTCAGAAACAGAAAGCAGTCCTGTAAGTTTCCAGAATTGTGAGAGCTCAGAGAGGTAGACAGGCCCAGATTGTGAG
This sequence comes from Colobus angolensis palliatus, assembly GCF_000951035.1. Classification (NCBI taxonomy): domain Eukaryota; kingdom Metazoa; phylum Chordata; class Mammalia; order Primates; family Cercopithecidae; genus Colobus; species Colobus angolensis. Next base: position 3,034,480 of record NW_012115156.1, on the reverse strand, counting down.
TCTCATAGGCCACAGTAAAGAGTTTGGTTTTATCCCAAATGAAATATGAAGCCATTTGATCTTTCTTTTTTTCTTTTGGAGCAGAGGAGGGATCTGATTTATGGTTTTGAATGATCACTCTGGTAGCCATGCTAGGATGAAACATAGATTGAAGAATGAAGGAAGCAGGCAGTTGAATTACTTAATTCAGGGGAAAACTGATGAGGGCTGGCTCAGACGAGAGTGTCAGGTGGGTCATGGACAAAGAATACTGGGTAGACTGCAAGTGTGTTTGGAGAGAGAGGTGACGAGATTGGATGTGAGAGTGATGGAGAGAGAGGAAATAAGCAAGGACAATCCTTGGGGTTTTCAAGGTCTTAGCTTGGTATTCGAATGTACACAAATATGTATGTATGTACATATGTATGTGTGTGTGTGTGTCCTGTGTATGTGTGTGTAAAATATCCTTACTTCTAGTAACGTTTGCGAACTGTGGTCTCAGTTATTTTTCAAGTAGAGTTGCAGATATCGGTGATTACAATTTTAAGAGGTAAAACAAAAAGAAAGAAGAATCACATTTTAAGTACTTCTGTGACAGCAGGGCGCTGAGTACTTTATATACGTTATCTCACTTGACATTTTTGCCTCCATTTTATGTAGTTATTATTATTACCATATGTTAAGTTGGTGCAAAACTAATTGCGGATTTTGTCATTAATTTCAATGGCAAAAGCCGCAGTTACTTTTGCACCAACTTAATAATAGATGTAGAAGTTGGAAAAAAATTAGCACATTTCAAGGACTTATTCAACTAACATTTTTAAAGGACCTACTGTGTGCATGATATTTATTGTTGTTACTCAGAATGGGTAACATCATTTCTATCACTATGACCATTTATGGGGAATAAAAGAGTTTTAAATTATCATTGTTGTGTGGTATATTTTTGGAGTCAAAATTGCTTAAAACAAAAGACCTTGCATTTCATGAACTAACTATAATATGTAATAGCTATGATCAAAAATATTCTCACGTATGCATCATACTGGGGCATCAGTCAAAATATTTATATTATGTACAAGCAGTGCTGTTAAGGTTTTAGATGATGGAATGTGATCAGAGTGGGAGAGTTTTGAACTTAGCTATTTATCTCTCTTCATTCAAAGTTCAACTTCTGCTACGTTTCAAGTTTAACAGAGTTGGGAATACTAGCTCTTTCTTTTTTATCCTTTAGCCTATTTTCATTTAATTTTTTCTTACATTGAAATTCAACATTCACTCAATAAACATGTTTGAGCACCTATAGTACATACAATAATCCATAGAGCAACTGAAATCAAATACCACAAAGAATTTCTTGGTTATGGTTGTGATTTCATATTACATATTAATGACTTGGCCTTGATTCAGTACACTTTTTATATTACAGGGGAATATTGGATATCATATAAAAAGAATGATTGTTTAATATTAAGGGGAATAGAATAAAATTTAAACTTTACGGTTGCTACAAATGTTAAATATATTTGCATACAAAAAGAGAAAAAAGACCAAAAGAAAATAACAAAAAAAAAAATGTTGACCTCTGAGCTGCAGAAAAATAGATTATTTTCCATGCTTCCTACCTTCTCAATATTTCTCTAAATTATTGAAAACATATGCAATAAAAATTTTGGTCATGAGAAAGATTTCTTTTTGTGTGTGGTAAGAACACTTAACCTGATATCTACCTTCTCAAGTTGTTAAGTACATAATACAGCAATATTAACTATAAGCACCTTGTCGTACAGCAGATCTCTAGAAGGTATTCGTCTTGCAAAACTGAGACTTTACATTTGTTGAATAGCAACTACTCGTTTCCTCCTTGCCCCAGCCCACGTAACCACCATTCTACTGTTTCTTTGAGTTCAACTATTTTAGATACTTCCTATGAGTGGAACCACGCAGTTTTTGTCCATCTGTGACTGTCTTATTTAATTTACCATAGTGTCTTCCAGATTCATCAGTGTTGTCACGTGTAGCAAACTTTTCTTCTTTCATAAGGCGGAATGATTTTCCATTATATGTACATACCACATTTTCTTTATCCATCCATTCCTCAGTGGACATTTAGGTGGTTTCCCTATCCTGGCTATTGTGAATAATGCTGAAAGGAGCATGGAAATGGAGATATCTCTTTCAGATCCTGATTTTAATTCTTTTGGATGCATATCTGGAAGGGTACTGCTGGATCATGTAGTAATTCTATTTTTTTTTTTTTGAGATATCTCTATGTTGTTTTTCATAGCAACGGCACCATTTTACATTCCCAACAATGGTATACAAAGGTTCACATTTCTCCATATCCTCACCAACAATGGTTATTATTATTTTTTGATAATAGCCATCCTAAAAGGTGTGAGGTGATTTCTCATTGTGGATTTGACTTGTATTTATCTGATGATTAGTGATGTTGAGTATCTTTTCATATACCTGTTAGCCATTTGGATGTCTTCCTTAGAGAAATATCAATTCCAGTCTTGCCCACTTTTCATTGGGTTGTTTGTTTTTTTCCTATTGAGTTGTAGGATTCAAATAAATAAAATCGGCAATAAAAAAGTGGACATTACGATTCATGACACAGAAATAAAAAGGACCACAAAACTACTGTAAACAATTATGCACCAAAAAACCGGTAATCTAGAAGAAACAGATAAATTCCTAGACTCATACAGCTTACTGGAACTGAACCATGAAGAATCAGAAAATATGAACAGACTAATAAGCAAGGAGACTGATTCATCAATCAAAACTTCCAAACACAGAAAACCACAGAACCACATGTCTTCACTGGTGATTCTACCAAACATTTAAAGAAGAGCAAACACCAATCTTTTCCACGACTCCAAAATAATTGAAGAAAAGGGAACATTTACAAATGTATTTTGAGTCCGTCATTACGCTGATACCAAATCCAGACAAAAACCTCACAAGAAAAGATCATCACAGGCCCAAATGTCCTTGATTAACAAAACTCCTCAACAGACTACTGGCAAATCAAATTTGACAGTACTTTAAAAGGATGGTACACCATGACTAGGACCATACATCACGTACCACACATCATGGGGTTCATCTTTGGCGTGCAAGGATGGTATGATATGCAAATCAATTAATGTGAAGCACTACATTAAAATAATGAAGAATAAAAATCACATGATCATTTTCATGATGCAGAAAAGGGGTTTGACAAAACTTAATAGTCTTTCACTATAAAAACTGATAAAACTAGATGTAGAAGGAATTTACCTCTACATAATAAAGGTCACATATGATAAACTCACAGCTCACATTATGGTAGATGACAAAAAACTGAAAGTTTTCCTCTAAGATTAGGAAAAAGATGAAGATTCTCACCCTCACCACTTCTATTTCATATAGTATTGGAAGTACTAGCCAGATCATTTAGGCAAGAAAAATAAATGAAAGGCACATAAATTGAAATAGAAGAAGTAAAATTGTCTCTGTACATGACTTGATCTCATATAGAAAAGCTTAAAGACTCTACAAAACAAACAAAACAAAACAGAAAAACAAAAAACCTGTTAGAAGTAATTTAAAAAGTAAGTATAATTATGATATACAAAATCAAGACATAAAAATCAGTTGTGTGTTTATACACTAATAACAAACTCTCTGAAAAGGCAAATAAGAAAACAATCTTATTTATAAAAGCATCAAAAAGACAAAAATGTTTAGGAATACATTTCACCAAGGAGATGAAAGATTTGTACACTGAAAAAATAGAAAACATTGATGAAAGAAATGGAAGAAGACATAAATGAATAGAAAGAAATTCCACATAAATGGGTTAAAAGATTTAAAATGCCCATACTAGCCAAAACAATCTACAGATTCAGTGCAGTCCCTATCAAAATCCAATGGCATTATTTGCAGAAATAGAAATGAACACTTATAAAATGTATATGGAAGTACAAAAGATCTTGAATAGCCAAAGTAATCTTAAGAAAGAGCAAACCTAGAGGCATCACACTTTCTGATTTCAAGATCTATTACAATGCTACAATGATGAAAACAGTACAATATTAACATAAAACAGACATACTGACCCATGGAACAGAACAAAGAGCCCAGAAATAAAACCATACTTAATAGATTAATTGATTTCTGACATGCTTCATAAGGGTACCAAGCATGAACAAAGGGGAAGAATAGTCTCTTCAACAAATGATGTTGAGAAAACTGGATATCCACATTGAAAATAATAAAACTGGATATAGGGAAACAAATTAGAAATCCATATAAGCCATTCTGAGAAATCAGACTACCAGGAAAATCCTGTTAAATATAAGCCAATCATATCACTTCTCTCTACAAAATCCTGTGATGACTTCCCTTCTCACTCAAGAGGAAAAGCCAAAATAATTCGTATCTAATAGCCTAGCCCATCCACTCTGTTACCTGTCTGACTTGATGTCCTACTTTTCTCTCTCACTCACTCCATTCCAATCACATTGGTCCCCTTGCTCTTCCTCAAACATGGCAGGTATACTCTCATTTTGCATGCACTTCTTTCTCTTCCAGGAATTTAAGTATTTACCTCCAGGTATTTACCTCTTTTTAAGTTTTGACTCAAATCTAACCGTCTTAGTGTGTTTTTTCTTGATGACCTATTTAAAATTGCAACCCCTCTAGTACTCTTTATCCTTCTTCTCCTTGTTTCTTTTTCCATAGCATGTATGACTCTCTAATGTAACATAATATACATTTTATATATTTATCTACATATTTTTCTTATTTTCTGTCTCCCTCCAGTAGAGTGTAACTTTGATAAGGACAGGGTGCTGTATCCCTGGTGTGTAGAAAAATGCTTCACATATTATGGGCAATTAGCAAACATTCTTGGATGAATGAATGAATTTTAGGTGAGGTAACTGAACCTAGAAGAGTTAAACAACTTCACCCAGTGTTGGCAAACTTCATTACAGCCTCCATCTTCTGATTCTATTGTCCAATATATCTTTCAGCATATGGTTTTACTCTTATAATATCTACATACTAAATTAAATATGAATTTTTTGTGGTTGTCTGCTACTTATAAATGCTTACAAATGAATAGATTTGTTTTCTTATACAAAGACCACAGAATTTAGAGTACGGCTTTGACTTGTTGATTTCTCGAATAATCCCTTTGTAGGATTTGACTGTTTGCTTTTTCTTTTTTTTTTTTTTTTTTGAGATGGAGTCTCGCTCTGTCGCTCAGGCTAGAATGGAATGCAATGGCACGATTTCAGCTCACTGCAACCTCCACCTCCCGGGTTCAAGCAATTCTCCCGCCTCGGCCTCCCAAGTAGCTGGGACTACAGGTGTATGCCACCACACCTGGGTAATTTTTGTATTTTTAATAAAGACAGGTTCACCATGTTGGGCAGGCTGGTCTTGAACTCCTGACCTCAAATGATCCACCCACCTCAGCCTCCCAAAGTGCTGGGATTACAGGTGTGAGCCACTGCACCGGGCTGTTTTCGTTTTTTAAATAAATCAATGCTAGAACCTAACATAGGTCCTAAAAATTTCAAATTAGCATGTTAAGCAGAAGAGCACATCAGACCAAATTGTGCACAGATATACAGAACTTCACTTTCATGTATTTAATGTAAATGTCCAATTTACAGCAAATTTAGGGAATGTTTGATAAAAATTTTCAGTGAGACCATTAACATTATCTAACATTCTGACTTTCACTTCAAGCTGCAAGGTCCAACCTGTCCTCATACAATTTTGCCTGAGAATTTTAGTGTTTATCAAGGTATTAGGGAGGGAGAAAATAAAGTGTTAGACTATTTTCCTACCTGAACTGTGTATGTCAAGATGAAACCTATAGGGGTAGGCAACATTATATAATTTTATAAGTATCAAAAATATACAAGGTGACTTAACCTGAGAGCTTACTGTTTTGCAGGTCAAATTCATGGGACCCTATGACTAATTGGTTACATGATGGGCTATTTCCCCAAATCTGTGTTTTAAATATCTCAGTCATTCTCAAGTGAACTGATGAACCAATGTGACTATTGATTCAGGGGAGCCCTGTAACATTTGTTACAAACTTGAGCTGTTTAAAGGAGACAATATTTAGACATATTAGTATGTATCTATAAGGTATTTTCTCTGTTTCAAAATGAGAATTAGGTTTACTTGATTGACGGTAAGCATCCTGGTGAAGTTTGGCAATTCATTTTTTGTGCAAGTGATAAGGAATGAATTTAATTTTAAACAGTGAGTGCTCAGCAATTTTTTAAATTATAAAATGCTGTTCCTTGTTCTCTCTTACTTTCAACCATGTCTCACTCACGTTTATATCTGATGAATTTGCATGGGTTTGTCTTTCTCTTTGCTGTGAATGAATTATCTGTTTGTGAGGCTCTTCAGTGGAATTTTGAAGCTGCACTTAGATAATGATAGACTCTCTCTGTCTCTTTCTCCTTTATCTTTATTGCTTTTAAAGAGAAAGAGTGTTCTAAACATTCCTGTCCTCAGTCAAATATTTCTGGGTTCGATGAGTTTGATGGATTTGTTACAAGCTGTGTAAATTCAAGAAGTATTCAAAGCATAGGAAAATATGACAAATGCTAAATTTCCTATGTCCTCTGTGACTGAACAACAAATAATGTGACAAAAGGTACCCCTGAATCTATTTCCTGAAAAAGTTTTAATGGAACATAAGATCAAAAGGAACTTCATTCTAGATCCACTTGGCATTTAATACTTTAGATTAAAGAGTAAAGCTATTTCTTGATGTTTCCTATTTCAGTGTAGCAACAGCCGTCACCAGACAAATGCAATCGTTCAGAATTCTTTTTGGGCAGAAATAAATGACGCCGAGAACAGGGATGTGCAGATTATTTTCTCTCAGAAAACAATAAAAAAGGAGAGAGAGAGAGAGAGAGAGAGAGAGAGAGAGAGAAATTATATGAACATCTAAATGTAACTTCAAAATTCCACTGAAGAGCCTCACTAATGGATAGTTCACAGTAAAGAGAAAGACAAAACTCTATGATCTTCAACCTTGTCTGGAATCATTGGCAGAGAGGGCTGCCTAAAAACTATTTCTGCACAGTAGCAAGGTCACATTCTGGTTAACCTGGGAGGGGTCACTGGGTCCACGCAGAAGCTAGGATGTAATAAGCAAGCAGTCTTGTCTCTTCAGGCTAATAGCTGCGCTCCCTCTAGTGGTCACAATAATGAACTGAGATCTAGAGGCTTGAATACCTTAAACCAAGGTAGATAGACTGGCACTGTTCTCTAGATGTGGCTGCTGCTTCTGGCAGAGCATCTGAGAGTGACTAAACACAGAGCCTCTGGGCCTCTCTATATCAGATACTTTGACACCTCCCGTTTTGTCAAGCAAGAGTCTGTTGTGGCTGAGGTCTTTGTAGGCCAGGAGTGCTTTTGCTCAGTTGAAGCCAGTCTCACACTGACATCTGCCGTATGGTGCATTTTATTATTAATATTATTTAAAACAAGAGAAAATAGTGGAAAGTGTACTGAATGGAGTGTCAGGAATATTGCCTCTGCTTTGTGACCTCGGCCAGGTCCATGAGACTCAATCTCTGTGTGACAGTTTTTTTCATGTCTAAGACTCCAGGGTGAAATGCAAAGCTTTTCTTCATTCGTTTATTTCATACTAACCAGGTGCTAGGCTGAGCGCTTTGTGGGGCTCAAAGGGTTTCAAGCTCAAGGGAAAAGATAAAATTGTAATGTAAATATCTAAAAGACATCATAGCAAGTACTAAATTTCATACCAGAAGGCCACAAGAGAATACTAAGGGTATGATAAGTACCTGAAGGTGGTAGGCCTGAGGAGGTGTCATGAATATTGATCTGTATCTATGTGAATATTGTCTCTCTGTCTATTCTCTGTTTGTGTATACACGTTTAAACACAATATATAATTATATTAATGTATGCATATATAATATATGCATGCATAGTCAATAAAATGAAACCTATAATTGATAAAAAGATAAATGACCACTTGGAGGAAGAGGTTTAGCAACATGAACAGCAGATAAAACTTCTGTATTGTTACTGTAAAAGTAACTCTTACAAATGAATAAAAAAGCTCAAATGTTTTGGTGACAAAATGAGAAATGGATGTAAACATGCCCTTCTCAAAAAAAGAACTACAGATTCCCAAAAATATGTAGCAAATACATCTAAGCATACTAGGAAATAGATGATTTAAATTAAATTTTAGTTAAATTATTTTAAAATATTTATTATTCAATTGAATAGATTTAATTGTAACTAACAATAAAATTAAAAATTCTGATTAAAGCAGTAATATTTGAAAAGTTTGATGATCACTAGTATTGGCAAGGCTATGGAGTAAACAGGCTTTTAGACACTGATGAAGGGCGTATATATTGGTACTTCATCTGGAGAAAAGGCTGGTGATGAGTCAAAATGTGAAAGATTTGATTTTTAGGGGTATATCTAAAAAAAAAAACAAACAAACCTGAAAGAACAATTACACAGAACTGTATGCGTAATCATCTTCATTTTAGCAGTTTGTATAATAGCAACAGAAACAGAAAACCACCAACCAACCCTAAATAACTTGCTCTTTGGCAGTGGTGAAGTAATTGGGGAAGGGCCACATGATAGAGCACTTCACTATAAAGAAAATTTCTGTAGATCTACATTTATAACATAAAAATACTTATAATATGTTATGGAGAAAATAGCTTATAAAAGATATGTATAATATGCCACTATTTTATTAAAATAGTAAACTGTGTGTGCATGTGAATTAGCATGGAAAAACATCCAGAAAAATACACTTTAAAAAACATTATTACATTGCTCACTCAGTGCTGAGATTACAGGCAATTTTTACTTTCTTTTTACACATTTCTCTCTTGTCTGTATTATCTACAATTATGAAAAATTACTTTTATTACTAGGCAAACCAATTAAGCAAATTTTATTGAGGATGAGAAAGCCTGAGTAACTGGGGCAAATTCCCATGAAAATCCCTAACTACATCTTCCACGGTGCAGTGTTTCCTAATCTGAAAGTACAATTTCCTGCTTCAGTTTATAGCACTGCAGAGGTAAATAAAGGGACTAACAAAAGAGATGCATCTTTTCACAGACCATAAAAGTTCCATTTCATTGGTGAAAAATTCTCTTTTCACGTCCCTTAGGCACTATATTAAGTCTCCATATGGATGAAGGTAAAAAGGACACTTGCAAACACACAAAGACCCTCCCTGAAGGAAGTATAATGACAGAGAGCTTACCTGGTCAGGACACATTGCCCTCTGCCAATAGTCAGCCCCCTTGCCCTCTGCCAATAGTCAGCCCCCTATAAGCCTGGTGTGTGTGCTGTCATCAGCATCAAGGTGTGAGAGCTAAAGAAATGGCCAGTGAGAGTTAAGCCTAGGGGAACTGGGTATGACTGGCGACTGTGCAGGCGTTTCATGGGCTCAATGACGGTCATGACCGCTTATCTTAGAGCTCACATCCTGATGTCTCCCCACTAGGCAGGTAGCACATTATCCACAGCCCCTGTAAGGATGCCCTTCTCTACTCTTGAATGTTGTTGTCAAACTTACTCTATCTGCTGCCACAGCGGAGGAGCCAGACAGCCTTGTGCTTGAATCCTAGCATTACCATTATGTGATCCTTGGGCAAGAAACTGAACTCTCTAAAACCTCAGTTTCCTCACCTATAGAGCAGAGATAATCCCATTGCATTAACTTCTTGTGAAGATGAGGGGACATAAAGTATAGTGCCTAGCACACAGTGTTCCAGAAATGAAAATGAAGCCATTTCCTGTATATTAAAGCAAAGTGGTTATCTACTTCCATTAGTCATAAGTTGAGTGACCAAATAATTTATTAAACAAATGAGATCACCTGTGACAGTGAAAAGGTGTGCTTTGGTTATGCTGAGGCAAAGTGTAATCTGAAGCTGGCGTGGGCAAATTGAGCTGGATGGTCATTCTAGTTATAAGGTTCTTCATTTGATTTTCTGAAATTGTACAATGTTTACAGCAGTCGTGCTTTATTATCAGCACTGAATCTACGTGACTTCTCTAGGGGACAGAGGTTGTGAGAACGTGAGAATTCCCTGAGTACATATCCACAGTGCACTTTATTGCTTTACTATTATTTGCAAACACAGCAATGTTTCCATGGTATGTTATTTGACTTTGTGTCTCTAGTGCCTAGCATACTGTACATGCTAAATAAATGTTTAGTGAATTCATGACCAGATGCCCTGGAAATATTAGGCTCAGATGCCAGGAAATGGCCCCAGCACTTTCTGGGTGGTTCGTAGCAGTGAGCCCAGCTTTCTGGTGGCTGGATAATTGTACTCTTATGATCAGCCTAAGGCAGCAACAATCATCGTGGCTGTCTCTTCCGTGAAGAATAGAGGTTGCTGATTGCTGCTTTTCTTAAGATATTCTGGGGATTTCCAAAGGGACTGGGAGATCGCCTGGCTTCCTTGACATCCTGTGGTGTCACTCTGCTCTGCTTGTTGAATCACGTTATGGGTACTGGGCTGTGAATTCTTTGAGAGCAAGCATCAAAATTGTTTTGTTTATGCTTGTGTTCCCAGCCCAGTTAGCATACTGAACACGGAACTTAATAAATATTTGTGGAAAAAAATAAATAAAAATGGTAATCATGAAATAATTATGAACTAAAAAATCAAAAAATAAATGGGCAGAGCATTGTAATTTTTCCTATAAATTCACTTATCTTTAGGCATCATTTTCTTATCTATAAAATGGGAAAAATAAGCTCACAGAATAACATAATGCATGTCTATCACCATGAGTCATTAGCACTATTAATAGTGGCTATGCTATTAGCTTTGGATTCAGAAGACTGGAGTTTGACTATAACTTTTATTAACTGTTAGATCTTGAAAGTTACTTAGCTTTTCTAAGTCTCAGTTTCTGCTGCTGTAAAGATTAAACTAGATGTTATGAAAAAATTAGTATTATCTATTGCTCAATAAGTGGAAGACATCAATATTGTTATTCATGTCTAAAGTTGTTTTAAGGTCTTAGAATTTCATATTTTTGTTTCTATTATTTACATAACATCTGTAAAATAAAAGAGTACCATTAACATTCTTATTCACAATGAGAAAGCCAGGAAGATTTATTAAGTTTGGATTATTGGGAATTGAGAGTGAATTGATAGATATGATGCGTAGAAACAAACAGTAACTGAAAGTTGTATTGTATTTTAAGGTGCACAAAATATTTTCACAACCACAAGGTTCACAACACAGGAATAAGCTATCTGGTGTTGGTATGTTTGTGTGCATGACCATGGATTGCATTTGTTCCTCATCACATTATTAGGGAGCTCCCATGAACACTAGAAGCCATGTGTAACTCATTTACCTGGCTGACTTAAGAGGAATTTGATAGCTTCCAAAAGTTTCCACTCTCCTCTCTAGCCAGGAAATCAGAATGCAGGTGCATCAGAGAGACTGAAGAAAGTGTAATGTAGATTTGTCAGGTGTAGGGGGGAATATTTGGAGAGAAAATTTCTGTAACTGTGTGTGTGTGTGTGTGTGTGCATGCTCTTTCTGCATTCAATGACAAATGCTCTTTCTGCATTCAATGAGAGAGACAGTGGAGAAAAAAATTGTAATGACTCATTCTGAGCCATGGAAGAATTTCGAAGCAAGTGCTAGAACTCTTTACTCTCCCGTCTTTAGAAGTCTCTCATTTATTTATTTACTGGTTTCTCAAACAGAATTTCTGAACACTTGTCAACTCTAACACTTTGTGTATCATCTTCTTGATTACTTATTGCTCACAGTTTCCATTTCAAACATCTTATTTCAGTTATTAAGTTTCTACTTAAAACTAGGTTGGAAGCAAGAATGAATAATTCAGTACTCATGTTCTTTATCCATTTCTTTCTGTAGATAAGATATTGAGAAGAAAATTCTAAAGCATCCTACACATTTTGAAAAACATAACTAAGATATATTTCATGCACATGATCTGTGAGTTCCATTCTAAGTGCCAGATACATTAACACTTCTGGTCAGTTGGCAGACACTTCTGTATCTTGAAAAGCTAAAAAAATTTGTTTTTAATGTTTTAGAGGAACCCAAGTTCTTCAGAATACAGAAAGCAAGTATATCCTGTGAGCTATAGAGACTAAATATTTCCCTTCTGAAACTGAAGCTTTTCCAGACAAACATTCATCAAACAGAGAAGTAGCTGGAGAGGCTAAAACTGACTGCTTTTGTTCAGTTTATACCCACAACTTCCTATGTTAGCCTTGAAAATGGTGACCTTTCTGACTTAATCATGTTTAAATATTTATTATTTATTTTAATAACAATCTACTTATCTCAAAAGACTGATAATTTACATTTTAGAATACATAAATATATGATGCAATTTAAATCAAATCTCTGTAAAGTAATTGTGATGTTTTTCTACACCATTGTACATGGTTGTAAATGATTTTGATTTGCGAAGTGATTTGCCTGTATAGAAGAATTACTAAACTGAATTATTGTCAAACAGTTGAAATATTTCAATTGTTTCATCAACTATTTCAATTGAAATTGTTGTTCAATTTCAATTCAATAAAATTTTTTTTCAATTTTTAGTCATCCATGAGGGCACAGTCCTTTACTGCTTTTCTGGCCAAGTATCTCCCTGTTTGACAGTGTCTCTTATTCAGCTGAGGGACACACAACAGGCAACATTTTTTTCTGAAGGGTCAAAATCTATCTGTTTCCTATTTATCCCTTAGATTCATGCCATCCAAGAGGACTGTCTGTGGTAATGCAAATGTTTGATATCCAGCTGATCCAATAAAGGTAACCATTAGTCGCACACAGCTATTGAGAACTTAAAATGTGGTTAGTTGGACTGAGAAACCGAATTTTAAAATTTTATTCAATTTTAATTAATTTAAAGTTAAATAGCCACATATGGCTAGTGGCTGTGGTTTAGCAAAGCCTCGGATTCATGCTCTTCCAACTCTTTCGTCTACTAAGGGAATTTTTCTGGGTGGTTTAACATTATTTTTGCTAGACCTTTAAACCTTAGGCCAAAATGAAATTCCGGTCTGCCTGTCATTCAAACTACTGAACAATTAGTCTTTCCACTGTCAGCCACTGCTATTTATGTCAATTAATAGATAAATTACTCTTCAGGACCTCTTGTCTCTGAGGATGGTCATGGTAATACTCTTCAAATTCCCAGTGGTTCAAAACAAACACTATTTTTTGAGTAAAAGCTTTTACAGTCCAAATAATTACTTTTCATCAATTATGAAAGTCTAGGATTTGGCTTTGTCATTTTACCATAAATTCAGTAAATAAAAAACTTCAAAAAATACTTGATAGATAAGTAACTTTAATCATTCCATTTTTTAAACTTACTTTAGTTTTACTTTTTATACTAATTTAGATTTGTAGGCCATCATCTATATGTGCCTGACAACCATTCTAGAGGCTACTGAGCCTTCTCTCAAATTCAAATTTTATTCCAGAAAGCTGCAAAAGAAATAATACTAACAAAGTCCAAGATTCTTTAAGATTTTTATGTAAGTAAAATATGACATTTTAATCTAAATCAATATACTCATGTTTAGACGATTTCTTCCCTGTTCTCAAACCTTGAGGTTATTTTCTCACAGGCAGTTCAAAAAAATGTTGTAGAGGAATCTGCCTGCTACAAGACAGAGATCCCATTCACGTAATGATAAATTACAGATCTCAGTTCTGTAACTAGTTAGAGTGAGATAGAATTAAAGTCAACCCCATTACACTGTGAAAGAAGAAATGGGACTGCTGATGACAACAGAAGCAAATGAACTTTGAAATGCTCTCAGCCTATCCTATCATACCTGAAGCATCTCTGTATCATATGTTGCTATCCCTTGGATGTGTTAGAAGGTGGCTTTCAAATCAAATGAAGTAGAAAGCAGAGCTCCAAGGGACCAGTTTTGACACATACTCCCTAGCTAGGCAGGTCATCTACCTCTGCATTACAAAATCATCTGAAGATTACTAACAGTTCCAAGCTTCCATGTATTATCACCAGCCTATGGGCACTGGCTTCCATTCAGCATTTGTCTATGTGACTGTTTCACCTGCCAAATTTTTGATATTGTACCATTAATTTTTTTTCATTTCTAATAAATGAGATAATTTAGTGAAATCACATATGCTAGGCCCATTTTTAAAAATCCATGTATGTTCATGTGTGTATATGTCAGTGTTTATAGTGATGGAAAATCTCCAGAGAACAGGGCTGAAGTCCTGTAAACACCAAATGTTCTCCTTAAGTGAGTTCATTTGGGGGAATGCTCTTTCACATGATTCTTGCACATAATTTGCTCACCTCTGGACTGCTGCATTCACATCTGGTCTGAGCCCCCATGAAATGGGGGTTGGTTTTCATTGCAGCTTGATGGCAGTTTGCCTATGTGATGAATCTGAAAATGTAGTTGGCTAATATTTTGAACAAAGGGTTGGATCATGACCATATCTCTCTCTCTGCTTCTGTGATGTTCTGGTAGAGCTATGCATCTCTCTCTGTTTCTTTCCTTCTCTCCCTTCCTTCTTCCCCCATCCCCAGTTCCCAGTTGTGAGCAGGTTGGAATGAAGGGAATATGACGGAGAAACACCTGCTACCTGCTGATTTAACTTTTTCTAGGACATGTGTGTGTATGTGTGTGTGTGTGTGTGTGGTGTATGTGTCAGAGTATGGGGCTGGGATCAAGGGAATAAGGGGAAGGAAACACCTGCTACTCTCTGATTTAGCTTTTTCTGGGACTGGATTTTTTACTGCCCTTAAGGCAGTGTTTTGATGAACCAAAAAGAAATGAGGAACAAACTGAAACCAAGTTGCCACCAACTAAAATGATAACATTGAGCTGGGAGGGTAAAAATAATGCTTCTTGGGCATTCTGACCTGGTTAGTTATCAACAGAGTAGCCTCCAATTGTCTTGCAAATTAGAGTTCTCTTTCTCTAGGGAGGTATCTCAAATACTCAGACAACTTATGGCCTTGGACTTGAAGCAAACCAAAGATGGATTTTCTTTCCACATCTTCTGATGGACCTAGAGAAAATAGGCATAGTACATAAGGCAGGGAAATTCATACCAAAAAAATGAAAATAAAATAAATCCCAA
Source organism: Colobus angolensis palliatus (assembly GCF_000951035.1). Lineage (NCBI taxonomy): Eukaryota > Metazoa > Chordata > Mammalia > Primates > Cercopithecidae > Colobus > Colobus angolensis. Next base: position 3,019,301 of record NW_012115156.1, on the reverse strand, counting down.
CTACCTAAAATGATTACTGTATATAGTGTTTGCTTAAATTTCATAATTTATGTTTATTTTAATTTAAAAAGAGATAAGAGACAGTTCATATCATAAGATATGTTAGGAAAGTCACTTTTACATCATTTCTCATTTTTCTCTAAAGGGAGCTCAACTTCCACCCCAATGGCTAAGAGAAAACAGTGCTGGGAGACACTTCTCGTTTTTTTCTTCCTCCTCTCATGGCTTTTCCCCAGGGGAGGAGGAGCAATGATCCTACGGATAACAGGGTAAAAGCTGGCGATTTGACCATTGGTTCATATTTTTAGTGGGGCCATGTTAAGATTTAAAGTTTCAGTCACCTGTGCTGTTGTTCTTTTGGGCTTTTCAAACTTAATGGGATGTAGGGAAGGCCAGAATTTCCTATTTAGTGGCATTGTGGAGATGAGAGGGAGGCTCTTACTAATATACTACCTCTATTCTCCTTAGACAGGAACAGGAATTCCTTTGTACTCTCTGGGTGGAAACAGTTTGGAAGTAATATTTTCTGCTCTTGTCCCCATCCTTTCTCTTTAAGGGGAGAAACATATCTGATTGATGATGATAAGAAATGGGAACTGAGAGCACACAGTTCAGCCCCACTTTGACTTTCCCTTTTTCAGAATTTTTTTACTCAAAACATACATTTTTCCATCTTCCAAGAATTTAGTTCACTGAGACCATCTCTGTAGCACCCAGGTTGACCTGAAATTGGGCAGGGAAGTTCAACTCCGGGGAAAGTTCTCAGATCCAAACACTAATCAAATATTACCGTTATTAAAACTTTTTTTTGCTTTCTTTATGATGCCATAGTCTATTTTCCTCAAATTTCTCAGAACTCCAAGGAAAGATGGGTAAAATTACTCTGGCAGCTTTCTTTAAAAAGAGGCATCTGAGATGAAGTGCAAAAGAATAGGACAATTGGGGTGAGATGATCACTGCTGGAACCCCAGCCCTGACGTTACTAGCATGGTTCTGACCTAAGGTTTATCGGTTATTCTCCTGGGTCAGTAAAATGAGGATACTACTCACCACTCCTTCTCAGGGTCAGATGAGGACTCAATCACGGAAGTGTATAAACTGCTGTTTGAAAAATCAAAAAGCTAATTTTGAAGAATATTAACTTTGTGCTATGAACATTTATAAGTGTTTCATGTATAATGGCTCAAGTAATTTTCACAGCACTGTAAGACAGGCTCTGTGTTTTGTTCTTATTTTACACATGAGGACATGGAAACAGAAAGAGGTTTAATAACTTGTCTAAAGTCCCACAGTAAGTGACAGAGTTGAGATTCTAATGTAAATTGACTCTAAGCCTACATCTATAAAATACAATATGCTTAAAAATGAACTTTCATATACCAGAAAAACACATATATATTATTTTAGTCTATTTTTTACAATTCCTTCGGCTTTGTTTTTTGTTAAGGTATTAGATGCCTTAATTATTTGTTCAAATATAGTACGACGAATAATAACATCTACTTTTTACCACTAAAGTAAGAGGAAGAATACTCTAAGTAAAACGGAGGTGTGAAAAGTAGAAGAGTCTCACAAACCTTATCACATGATAGAGGTAAGATAGAATCAGCAATCTCCTAAGTTGAGGGACAAATGATCTATTCCCCTGGTCCTTTCTTGCGTTCTTTTCTTTCCCTTCCATCATGACTTTTGTTGTTGTTTTTTTCCCAAGACGTGATCAGGAGAAAAATGTTGGTAAGTTGTGATTTAATATGGATGTTTGACTCATGGATTCTGGTATTCTAGAGCAAAAGGGAATTTTAAGGACCACCTGGAGAAAATTAGGATGTCCAGGAGGTGAAGGAACTTAGGAAAGTGCTCAATCCCAGAGCTTAGCATTGCCATGGATTCTGATGTTGCTTCAAGTGCAATTGAAAAAACAAATATTACCCAAAATAAAATTTAAATATCATATTATGAGAACATCCACTTTTTGTGAACAAAAGAGTATGAAGGGAAGGCTCATGAGTTCTTACGTTTTGTGTGTTGTGGGTGTAAATATATAACTCTGTAACATTGTGCTTTTCCTATGTGAATATATTTCCATTTTACTGGTTGATATTCACTTGTTAATAGTTACATATAGATAACTTCCAGTTCTGAGACTGCAGACAATGTAGGCATTAATGCTTTATATCATCAAGCACATCTCTACCCATTAAAATAGAGTTTTGTAAAATGTGAATAATCCTTGGTAATACTAAGTGGATGTGTGCTCAACGTTCTTATTCTCAACCTTAATGCGCACCATATCTTCTAATAGCTACAAAGACCAATCTAAGTGGTTTTTCAAGACAGTCCTCTGGCACGAGAACTGGGGAAACTCTTTTGTAACTATTCATTAGTCACAAAACTGGCTACCCTGAAAGTATGATGATTCCATCAATATTCCTCAGAGGCATACATCACTCTGCTAGTAACTGATAGAACCAGAATTCAAACTCAAGATGGTATAATCTCAAGGAAAATGCTCTCTCCATAATGTTATAAAGGATTCTAATACCAGTTTTTCCAGTAGCTAGTCTTATGGAACTGGGATACTTAGTCCAGTATATCATAGTCAATACTGTTTTGGTTGCAAGTTACAGATATTGGCTTAAACCAGCTTAAATACAAGTGGGTAATTTGCTGAGTTTTCAGGGATGGCCTATGCAATCCAAGGACAGAAAGTTCAATTTATGAGAAAAAGGTACAGGAACTAAAATATCATCAGGAAACAGAGCAGCCACTCTTTTTACTCTGCAAGGCCCAATGCTCTCTCTATCCATGGCCAATTTATTCTTCTCTCTCCACGACTAGTTTTTACAACTTTTCCACATGCCTGCTAAAAACCAGTGGCAGCCTCCGTTGCCAGTCATGCTGCTAACTAACCTCTCAGCTTTACCAGCATTGGTCCAATTCCTGACTGATGTCCACTTTTGTCATATGTCAAGGAACCCATTCTTGTTGGTGGGGGCCAGTTCCAAAGGGAGGCATGATGGGTAGACATCCAAACTTACAGTATAGCATGTCTACAATTCCTCACTGGAAAATGGGAAGACTAGATTAGATAACAGTAAAAATAATAACAATTGACATTTACTAAATCTTTATTCTGTTTTAGACACTTGGCTAAGTCATTTATATGTATTATCTCATTAAACCTTGTAACAACCCTATGAAGCAGAAAGTTTATTGTCCCATTTTATAAGTGAGATAAATGAAGCACTGAGAAGTTAAGGAACTTGTTCAAGATGATCTTTAAAATTTCCTTGTAGTTCCAAAATGCAAACATCACACACAGGGTTACAAAGATGGATAAAAATAATAAAAATAATATAAAAGCATATTTTATTTCTTAATTTCAGGTCTTTTTTTTTCCTTAAAAAACTATGGACTAAACAAAAATGCCTAGAATATATCTCAATGATATGATTAATTAAATTTAGATAGTTATCATTCTAAAAGAATAGGACATGATAAGAATGATAGATGAAATAAAGTTATTGTCAAAATAGAGAGTCAGATATCCAGAAAGAAAAAAAAAACTCTAACCTTAAATGTGGAGTTTTTGGTTAGAAAGGAAAAGAAAATATGAAACAAATTAAGTTGAGTTTCTCAAGCTTGAAAGATATATTTTTCGTGATGGGTATTTTTCAATATTGTTTTACAATGTTAATCATGTTCTGTTAAGAGGAAGTTACGATGCTCCATTTAGAATACCATTTGAAAATGTTCAACTCTATGCTTAAATTAAGCCTTATTACCTCTTTTCAAATGCAGCACACTTGAAAATGTCTGGAAATACAGTCTTTCCCAGTAAGTAAAAATGAATGGTCAATGAAGCAATTTTTATTTCCATACTGTATAATGAATAGCTTTCATTACTGAAAGAAAATGATACAAATTCAACAAAGCTTATACATTGGTAGTGAAGTATCCTTCACAGTTTCACTGCAATATACCCTCTAAGTGGATTTGACTAAAGAACCAAACTACATTTTGCGTCTAAAAGCTGTAGTAAAAAGGAATTTTTCTTGCTAAAATTATTACCATAATTAAGGATGAAAATTATTATCATTATAGGAAGGCAATAGTCATTAAATACATTAAAATCATATTTGAACTTTCTCCATATACATATATAATATATATTTAAAATTGCCATTGACTGTACAAGTATTAAACATTTACAGCAACTGTGGAAAGCTGAAGGGAAGGACTGGTTTTTAGAAAACAAGGATCATTTTATCACTTATAAACTACATTAAAATACAACTCAGGGGAAAAAAGAGCTACACAGAAAAGTCCAGCTTACCCAAGATTTCTTATCTAATCTGTTCTTTAGTCTTACGTATCAGGTATGCATAACTATTTCCTAACCCAACTTTGATTCAATAAGAAGTCAATGCCCAGACATTAGTTACTTGTTAGCATAGAGAAAAGTGAAAGCAGAAAGGCCAAACTGAAAGACTAAACTGAATGAATTATACAAACATTTTTAATAAATCAGACTCTTAGCAGTATTACTCACATTTGATTGCCTATGAAAATATTAAATGGACAACAAGTGTTTTATTCAGAAATATTAAGGTAAAAAATCTTAACATATAAATGTTCATCAGTTAATATATAGCAAAGGGAATGTAAAAATTTATCTGGAATGTTGTAGTCCTGAGATCTGAGGAATCCAATCTTCCAGTGTAAGTTCTACAACTCCAAATCCTGTAAATTGTGTATTATTTACACAGGTTACAACAAAGTATTTTAAAAATATTCTATTGACACTGGCAGTCCCTTAATTTGAATTCAAGAGAACAGTTATTGAAAAAAAGAATTCTTTTTATCAAATAAAAAAGTAGCCGGGCATGGTAGCAGGCACCTGTAATCCCAGCTACTCGGGAGGCTGAGGCAGGAGAACTGTTTGAACCTGGGAGGCGGAGGTTGCAATGGGCGGAGATCACGCCACTGCGCTCCAGCATGGGTGACAAGAGCGAAACTCCATTAAAAAAAAAAAAAATTCTTTTTTTCAGTAACTGACTCTGTGTGTGTGTGTGTGTGTGTGTGTGTGTGTGTGTGTGTACATGCTGCATCTGGAAATAGGGGTAGAGAGATTACTTGTAGGGGAAGAGAGAGAGAGAGCATTATGCATGATTTAGCAAATGGCATTTATAATTGTAGCTTCTCTTCTCATGAGTGCCAATTTAATAATTTAATATCAGGAGATTTCTAAAACTTCTATGTAGGAATTATACACAAACTAGTACCTTACACATTGTAAAACAGGTACATACTCAATTTTCTAACTATTATTAGTAAATCTGTATTAATTAAAATAGTAATACATTTACTTCAATCTCCACTACTGAAAGATAATCTTGCTTTATTCTTTGGGGATAAAACTCTTCCAATTTATGCCATAATACATCCTCAATTCAGTAGTAAAATGATAGTTACAAAGCACCCAGAAAAACTACTGGTTAAAACCTATTTTCATTGCTAAGAGATTACCCAAGTTCTTTCATTGTGCTGTAATTTTATATCAATTGCTACTTAAAATATAATCTTCATTAGTTGGTACCTGTAAATTGTGTTATGTAGTGGGTTTTTGGCCATTGTGTGGTGCAATATGTAATAAGTAGGCATTGATTCAAATTAAGAAAGGTAATAAACAGGCATTTGGTTATAAGAAGGCTAAGAAGTGATACTGGGAATAGCCAGAAGTTTTGGTTGTTACATCTCTAGAAAAAAAGCTAAATTTAGAATTTCACCAAATCTACCAATGAAAATGTGCTCTTTATTGAAAAACAGTATGATCAGGATGGTGGCCACACTCTGGCCCACTTCTATCATATACTTTTATTTTCAAACGTTTGAGGACAAGTATTAAAAAGTAATTTTATCCTCCATCTCACTTTGAGTCTTTAATGTTATGCTACTGTAAGAAAAAATGAACTAGAAGAAAGCATGGTAACTTAGGCACCAAAACTTCACTCATTTTTTTTTAGAACTGGTGTGTCTCACTCACAGAATTAACACACACCCACACCAACATTTGTGTACCCCAAGGTGTCAAAGAGCTTCTTTTCATGAGTTCTTCTTTTAATGGGTTTTCAACAAAATACCACTTAAACCAAAGCAAATGCTGTACTGATTTACTAACAGCGAAGTATAGGATGTTCTTGCATTTAGTTTATTAAAAGAGGGACTTACAGTGTTTTTATATCTATCACTATCATTTCCTTCAAGGAAGACGGGTATGAAATAGCCGGAATTATAAACTTAACCCTTCCAGCTCATGACCAGCCTCTCCATTTTACCAGTGAGGACACTAAAGACACACAGGTAACACAGTGCCTTTCACAAAATAGATGCTCAAAGCATATTTATTAAATGACTGAACCATCATAATTAGCTACAGGCAGAGACAGAACAAACTCCATGTCTTCTGATACTGCACAGCCTCCAAAATGGCTGAGATATTTCTAACTATCAGGGAAGACTGAACTAAAATGAGGATTAACCACAGATTACCACCAACAATGATCTATGGCCTGAATATATTTCCATCACACAAATAAATACAGTGAGAAGAAGGATTTTGAAATAATTTTCAAGAGTAAAGGTATAAGAGGACACGTATATGTATGTGACACATAGAAATGGAAAACAAAGTCAAACAAGTGTCTGTATTTGATTCCCTTACCTGGTGAGTAATGTTTAGTAAGCTTTGCTAAATTGTAGATTTCATGACTGAGCCAAACGTCCTGATCTATGTGAAAAAGTGCCTGACTTAGAAGTGACTGAAGAATGATATGCAATATTTGGTTATGGTTAAATTGATCATTTAAGAAAATCTTCAATAGTCCATCAGTTTTTGGGCCTCAACATCTATCAATAACTTCATAGTAAGTAAAGGCATATCAGGAGAATTAAAAAGTCAATGGCTTTAGGAAGGATTTTTAAATTCAATTTAGAATAAATAAAAGCATTTGTGAAAAAGAAGTACAAAAGAGGAATTATACTTGTGTTTTCAAAAACTGGGTTGCTGATTCCCTTTTCTGGTAGGAAATGAAATGAAAACAACTGTATTTGCAATTAAATAGCTGGGTCAAGTGGTAACTCTCTGTATATGCTCTTGAATTATTCTATCATATTTGGCAAAGTTCTCATAACCGAATGGTGTTTGCCAAAATATAAAATTAAAAAAATAAAGAATCCGGTGTAAACTAAATTCTAAAACCATATTAAGCAAACCATCCTACAGAGGGCACAGGAATCTGGTACATGTCCACACATACATAGATACTAACGCTCAGCAGAACTTTCCATTACACTTCCACAATGACTTGTGGAGGAAAAACAAGGGTAAACAAGAGCCTCAACAACGTAAGCAAAACATCAGAGTTGATTATTCAGCACTTTCTCAGGAATCTAAGGCAATAAGCCTAATTCGAAACATGAAATTGTTCTCTATTTCCCATTAGTCATTAAATGAGACAAATGACAAGCTATTGCTGCTTCTCCATTCTGTTTTCAAAGAACATTACAAAAATAAACCAGTGTGTTCTCTAACAGTTCTAAAAACAGTTTGATAAGTTGTTGTGTTTGATTACAAAAAGAGAAATAGATGTCCATATTTACTAAAATCTCGCTTTAAGTTACATTCAGAAACAAATACAGTCCTTTTCCTTGGTGGAAATCTTCAATCTATTTGCTCATTCCCCTCTGACTATAGAAATAATCTTTTGAAACAAAATGCATTGGCAGTGCAAAAAAAAAAAAAAAAAAAGAAGTCCATAAAAATAAACTAATGATTGAATTAAGCATTCAAATGAGTTCTTTGCCAGGTTATCTGCAAGCGCAAGACTCTACTGTCATGTTAGGATATACTTTAAGCACTACATTCTTATTTTCATCAAAGAATAAAATACTGAGCGAGGACATCTTTTCTGGTACACAGCAAGGCTCAGGAATCCCGGGAACGACCCCCACAGCTCTCACTATACTCTGGATGGTAGCATGATTTGATGGCTTCAAAGACTAGAAAAAGAAATGAAAGAAGAACACATATGTTAGGTGGAACTACCTTTCCACTCCTCAGTCCTCATTACACAAAATGCTTATCTAAAGAATTTGTTTTAACAATTTAATAAAACCTCTGGCATAATTACACATTAAGCCCAATCTCCTATCCCACCACTATCAAAATGGTTATTATTTATTAAGTGCCTGCTGCATTCCAGGCATGTTATATGTAGTATCTCTGATTCTTACAACAAAGCTAACATTTCTTACATCTTACAAAGGCTCAAAAAGCTTAAACGACATATCTAAGGTCAAATAACTTGTAAATGGTAGAGGATTTAAACCCAGTTATCTCAGCGAGAATCATTTAATTACAAACAACTTAGTCACCAAACATGGAATTAATACATTCTACGATGTTTTCAATAACAAGATTGCAACAAAAAATGATTTGTTATTGACCTTATATTAATCAAAATCCTAACAAGCACTCTATTTAACAGAGATACATTATTGCCACTGCTATAGTGATATTCAGGGACTGTTGTTAAAATAAAACCAAGCAGGTGAGAGGTGTATTGATTTATCTACTTTATTTAAGAGTTGCCAAGATGGATTGGATGGTGACTATTCCACTATGTAATTATTCAGCTCTCCTTAGAAGCACAAACGGGGGGGAAGAAGACCACACCATTGGCCACTGGGGGTCACTGTTGCTCCACTGGTTTAGAATTAAGCATGGTGGAGTTGTGTTCCAGGAGTGGGCCATGTCCTCTGGGAATTCCCTCTGGTAATTATGAGGGCCTAAAGTTATCCCATGGATACCAGAATTTTCACCAAAGAAGCCTGAGTAAGAATCTTTTCCTTGCGAAAATGTCAAATGGGACCACTAAATCCATGTGAAGCATGTGGTTTCATTTAGAGAACCCCATACAGCTCTGCTCTAGCTAAAAGTACTAAAGAACAGTCATTTTGGCAAGTCCAGAATGTTAGGTATTGCCGGAGTGATCAGAAGAACTTTCTAAGAGATGCCCCACTGTGCGACACCTGTTTTTCGCGATGCCTCTTTTAGGCAGGTGAAAGTAGTTTTGTTTTAAACACACTGAGAAACAGAAATTTGGTAACTTGCCAGAGACCAATTCGGGAGTAGGATTTCGACCAAAACTTTTGCTTTTTAATTTCAGGACTTTGAGCTATGTTTCTCATGGCTCAGAGGAACCCCTGCCCCAATGAATTGGTATTTTAATTTCAAACTCCTAAAACTCCCAGCATGGGAAACTGGAACAAGTTAAAACTTTAAGGGTATATACAAACCAAGAGAGAAGCAAATAATATAGAAAGCAGGCATACTCTAAAAAAAAAAAAAAAAAAGGATTCTTTTTGGCAGAGAAAGGTTAAATCTCATCCGATCTTTTAATATCAATGAAATAAAATCCATACATCAGACTTCAACTTTATTGTGATTAGGCATAAATAACTAAATAATTAGACTTAATGATGGGCAACTGTTCTTACTTTTTTTTTTAACTAGAGATTTTCAGTATATGTTAAAAAGACTGGTTAACTTTGAATTAATTAGCTTTAATTCATTGTAAAGGAAGTTATTCCTCCCTTAAGGAAAAGAAGTCCGCGCTGTTTTATTTTGCACATTGTATGCCCTGCATCACCAATAATATCTGTGTAACTTACATAAACTGCAATCAGTATTGTACAACAAATGTCAGTAGCCATTGCTTGTTATTGCTATTGGTAATTTCTAAAGAAAGCTTTTGTAGTCATCCACTTTTCTCTACTGATTTAAAGTTATTTTTATGACTCAGTCATCTAAACAGCTTGTCATAAAGCAAAAATAATTTTTAAACCGGATTTTCCAAAATTATTCTGCTATTTTAATGTTTAATGACTCCTATAATATTTGAATTTTATATAAAGTGGATCAACTTAATTAGATGAGACCTTGGGTGCTAAATTCTGCTGTGCATTGCTGTTCCTGAGAGCCTAGTATAATCTAGGCATGGAATAAATGCTTGTTAAATGGATGAAATATTTAAAAGAAACAGCATACCCTCCATTTTATCCATTTCTGTGGAAATAATTCCTATCAACAAAAATACAAGTTTCTGTGCAAATGACCTGGTGTAGATAAGGAAAATATTCATGGGTGTTTCCTAGGAAAATTCCTGTCTTTTTTTTTAAAGCTTCAACTAACAAACGATAGATTCAGAAACTATGAGTATATGAGTAGTCTCTAGTGGGCTCACTGGAATTTGGACAGAAGCCCCTAATTCTGCATTGGTGTATCTTATCAGGAACTTCTCAGATTACTAGGGAGTTTCCCCTGCTTTTTTTTTCTCACTACGAAATCCTCTGATCAATGTGCCATTACCAGAAATAATTATGTCGTGTACAAAAGATCCATGTGGTAGTTTGCTAGTGTAAAGCATACTGACAGTCTGGAATTTCTGTTTGTTTCTGAGTTCAGGTCATGTTTCTCATGACCCTTTACTAAACAAATTAAAAAATTAAGAAATATATCAGCTACTAATGCATATCTGTGCTATTTCCCTTACCATCTCTTTCTAATGAGGGTGAAGCACGACTTCAATAGCAGTTAGGTAATTTTTTGCTTAAGTAACTCAGCATATCAAGATTTAATGTTTTTGGAGTTCATTTTTATGACCAGAGATTATAATTGGAAGATTCAGGAAATTAATTGAGGTTGTATCATTTTGAACTCATTAAATGTGAATTTCTTCTTTGTGGGGAATACTCGGTTCAAAGTGTTTAGATTCTTTGCTGCCTAATTCTATGTGTTTGCTATTTCTAGCTTTTGCACAATTCCTTGAAAACAAAAAAAGCAAAACCAGTTTCTCTTGGATCTTTGTCATTGACAACAACTCAATCACTTTCATTTGAAATTTCTGTTTTCCATCTCTTCTAAGGTGATGAGGAGAGGCAAGGGTACAGAACTTGGCGCTAACTGTATGGGTATGTTTCATCTCATGGCAGAATTCCAAGAATGTCTCTCTGGGGGAACAGATTGGCTGTAAGGGCTAGAAATCAGAAAAATCCAAACTGCTGTGTCTGTGAATGAAATCTACAATGGTCAGGCCTGCACCTGCCAAGCTGTGTATGATGTCCTCGAGTTGAATTTGATTACAAGTGCATTAGCAGGGGAGAGCATGTCATCAGCTAAGAGCCTTCATTCCTGACCTGGGCCATGGAGTTTTACTCCACAGTTCTTCCAGTCCAGCCCACATGGGTGTGATAGCCCAGAAACTATCTAATTGGAATCAGTGAAAGGGCAAAGCCTGGAATTTGGGAAAGGCAGAAAGAACACAGCTGTTCTGAATTAAAGAACAGGTTCTCAATTTTTGCAGACAAAAAGCCCCACCATATAGAACAGTCTTTGGCTCAGGAGGCCAAAAGAAAGGAAAGCCAACAAAACAGTCTAGCCTGGAGGAACTTTCTCTGGGGCAAAAACTGTATCTAAAGTCTGAAATGTCTTTGGCACCTCAGTTATTCCACGTATTTTGTACTGATCTGACCAGTGGCCTTGATTCTCCTCTATTGCTTAGACTATATTTTTATTTACAAAGTTCACTCTGGTTGCAGTATTGGACACTGTGCTGATAACAGGGATGCTTATTAATTACCCCTAATGCAGCAACTTCATTTGGCTTCATGCTTCCCATCTTTTTGGTCACTGTACCACTTGAAAGACAAAAATCTGGAAGGCTTAAAGGGAACCACTAGAAAGCTTTAAAAGTTAAACAGATCCACACAAGGTGATGAGAGATTGAGAACTCTATGTAACAGCCAAACTTCCACTCTCAACTTGGCAAAAGGAAATCTGAAGCTCAGAGAGAAAGCTCCACACTTATCCCTGTTATGTCTCCCTGGAGTTCTGATGCCATTCCAAGTTTTGACAAATATTATGATGAGTTCAGTTGCTGCAACTGATGCTCTCCTGGTTCTCTTACTCTCCAAAGAAACCTCCCTGGAAGAGCTCACGGGCGGTTGAACCCACAGGGAGAAACTATTTTCAGCTTTGTGATGTTTGAAAAGGGACTAGAAACATTGAGAAAACATTTTCCTGCCTTACAACTTTTATTCTCTTGATCTTGTTTCCTATGTAGTCTTTCTTTAGAGTCCTACATTTGCCTTTCTTTCTCCTCAGTCTCAGAAATGGCCGTGAATAATAATGTCAATAACAGGTATTTATTGAGAACCTACTATGTGCCAGGTGCTCTACTGTCTCATTTTCCACTGTTTTTGCTATATAGAAACTATTATTTTTATTATTTACTATTTGACCCATTTCAGACTGTAAAAATAACTTGTACAGAGTCTGAGTAACTTCTCCAAAGAGTTATAGCAGGTAAGTGGTAGAATCAAGATTCAAGCTAAAAAGATTTGACTCTCATTTTTGCTACTCAAAGTGCAATTCGTGGATCAGCAGCATCTGCATCACCTAGGAACTTGTTAGATATGCAGATTCTTAGGCTCTACTCCTATACCCACTGGAGCAGAACCTACATATTAACTAAATCCAGAGCAATTTGCCAGGACATTAAGCTTTAAGACGCCCTGCTATGACCAAGCATGTACATTTAATTATTCTCCTGCACTAACATACTTCTCTCCTTAAATTTATTTCTGCCATTTTTATTTTTATCTTATTCCTCATCAGTTCTTAAATTATTATTCTTTAGATCACTGAGAACCACGATGGAGCTCTTCTGAAGTAACAGCAGGTTTCTGAACAGTAAAAGCAGGTAGAACCAACAAATGAGAGGGACAAATTGGAACTAATTGTGGTGGGGTGGATACCAAATCAATTCTCCAGAGCTAGGGGTTCAAAAGCAAACCAACAGAGTATCTCTGCATTATCATGGCTTCCTGAGTCCTGAAGATTGTAGTCAGGAGAAAAGGGAAAAACTCCTTCCCCAGGCTACCCAGAAGATATTACTCTTTGTAAGTGAGAGGGATTATTTGGAAAACTTCAATACCCAACTAAAGTCAGTCATCCTGGGTTTAAAGACAGATTTTAAAACCATTCTTGCCCTCAGTGCCACAAGGCAAGCCGCACTGTAACACAAAGGCTCATCACTGCTTGTTACATTTGTCATCTTTGTTGTGTGTGTGTTTTTAAATGTTATCTCAGTTGAACAAGTTTTGTCTGATCAGCAAAATATCCTTTATGAATATTTAGACAAGATATGGCTCTTCATATAATTGCAAGTGTATAGAATTCATACTTGGGTTTATGAAACATAAAGTGATCAAAAATCCTTGGGAAAGAAAGGGTCTTAGAGAAATATTATAACAAGAAAACAAAATTTCAATCAAGTCTATGGCCCTGAAAAGGCTAACCCAGCCTTGTGCTGTCAGCCTTTGCTTTTTTATTTTTTTCTCTTCAGAGTCAGGGTCTCGTTGTCTCACTCTGTCACCCAGGCTGGAGTGCAGTAGTGCAATCAGAGCTTACTTCAACTCTTGGACTCAAGTGATCCTCCTGCCTCAGCCTCCAGAGTATCTGGAACTACAGGGGCATGCCACTGTGCCGGACTAAAGCCCTTTGGATTTATGTGTTTGTTATGTTTGGCATTCCAACGATGAACATGGGATCCCAATAGAACATGAAAATGCTATTTTAGAGATGCATAAGCGGAAGTTGGTCATTTGTTGAGACAAAGGATTTTTTTCTTCATTATCATACAATAGCAAAAATTGTCTCATTTCAAATTTTGAAAAAAAAACTGTATTCTTCCTCTAAATTCTGTTCCTTCAGCTACTTTTTTTTAGTATAACAGAATATAAACTACTACAAGCTGAGAATGGAAGTGCACCAATAAGCTTAACTGAAGGCTAAAGAGTGCCACTGTATTTTACTATAGAGGGTACTACTTAAACTTTAAATTCAAAGAGAACAGTCACTTCAACTCGCTATGCAAGTTGGAGGTGGGGATTGGAGAGAGTTCTGCAAATATATTTGTCAGGAGACTGAGAACTGATATGATAAAGTACAGACCTTATGGATTTTTGAAGAGACACAGGTAAGCTCTGGCAGGTTGAAATTAGTCTTGGCAAAAGTTTACAGAGTCATCATATCCTATTTTGCTTTCCTTTTCTGATGTTTAGCAGTAAAGCAAATGAAATAAATGTGTGGTGGATTTCATGAGGCCAGTTTACCTGAGTCAGTCCTGATCCTGACCTCTGTGGGGACAACTTAGCTCACAAGAGGGTATTTATTAAAACATGTTCTGCCTTAGTGCATCAATTCCATCAGCTCTTCTCTGTGCTCCCATGATATTCATTTATTCCTTGAATACTCTTCCAAGATCAGCCTTCTACCATTTGGGGCTTGCTTACATGAACAGGTTCAGGTTCACATGTAACCATGTGGCTGAGTATGCACCGTGTTGAAAAGCAACACAAAAAGTATGTTTTACACATACTTTTTTTCTCATACCCTTCTTTATACCAATATTGACTTCATATTACTTTAACAACTATTAAAGAAAAACCAAGAATAACCATATCACCTATTATACTTTAGAATGTAATAAATAAGGGTCCCGATGGATTTTGCAAATGGAAACACAAACACTTACACAAGCCCACTATATGCACACTCAACTTAGTCAATGTGCCTTTCTACCAATGGAAATAGGAAGTAAGTACAGGACAGAGAACAATGGCTACCTTTGGCATGGGGAACTGGCATGCTCCAGAGCAATAATAGGCATCAAAGGACTTGGGGGAGATAATCCATTCACTCCAGCCAATATCTGCAAAGTCTACTTTAAGGTATCTCCTGGCGCAATTCCGAGGTTCAATCCATTGCTTTCTCCTTGCCTTTTTCAGGGTCTGCTCATCAAACTGGAGTGTCTGGCTCTTCTGGTGAGGTCCCTTTCTCTGTTTCTTTTTATTCTTACTCTTTTCAGGGGGCTGAGTCTGAAGGGTCTTGTAAGGCTTTCTCTCCTCCCACACCTCATCCTTTTTATACTGGTATTCTGCCCCAGGAAGTTCGTTGTTCTGCAGAGGCAGCAAGACCCCAGTAGAGCGCTTCTTCCTCCGTTCAATGGAAAGGGCAGCTCTGATGTGGCTATCCCATTTGGGAACAGTTCCAGTGGGAAAATTCTGGTGTCCCTGTAAGCTTGATACCACACTTTCTGGCTCAGAAATGGCAGCATCATTGGCATATATCAAGATATAAGGCTCCGGAAAAGGTAACATCCTCTTTGGCAGCTGGTGTCCCTTGGAGGTAATGTTAAATCCTATGAGGAACTCTTCGTTTTCTTTGGCCTTCCTCAAGAATTGAGTGATATCTTTAGACAGCCAGGACATGATATCTTGATGAGATTTGGCCATATCCACTGACAGATGGCCAAGGAGTTGACTTTGGTTTCTGTTGAATTTGAGGATCCATGCAGAAAGATCAATCTGAATGTGTTTCCTCGGAGCATGATGGGAGCATCCTCCAGACACTGGACAACTCAGGCTGATGTTTCCTAGCTCTCCAATATAGAAATATAGTGTGGCAGACAAAATGTTTTCAGACTTGGTTAGCGATGTCAGATTGAAGATATACAGTCCTTTTCTTTCAAGAGTTTCTAGGAAGGAAAAAGAAAGAGAGCAAACAGGAGTAAACAAGACCATTACTTTACTATATGACAATTAACTCAAAATGAATCAGAAACCTAAATATAAGAACTAAACCAATGACATTGTTAGAAAGAAACCTAGGGGTAAATCTTCATGACTCTGAATTTGGCAATGGTTTCTTAGATATGACACCAAAAGTATAAGCAATAAAAGAAAAAGTAGATACATCAATAAAATAGGTACATTTATAAAATAAACTGGACTTCATTAAAATTAAAAACTTTTGTGTATCAAAAGACATTATCAGGAAAGTGAAAAGACAACCTCCATAATAAGAGAAAATAATTGCAAATCACACATTTGATAAATCTAGTATCCAGAACATGTAAATAACAGTTACAACTCAACAACAAACAGACCTAGAAATCAAATAAAAATGGGAAAATGCCTTGAATAGACATTTCTTCAAAGAAGATATACAAATGGGCCAAGAAGCACAAGAAAAGATACTCAACATCATTAGTCATCAGGGAAACACAATCAAAATCACAGTGAAGTACTACTTGACACACACTAGGATGACTATAACAAATAAACAAAAAAACCCAGAAGGTTACTGAAAAGGTGGAGAAATTGGAACACTCTCAAATTGCTGGTGGGAATGAAAAATGATTCACCAGCTGTGGAATATTCTTTGGCAGTTCCTCAAAAAGTTAAACATAGAATTATTATGATTGCACAGATACTGTCCTATGTATACACCCCAAAGAATTGAAACAAGCACTCAAATAGCTACACGGTTATAGCAGCACTAGTCACAATAGCCAAAAGTTAGAACAGCTCGAATGACTACCAATGGATGAATGGATAAAGAAATTGTGGTATATCCATACAATCAAATATTATTCTGCCATGAAAAAGAATGAAGTACTGACACATGCTACAATGTGGATGAACCTTGAAAAAATCATGCTAAATGAAAGCAAGACATGGAAGATCACATATTGTTTGATTCTATTTATATGGAATATCCAGAATAGTAAAATCCATAGAGACAGAATCAGATTGGTGTTTTCCAGATGCTAAAGGGAGGGGCTAATGAGAAGAAACTCCTTAATGGTTACAGGGTTTTACTTTAAAATTGTGGAAATATTTTGGAACTATATAGACTTGGTGATAGCACAACATTGTGACGGTATTAACTCTCATTATATTGTTTACTTAAAATTAGTTAAGTTTATACTATGTGAATTTCACCTCAATTATAACAAAACAAAACAATTATGTAGTCTCTTGTTTTTGAGAGTTCCTGGAAGTGGAATAAAAAGAGTAATAAACAGGAATAATTTTAAAAGACAGAGAAAGGTTAGCAAGAACCAGCCATTTTAATTAAGTTGCTCTTTCCTTTACTGAAGCACCATAAACGTGTGAAAATTTTAACACAGAAGTAAACTTAAAGGGGTGAAAGCTCAGAGTTATGGAAGACTACCAAGACTTCTTCCTACAAATTTGGCAAAGTATTGTAATAGCTTTTTATCTGAGGCATGTATAGCCTACGGGCTACAAACACAGGGTTTGGAATTACACTCACCTTGCTTGATTTGAGTACTCGCTCAGCCACTTATTAATTTCACAACATTACACAAGCTAATGTTCTCATTCACAAAATGAGACAATATCTACCTACCATGTCATCAGAATTAAATGAGACATGTATAAAGCAGTTCATAAAGTGTCTGTGAAGTGTTTCTTAAATATCAGTTATTATTGTTATTAGTTCTGGTATTAACAGTCTTACAGGGATTAAATCTACCTACTTCAAAAAATGTAGGACAAGGTCAGGTGCAGTGGCTCACACCTGTTATGCCAGCACTTTCGGAGGCTGAGTCAGGTGGATCATTTGGGGACCGGAGTTCGAGACCAGCCTGGCCAACATGGTGAAACCCTGTCTCTACTAGAAATACAAAAATTAGCAGGGCGATAGTGGCACACACCTGTAACCCCAGCTACTCTGAGGTTGAAGTAGAAGAATCGCTTGAGTCTGGGAGGTGGAGGTTGCGGTGAGCTGAGATCATGCCACTGCACACCAGCCTGGGCAACAGAGTGAGATGCTGTCTCAAAAAAAAAGGGATACTACAAAAATGTCAAAAAAGAAAAAAAAAAGAATGTTGTTGTGGAGCTTGTTTGAAGTTTATGACATTCCATAAATTTAAGAGTTAACTTTCTATATAGTGCAACAAAAATGATTAAAATTGTTCACCCATACTTCCAATTCTTCAAATCCAGAAATGAGAGAGAAGAAGAGAATGAGAGCTTTATTAATAAGGGCAGAATTTGATTCCTTCCCTTTAGCTCATAAAACGAGATCCACAAGACTGAGGTTAGAACTCAGGAATCTCCCATCCTGGGATCAGTCACCAGAGCCTAAGCCCTTCTCCATGCACTTGTTCCATATACATATTTGTTTCAGAAACACACATGCAATCGTGAAATTATGTTTTTGATCAAAAACATGTTTCAGTAAAAACAAAACGTTTTTATAAAGATGTGGAAACTTAAAATGAGTTCATTGAGTCCCCAAGCACAAGGGAAGTGCAATGGGAAACATATTTTATTCATTTTTAACATTGTGTGAAGGAAAAGGAGGAAACTGCCATTGGTGCACATTTGTATAATCCATGACACCAGGATAATATTTTACAGACCTTTATAACAAAGCCATGGATGGCATCACGACTTTGCAGAGACTTGAGCCTTAATTCATACCAGTCACCGGAGCATATACTTTTACCCAAATTTCGTGTAGCAGATAGAAGTTTAAAGTGGAAGGAAGAGAAGCCACTCTGTTCTAGGTATGTGGCAATCCAATGGTTGCCACACAAACATGCTGCCAGGGAATAAATGATCTCCAAGGGATATGGGCAGCAGTACCTTAATGGGTAAACCAATCCTGCCCCTTGTCCCACATTTTGCTTCAAAATATTTTCTTCTTTCAAACGTGTTTCCTTCTAGTCACCTTGTGACCTGCTGTTAATCAGCTTCTACCTCTGTGTCTAATGTACAACATCATCTTGTAAAAGTCTCAGAATCTGTCATACTGCCTCTTCCAATGGCTCTCATTTTAAACCAGTGCTTTATTACGAAGTCAAACCCCATTGGCCCAGTTGCAATTTCACTACACCCAATAGCGGCCCTCAGGCAAATAACCTAAGCTCTTTAAGTTTTGGTGTGCTATAAAGTGGGTCTAGTAGTAACAACTATAGAGTTGTTGTGAGGATTAATTGAGAGAAGGCACATAAAACACATAGAAAATATTCAATAAATGTTAGCTAACTAGAATTGTGGTGTCCACAGTATGTAGCCACTTATATTCAAATTGAGATGTGCTGTAAGTGTAAAATACACACTGAATTTTGAAGACTTAGATATCATAGCAATACATTTTATATTAAGTCAGCCTGTGTTAAAGTGACTTTATTTAACCATATCACATTAAATATATTACTAACATTAATCTCACTTGTTGCTTTTCACACTTTGAATTGCGGCTACTAAAATTTTTAAATTATATATGTGACTAACATTTGTGGCTCCCATTAAATCTCTATTGGATGGTCGTGGTCTAGGATAATCACTAGTTTTGTAGTCAAAATGAAAAGTAAAAAAAAAAAAGACTGTGCTATGATGATAATATAAGTAGCTATGCCATAATGATAATACAAGCTGCCGAATAGGTGTTAACTATGCTTGGAGCAGAATTGGGAGCCATTAACTTTACCCAGTTAGAGGCAAAGAAACACACAGGTAAGAAGTAAGCTTTGGATCAGACTTTTAAACATGAAGGAAGAAGGAAATTTTGGCGAGGGGATGGAAGGAACACGTTCTAGCAGTATGCAATGCTGTATATCTGGAAGTTTTTGCAAAAGAAATGTTGCCAATGTTTTAAATAGAAAATATAAAAATACTTACAACTAACCTAGTTATTGAAGTTCTAGTAGTTCTATAGAACTGAAGTTATAGCAAATGTCTAAGCCATCCAAGTTGAGCAAGGAATGGCCAATTTGAGGCCTAACCAAAGGTGTTATGTTATGCCCAACACTTGATGTGTTTGCTCTTGTCATTTCCACCTAGGCTAGGGATCTCTGCCTGTTCTAGATTCTCTCCCTCCTGGGCTAAAAAAGAAAACCAAGAAGCTAAACAATAAGCTAGAATTGTCAGCCATTTCACAAAGCATTCATAGAAAAGACTTTGACTTTTCTAACCCATATTTTATTTTTGTCTTCTCTGATTCTAAAACATTTTATTTTTGTGTAAGTTAATGATCTTCTCTCCAACCAACTCAACAAATAGTTACTGAGAATTTATAATGGACAAAAAAAAAAAAATAGTAATAAGTGAGCAGCATGGGGTCAAGTGAATGAATATAGAGAAGTAAATAAGAATGAGGTAAATGCCTTCCTGCAAATAGCAGTGCATGATGATATCTACTCAATTACTTTCATGCTCTTTTACTTTTTAGATTTTATATTAACTTTTAAGGTGAGTAACTTTCCATAATTATGAACAGAAGATTTGCATTGTCTCTCTCTTCCTCATGAGTTGTAGCACAGCTTTATCTATGCACACAAATATCTATGTTTGAATATCAGTAAATAAAAAATATCTTAATATTCACCTTTTCTATTCTCCTGAAATATTCAGATACTTATCTATTGGGAATTATTGAATCAAAAACCTGAAGTGTACTTCCTGATTAATAAGAGCAAACTGATATAATAATGATACAAAAATAAGGGTGGATTTTTTCAGGCTACAAAAAATACTTATGCGTTTTTAGGCTGTGGATAGTATTCGGTACTAGAAAATATTAATTGTATGCTACACTGATCATCTAAATGTATCTGGAATTGCATGCCTAATTTTGGGTGCTCTCATTCTAACCAGTTTATTAATTCTGGAGAGAACAACTTGGAAAGTAACCCAGATGATGAGGGGTCTGGAAACTATCTCATACATTTTAGTTGAATCAATAAGAAAACATGACCTGGAGGGAGAAAAAAATGTTTAGCAATGACAGGAGAATTATTTTCCAATATTTGAGGGAGTGTGGAGAGATCAGGGTTTTTCTTTCCAGTGTCAAAGATGAGAAAAAAGTCTAACAGTGATAGTTAAATGGAGGCCAAATCCAAGCCAATGTAAGTCATGACTTTCAAGCTGTTTTACTTAGTGAGACTCATCTGTGGGACTGGGACAACTGGAGATAAGTCAAGACTATTACAGGAGGATGTTTTTATGGTAGGGTAGAGTGTGAAAGGTGAACGAGAGAACCTCTCATCCCTTGCAAGTAACTATAACCGGCTTTGTTTTCTATTTTCCCCAAATAAATATTTTGATGCCAAAATGTGACTACCAATAGGTGGTGCTATTTTCTTACTGTTTGCTGGCACTGGCACATGGGAATATACTTACTGCAGTCTAGTTAGGGTTTACCATTAGCATTATAATCTTATATTTTGGATTTTCTAGAGTTTTAACACCTGAGTATTGAAAAGGAGGTTGGAAGTCAGGCGAGTTTCTGAATAAGCCATATTCTCTTTTACACACTTGTTGGGACTTTTCACCTGTTGCTCCTTCTCTCTGCAGTGTCTCTACCCACCCTTTTTCTCCTTGATAATCCAGATTTGTTTTTTAAGGCAAGGCAGAGATACTATTCCTGGATGCAAACTTGTCACGACAACCCATTTCCTTGGCTAGGACTCTGCCTCTATTACCATTTTCGTTACAACTTTGCTCCTTCTTAAGGCCATAAGTTTCTTAAAGACAGGGCTCTAAATTATATCAGACTCTTCAGCCTCCAACACAGAGCTTAACTCTAAAGCTTTTTTTATATGAATGAGCAAATTTAGTTCAACCTACTCATTAGAGAAATGCAAACATGAAGGACCCTAGGAGTTAGCCAGCTAGCTAGCAATTGACTTTGGAGAGGAAGCCAGATAGGCTTTTTAAAAGGAGTTTGATTATTAAATAAAGGTAGAAGATTTATTTCTGTTTTTATCTAAAAACAAAGCACTTGCACCTGATGAAACCAAGGACTCATTTCAGGAAATTGGGTTCTGACTTTGAGACTTAAGGCCAGCCATGCTATTGCAACAATTCAGTGCCTCTCCAGGAGTAGCTGAGCCTGTGTCCAGGGAGTGGTAAGGGGAAGTTCACCTTTGTGCTGGCCCACACAGAACGTTTTCAAAGGGAATTAGAACACACAATGGAAAGCTTTCTATGTAAAGTCTGATTTTAAAACAAATAGACTAAATGAAATCTTGATGATTAGCTAAATCCCCAGGAAGCAGGGAAAACATTTTAGTCATACAGAAAATATGTAAGTAAGAACAACCACCTCCCCAACCTCCCCCTGCCCCAACTTCTTTCTTCAAACAAAGTACAGCTGCTAGAAATGCCAGGGGTGCCTAGGACAGGGACACATCCACCCTCAGTCGCTGGCTGAATATCTGCTGTGGATTACTTAGTCAAAATTGAAGCGTCCCTGTGCTGCCTTTAACTTTCAGGCACAGGCAAAAGGAAGAATTTCTACAGAGAACGCAAAGTCACACAATTGTGTTTCTCCTGCACAGTCTCAGTCAAACAACTGTGCTTTATGGGATCTCAAAACAACCATTCTCTATGTCCAAAGTAAAAGCATCAAAGATGATATGATGTATGTTTTTCTAGAATAGTAAAATGTTCACTAATCAGTTTATCTACTCCTAGCCTCCGCCCAAAGGCATTCCTAGACTGTGAGCGCTCGGAGGGCAGACCTATGTTCTATAGATATTTGAGTTCCTAGTATTTCACATAGCCTAGAGCACTTAAATCCCAAAAGGTATTTGTTCAGTGTGTTAAATGAACAACTCTGTAAACTTAACAGATTTAAAAGTATTTCCTACTTAACACCAAAGAGTAAAAACTTTCAAGTAATTTCAAGTTCCCAAAGTCAGCAAGAGCCCTTCTTGGGTATAAATACCATATGATATTTCCTTTCAGTTCATTAGAAAATAAGAATTATTATAATCATTGTATATGAAGTAGAATAGTATTGCCATTTAATATATAAATGATAAAATGCCCCATAAGAAATTCCTTCAAGGTAAGTTTATTTTTAAAGGATATTTGCCTAGCTGATAGCTTTTGAACTGTCTCATCTTTTCTCCTGAATACCTAATTCAACTCAACTGAAGTATTTAGTGAGTGTCAACTACATGGCAAACTGTGCTAAGTCCTCAGAACACACAGATGAAATGAAAGAGACTCTATGTCCTCCAGGGACTTGCTTTGTAGGTCCCTGCTCATACCATATTTTTCTTCTAGCAAATTTATTAAATCATAAACTCTCTGCAGTCATGAGTGAAGGGTAAGCAGTCTTGATTAACTTATTTTGAAGACTTCTTTATGGCAAAACCATTGTAATATGTTTTTAAATTTTTATATTTATTTTTTAATATATACTTTCTAAGGTATATATTTCTAAGGTATATATTTTAAAAAGCTTACCATTATATAAGTCAATAAACCATTTGTCTATGGATAGGCCCACTAAAAGGGCCAGATGAGATCAGGAATAACAGGATAATCAATTCTAGATTTCAAAAGGCTGGTTTTGATATAAAATACTCAAAACTCTAGGGACAGAAGCTTAGAGCAGTGTTTCTCAAATATGGATCAGAATCTTGTGGATGGCTTTTTAAAACACGTATTTCTGAGCTCCACCACCAGAGTTTGATTCAGTGGGTCTAGTACGGGCTGGAGAATTTCTAACAAGGTTCTAAGTAATATTGATGCGGCTAGTCCATGAACTATACTTTGAGAACAACTAACTTCAAGAAATCTCTCTAAAAGAGCATAACCCTACACCCCTCAGCCACCATGGTCAGGACAGAAAATAGTACATTTGTTGAATATAGGTTTGGGATATCATAGATTGCACAGATGATTACCAACCATTTTTACATCATCACCCAAATGTTTTCTGTGCTACAGACAAGTGTGTATTATCAACATTTGAGATATGTTTAACTCTTTGTGGAAAGCCAGAGGGAAACAATCTCAAAATATTAAGAATATAAGAATACCTAATTTATATAGAACTTCTAAACTTTTAAAGCATCTTTACATTCACTTTGCCAATTGAGTTTCACCATCTTTCTGTGAGACAGGCACAGGAGGTGTAATTTAACCCATTTGATAGATGAAGAAACTAGGAGTAACAATATTAAATGACTTTACTTATTATCAGTTTAGCCAACTCTAAACTCCTAACTCTCAGCTTTAGGTAATAGAAAAAACAAAACACTAATAACCTTTTCTTTACTTGAAAACCATTTCACTTAACACCAAGTACAGCAATTACCCTTAATTCAGTCTTTAGAGTAATTTCATGCAATTAAAGAAAAAAGTTTTTAAAGGAAAAGAAAATAAGAGTATGTTGGACAGTTGCTTTAACTGTAAAATGAGGGGGCTAAACAAAGAACCTTATACTTCTAAATTTATTGAATGTAATTATTTTATAAAAGAGATATTTAACAGTACCTTAGTAAAGTAAAACTAACTGAAGCCAGTAATAAAGTGAGATCATTTTGCACACACACTTACATTCATGGTATGCCCAAATACAATCAAGGTACTGCATTTACCATGGTTCTACCACCATGAAAAGATGGCTTTTAAAGAAATACAGATCATTGAAAGAGTCAATAAAACCACTGTGGTCATTTGATTCTCTGATCTATATGCTGATGTTTTAGATAAAGAGAAATTCATGCCTTTAAAGTATTATCCCTTAAAATATGTGTTATCCAGGAGTACTACTGTATATGCCATTATGCTAAGACACAACCACTGCTAACATGTAGATAGACTAGTAATTTTATTGACTGTTACATATATTCCATATATGAATGCTTTTTGGTTACATTTCATCTTTTACTGCTGTCAAAAGTAGATATGATCCTGGTACACTTGTGTTACTTGATTAATATAAAGTCAATATTTCTATTAGAAATTCTATTTTCATGGATTCATAACACAATCATAAAACTTTACTCAACTGAATAGAGAAGTTTGAGTTAAGATTATTTGTGATACCAAATGTTTTCCCACTACTACCCCCAAAATAAAGGCATTAAGACACTGATTATTAGTATATACAAATTTAGCATAAGGGAGAATCATGAAAGTCTGGGGAGATATGTTCTGTTATTGAAGCACAAAAATCCTGACTAGCCAATAGAAAATATATAACAAGTTGCTCAAGTATTTTCATAAGGTTTTTTGATAGGTGTGATTTTTTTATTATGCCTATTAAACAAACACTGGGGATTTATAATATAAGGAATTTGATTGACATCTTGAGTAAACATGTCTTTCATCAAGGTAGTAATGGTGATAAAACATTAATAAAGTGATCCATATGATCGTTAGTGAATTTTTCCACAAATAAACTAGCTTTTCTTTTTAAAGCATAATACCTGTGTGAAACAATGAATATTACTCTTATAGATGAAAACAATGAAGGAAAATTAATAAAGATACAGGAAAAAATAAAATTTAATGAGAGAAGAATTCTAAAATTACATTCAGAGGCGTTTATAACATAAAAGCAGGAAGATGGTACAATGCCAATTGAACCCAAGTCCAAAAAGCAATAATATAAGTAAACATACTGAGATAGGTACTGCATGGGAGATGAGAAATGAGACAGTGTTCAGTTGAACCACTGTTTTCCCAACTAGACATCTTAGAAAGACATTTCTGTAAAATACTTTCTCCAGGAGAAAGTATTCCCCTTTTATGGGGACTCATTAGCATTTAAAGGCCTTGAAAGGCACCACAGCAAAGAAAATTGATCACATTTTCCAAGTTTGACTATGGAGCTCAATTTTATGTAGTACCTGTTAACATCTTGCAAAGACCTGTTTTTGTGAAATTTTCTCCTAGAAAATTAGATTTGACCATTAAAAATAATAGGTTTTGAGATGAGCTCAGTATGTTTGAAAAGTTGTCTGGCAAATACATCATGGTACTTGTTTCTACTTCCATTAAAGAAAGGACTTGTTATCTCAAATGCTTCTTCCAAATATAAAATTATATGATACAAAAATACTTAAAAGCAGATTTGACATTCATATCCCTATTTAATTTTTAGAAAAATCCGAACTCATTCGATCATGTGCTTACAAACTTTCACTACTTAGGTAAAATGTATGCACCTCTTCTAATTCATTCTGAATTATGTATATATTTATAGTGTGCAAATATTCCTTGAGTGAATTATTTGCTTAGGAGATGTTTTCTTCATTGACCCTCATGGTCTCTTGGTCTCTTCAAGTGTTTCTAGCTAAACAACAAAGTTAAATTTAAATGTTTTTATGTAATTCATTCCCTTTCTCCTTTCCATTAGCATGAATAATCAAGAATTCATGGCGTTATGATTTTTTTTAAATGTCAGAGATTATAAAGCTGTCTTGCTTGTCACAGCAAAAACTTCATTAAAGGCTATCATGTACTCAGAGTAGTATATAATTCAAAGCAGCTCACACCCAGCTCCTCTTCCCTAGATGTACTATTGTCTTTTAAATGAAAACATCAGATTATCTAAGTACTTTTAAATTTCAAGTCTAGTTTCTAGGTGCCAGGCACTTCAAGGTAACTATGTATTAATAGTTTTATAGTCCCTTAGCATCAAACCCGTCACAAATGATGTTTTCCCTCTGGTTCCATATATTTTGAAGGAATGGCTCCCATTGGAATCATCGTTCAACACTTAATTATATACTATCTTTGCCAAAGCCTTATATTTTAACCTTATACTTCAGAAACATTTCAATATTATAATTACTTATATTAAAAGTACTTTGGTCATAGGAGGAAAGAATCTCCTCTTCCTCATGGCAGGAAAATATTCATTTGTGGGGCTGGATTGCCTCAATTTTTTTTTTAAATCTATGAAGTATGTGAGATTTTTTTTAAAGGTGACAAATACTCACTAAAATGTGCTATTTTTGTACATGCATGTCATAAATAGTGATAGTTTCCAAATAACATGTGTGCTTTAATTGTTTTTCCTAAAGAGATTACATTTGCCATTAAGAAAAGTAAGATTAAGTAACTATGGGAATCACGAGAAAGTGATGATCCTAAAGTATCTTAGAAGTTCAAGACAGAAGAAAACTTCATGTAAAATACTCTTCTTTATCATATAGCAGCCAGAGACAACTTAAACCAAAATCAAAATAAATGCTAATTTCATATCCTTCTGTCTTCCTTCACATGGCATGTTTTTATGAAGCTGAACTTCTCCGTCATTAATATGTTTTGTGAATTACCTTTTGCAAAGGGAAAGATAAAACCTATCTTTATGTAAACCCTTCCACATCACAAAAAAACTTACAAGCACTCCAAACTTACGGTTTTGGCACACCAACTACATAGCATTCAGGGAGGAGAAAAGGGGTTAGCAGAAAGTGTATTTAGGATGGATGCCACCCACCATCAAGTAATGGTTTAAGTAGAAAGTAATCAGAGGGAGACCACAGCAGCTACATTTCAACCAAAGATATTCTAGGTTTAGAACAATAAACAATTTTAATCAGGTATGTTCCAAGGAACAAATAGGACTCTAAAGCTGTAACTCAGCCTGAATAAGCACTCAGAGGCTGTTGGATCAGCAGCTACCCCATACACAACACACCACCTGATCTTCCATTAAAATTTCTAACGTCTTCAGTACAGAGAAACCCATATGTTCTAAAACTTAAACTCTCTGGACTGGAAAACATATCTACTATATTAATTTAGACAGCATCTTTCACCTACAAGGGAACATATGTCACGAGGTGAAAGGCTGTTATGGAAATGCTGATATGGAAGACGAGAGAGGGACACACATGAAAACCTTAGCACCTTCCTGGAGTCCGGCCTTATTAGAGCCAGAACTGCCTTATAATAGTCTTTTTAGTGTGTTAGTAACTAAACACTCTTGGAAGGGGTCCAACACGAACCACCTCTCCAGGAGTCTCAATGAGGTAACATGACACTTAAGCTTCCACAAAAACCAGTGTCTACATTTGATGAATAAGTCATTAAGACAGTCTCTAGGATGTTAAAGGGATTACTTTTCTTATCAGGGCACACAGTCTTGTATATATGCATCAAGTTGCAACTCATCATTTCAAGGGAATGTCTGGCCTCCATATCAGAGTTTATTATTTGATGCTATGAGACTACAGTGAGGCTGATAAGGGACACTCTGGAATTATATTGCAAGGAATGGGTTGAAGCCAAAAAGAACATGGTGCCTGAGTTATTAAAATCTTTATCCATGGTTAACTTAGCCTAAAACAAATAAAAGCTGTACAATATGTGAATGAAACAAACTCGAATTCTACCTCCAAACCATGTGGTTCATACTATAAATGAAACTTGTTAATACAAAAAAAAAAAAGTTTTTTTTTTTATTTTAGGGGCCTCAGTTATTTCCTAGCAATATAACCAAGAAAACAAATATCAAGATGAGAGTGATTTGAGTACCTTCATTTTTGCCACCTGCCTAGCTCACCCAACTTGCTTTCAATCTTTGCAACTCTCACACGAGTTCTTCATTGAGTTATGCCCCTAGAGTTGCACTAAAGTAAACAGAGTATTCACTGGTGTAGTCAGCTGTCAGGACAGCCTCCTCCAATGGCTGGGATACTGTGGATAACACAGAGCAAGTTTCTTTTTCCTTACTGGTGGCCATCTCCTCACAGATCATGCTCATGATTTTAAGAAAGTAAAATCTGGTTCAGTTCAGTCTCTAGCTAAATACTTCTGCATTAGGAAGCATAACTCACATCTATTGTAGATGTCATCATGCCTATAAGCTCTAGAATATATTTACACAGACAATGCAGAGCTTTCCTTGATGAATGCTTTAGTTTTCCCTTTTTCCAGGAGTCCTACATATCAGACTTTTGGGAGATTTCTTTCTAGTGATTCTGACAGTATTGATTGGGGCATGGCCTCATTTTCTTGAAGATTCTTGGCTATTGTTCAACAGTTCACTGAAGATAGGCTTTGCAGTTACATTTCCCCTTATCATGAATGTAGTGAACAAAAAAGCCTGGTGAATCCTCAAAGCATAAAAACAGAGTTAGTGTCCAGGAAGCTTTCCTTCAAGCTGTTAACACAAGGGAGGGAGGCTGTTAGCATAAGTTATTCCCTTCACCACAGGGGCTAGGAGAAACCTTGTTAAGCCATGAATTTCAGTTCCAAGTGATCTGTGCTGAAAAATGGGATGAGCAGATTTTCTTGGGCAGATTCCAAGAGGTGTTTACATCCAGGGTTGCTCCCTCTCCTCGTCTCCCAGCTCCTCCCAGGATGGATGGTACAATCCCTATTTACCCAGAGGCGTTTTAAATAATCGAAACACCCAAGCACCTGTTTCTTTCCTTCCTTCCTTCCTTCCTTCCTTCCTTCCTTCCTTCCTTCCTTCCTTCCTTCCCTCCTTCCTTCCTTCCCTCCTTCCTTCCCTCCTTCCTTCCTCTCTTTCTTTCTTTCCTTTCTTTCTTTCCTTTCTTTCTTTGCCACTAAGAACTATCAAGTACAGTGTCAAATATAGTACAGTAACACAAAGGGCGCGAATTTACAGCGGGTGCAAGATCTGGAGAAGCGACTATTTAAAAGGAGAGGGGAAGGCGTCTTATTCAAGTGTGATTTCTCTCTCGGGCCCTGGCACTGGCATAAAATGGCATCTGCCTCTTAGTAAACATGGCTAAAGCCCAGTCCAAAGGAATTTCCGCTGGCCGATTTAGGAATCAACAGAATAAGTTACCCTAGAGGTGCTCCAGTCACTCAGGGCAGGAGGCCTCACAGGCATGGGGTGTCACCCCTTCCCTTTTTCCACGAAGTTCCTCCAGCCTACCCCCTCCACTGCTCCGCGCCCTTCATTCTCTCTACTTCCCCCTCTCACTTTGGATTTGAAAACTGGGCTTACAAGAGATGCAGCTGGTGACACGCGGGGTGTGACTGGAAGGAGGAATCCAGAGGGCAGCTGCGGAGGGTGGAGAAAAGTCCCTGGGCAGCGCCACCAAGCAAGGGGCAGACAAGGAACCTGTGGGGGGTCCCGGGAGAAAGCTGGGAAGGGACCGCGGGAAGGGGTCTCACCTCGCACACTCACCTGCTGCCGCCGCCCGAAAGCTGCGAACCGTGTTGCCTTCACGCAGGGACTGAGGGCGCCAGGGCTTCGAGCCTCCCTCCAGGGAGCCAGGTGTCCGCGCTGCCTGGACCGTGCTGTACCTGTCATAGAGCCGCAGCATGTGTTCAGAGACTTTGTCTTGCGGCTGCAGCTCGGAGTCCGGGTCGCCACCTGCCGTGCGGTCACCTGGCACAGCTTTGCGGAGCTCCGGCAAAGGTGGCTTCGGTCTCTCTCCCTGCGCTAGGCTCACGCAGAAGCAGCCCAGCCACAGAAAGAGCAGCCTGCTCGCCCCAGCCATGGCCATGGCGAGGTACCCGCGCGGCGCGTGGGCTCCCGGCGTCGCTGCGGGACACTCCGAAGGCGCAAGGAGCCGGCGGCGGAGCCGAGGGTTGAACTCCAAACCAGCTAGGGCGAGGGCGCACGGAGCCCGGGACACGGCCGGGTGCAGCGAGACAGCGGCCAGCCCCACTTGCTGCGCGGACCCAGCGCAGCCTGACAGGTGGGCTCTTCCCCAGCAGCCGCGCGAACCTCACCCGCGCAGGACGCTGCGGGCGCCGTCTCCACTCCGACGCTGAGAAAGAGCCGTAGGTCGCGGCGTGTGTGGCCCGGGTGTTTTCAAGATCTGTCTGTACCTTCCCTCCTCGCTTTATTTTTGGGAACACCCGGCCAAACTGGCCGCGCTAAGGACTAGGACTAGCTCTGCTTTGGGCGCCAGGTCGGAGCCGGGGCTGTGCGCAGCGGTCGGGAGAGCGCTCGATTGCCTTTTCCAGGGATTGGAGCAGCTGCGGCGCCTCTGGTCCGAGTTTTTTAGTGTACACGTGTGTGTGTGTGTGTGTGTGTGTGTGTGTGTGAGAGAGAGAGAGAGAGAGAGAGAGAGAGAGAACTTAGTTCTTTCGCTCTCTAGCTGATCTGTAGAGTCCTCAGCCAATCTCTCCCACTCACTCCCTGGTCCTCGCCCTCTTAGCTTGCACCAGGCTGGGATAGAAGCAAGGCGGGGAGTAACCAGAGAACTGGCAGCGGGAGGGAGAGAAGAGGAAGTAGGGGTGGGGATGGCTGGGGAGAGGAAGGGAAAGGGAGACTTAGGACTAAAGAAATGGTCGGAGGGACAGCTGTTTTTTTTTTTTTTTTTTTTTTTTTTAGATGGAGTAGGCCTCTGTCGCCCAGGCTGGAGTGCAGTGGCCGGATCTCAGCTCACTGCAAGCTCAGAGTGACACAGCAGAATGAATTCTGGGAACTCAGGCTCTTTTTTTTTTTTTTTTTTTTGTAATTCTCCAAGAACACTGGCTGTATGGTGGCTAGCAGGAGTAGCAGGAGGGCAGAGGAAAACAGATCTTCTTTCTGGGTTTTCGCTCTTCTGATTCCAAACAAAGTCACAACGTGAACACCATTCTCGCTTACTTTCCTGAGCCTCTTCTGATGGACACTGCGGGCCCCTGCACCTGTACCCCGTCATCGTAGCTTCCTGTCTTTCTGAGCGCATACCCATCATAACGCCCCTCTCTCCCGCATCATCTTCTCTAGAGGTGAGAAATATGTGCGAGTCAACATCATGTTAAAAACAAATAAGAAAACAAGCAAACACACCACAACCTCACCTATAGCTTTCCCCAAAGGTTTCCTTCCTACAGGTCCCCAAAAGGTTTCCCAGCAGGAGGGTGCAGTGGTGGTTAAAAACAAGGGTGTCTGGAAGATCCCTGAATCTAGAACAGAATATGAGAGTTGCTAGCTTTGTCTTCCTAATCCTTTCTTGTCATGACTGTACAATGGAGATTAAACCAGGAGCAGCCTGGCGCTGTGGCTCAGGCCTGTAATCCCAGCATTTTGGAAGGCCGAGGCGGGTGGATCACGAGGTCAGGAGTTCGAGACCAGCCTAGCCAACATGGTGAAACCTCATCTCTACTAAAAATACAAAAATTAACTGGGCGTTGTGGTGCGCACATGTAATCCCAGCTACTGGGGAGGCTGTGGCAGGAGAATGGTTTGAATCCAGGAGATGGAGGTTGTAGTGAGCCAAGAGTGTGCCGCTGCACTCCAGACTGGGTGACACAGCAAACTCTGTCTCAAAACAAAAAACAAACAAACAAGAAAACAACTACGAGCTAACACTTTTCTCCACACTTATACTCTAGACATGCCTTGTTATTTATATTTCACGTATATTACCACATAATTTTCACAACAAAACCCATTTTACAGATGAGGAAACTGAGGCAAAAGGATACATAGTAAGTTAATGAACTGAGATCCAAACTCAGGGAGTCTGATTTCTGGCCTCAGGCCAGACCACCACACTGTTAATAATGAAATTAGCATTTAAACTGAAGTTGCAGTGTGCAATCCATGTAAATGTTCTTAGTGCAGTTCTTGGCAAGATGCAGTAAAATCCTCAGTCAATGTCTATTACATTTATCCCTCTTCCCCTCTGTGGGGCAATGGAGTTGATTGAAACGAAGATAGACTCCTGGAGTCACACCATGTCTCCAAATCTGAGTTTCTTCTTTGATGGTGAATAACAACACATTCCATTTAGAGTTTTGTTTGGATGACATTAGAAAGCAGTGCTAAAGTGACTGGCGCACTCACTAGCCTTTAGTAGGGGCTCAATCCCTTTCTATCCTAAATTTATCCCAAATCCAGACTACATTCTCCCCACTCAGTCACTTCTTAACCCACTGCGGTTTGGATTTTGCCCTTAGCCGCCCCGGGAACTGTTCTGCAGATAATAACACGTACTTCAAGAGTAGCTGTGAGGATTAAATGAGATCATGTGTTTGATCTTTGCTTGGCATAAAGAACATAATAGCTTTTGTGATTAATAATGAAGATCTAATTGCAAAATTCAATAGGCCCTGGAAACTCTCTGTCTTTGATTTTTTCCCTGTGAACTATTGGTTGTTTTTCCATTCCTTTCTGCTCTCTCTCAGTTCCGTGATCTGCCTCCTCTTTCTAGGCCTGCCTCAAACGTTCCTGACATCTTTACTCTGCCCTGGGAGAATGCCAAATCCAGAAGAAAATTCTTCTTCAGTTCTTCTGCCTTGGTGGTCAACTCTGGCCTTTAAATATATAGCTCTGGGTCCCCCCAAGCTCCAGTCCTCATTGCTAAAAGTTCATCCTCTTCCCCTTTGAAACCATCTTTGTGACTTCCCTCCCTTTAGCTACAGTGCATATTTCTGTCACAACATTTGCCACTCTGTACTCCACATGATTCTTCATTCATAGATACTGAGGACTGACAGCACGTCTGCAATGGCTCCCTTCCCTTTGCTGTGCCTCCAGTTGGTTATTTAAGCCAGAACCATAAAATAATAGTGCCATCTCACAGGGTTGTTGTAAAGAATAATTGGATAGTCCATGTCAAGAGATTAGCATAGTGCCTAGCACATAGCAAATGCTCAAAAAGAGTCGACTGAGACCTAAGAGAATCGCTTGTCTGTTTTTGTCTAAGGCACAGATAAAGGCATACCCATCTTTATATTTTAATGACCAGCCATTACATTCAGAATAATCAAAGTAACAGGGGGTGATAAGCAAGTAGAATAATCCCTAACAGATTTCCAGCTGTAATTCCAGACTAGAATAGAATCTGGATATGGAAGCCAGCAAACCAGAGAACACTAGCAGCAACCAAATTTTGGACTTATAGTAACTCATTTGCAACTAACATACACCCAAGAAGAGGGAGCAATGGATGAAATGGATGAAGCCAGCAGCAGCATTTCCAACAATGACAAATAAATGGCACCCCTGCCAGACTCTTGGAATGACTTCTTGGGAAACTGAATTGAAAGCAAACTAAATGGGAAAGAAACAATTCCCTCATCTGCACACCTGGAGATGCCATCTTGTGATATTCAAGACAGTAGCACAGTGTTTCCTTTATCAAAGGCTACAGAATCCCAGCCTTGGATGGATTAAATTGTTTCAGAATGCTGGCATCTTGAGATGCCTCTGCTCAAATGGTTTAAATCATAGGATTCATATTTCTGGCTTAGCATCTGATTTCCTTGATGTATGGAGGGTTTGCAGCTTTTCAGGAGGAACTGAGTTAAACGTATTGGTGGTAGTACATGTGCCTTGTATTTGATTTCTCTGTTGCATTGCATTAACTAAGAGTTGTTTTCATTTTTAAATAATAGGTCTTTCCTATTTTATGTTAGAGGTTGTGACTGTTGTAGCCAACTACTGAATCAGAGGATTCTTATCAGTCTTTTCTCCTAAACACAAGGAGAGTTAAAGGAAGGCATTTCTAAAATAGAAAACAACAGCAAATTAGTGGAT
This sequence comes from Colobus angolensis palliatus, assembly GCF_000951035.1. NCBI lineage: Eukaryota > Metazoa > Chordata > Mammalia > Primates > Cercopithecidae > Colobus > Colobus angolensis. The sequence goes on along the minus strand of NW_012115156.1, from coordinate 2,985,145 downwards.
TAGTGGATTCTGTTGCATTAAACTCTACTTTTGACTATAAAAACCCTGTGTATATATATGAATACATGTGTATTATGCTTGTCTTTATTGATATTCTTGAGTAATATAAAATTATTTTCTAAAAACTTCCCATCAACCATTATTATTGAATACTTATGTAAGACTATATTAGCAGTTGTGAAGTTTTGGTTCCTTCCTCTTTTTATTACTACCATCTTTGATTCATTTGCTCAATACTTATTTAGTATCTATTGTGTTCTTGACAATTTAGGGTTGAAAATACAAAGATAAAATGAAATGGTTCCTGTCCTCTGAAAACTTAGTCTACTTGAGACATAGGAATAACCACTTGAAAAACCTTAAGGTGTTTTTTTTTTTTTTTCTGGCTGAGTAAGGCAGAGAGTGCTCCATGGAAGAGAAGGTAGTTGAACTGAGATTTAAAAGCAAAGTAGGTGATTTTCCAGGGGCATTTTAGATAGGTTATTTCAGACAGAGGAAGAATATCATCTACACTTAGGTGGGCGAAGTCTTTCTTCTGGGGTCTTCTTCCAACTTCATACCAATCTTTCTCTCCATTATTTCTCCAGTTAACTCACTTGAGTTATATGCTTGTATTTGGTTACCAATAACTCCACAAGTATTTCCAACCTTAAGTCTCTACAGAATTTCAGCTCCCCTGCCCAGTTTTTATAAACTGTGTTTATCCTATTGGTATCATAAATTCAGTGCATCTAAAATGAAATTGGTCATCCATCTTAATTTCTTGGTTTCCGAACCTTTATGTTGGCACTCTTACCATTTTAGCTATCCAGGTTCCAAGTCATAGACTTCTATTCACCTTCTCCTTCTCTCTGAGCATCATAAATTAATTACTAAGTCACATAGAGGTTATCTCTGCTATTTCTTTCATTTATTCTCCTTATTTCTGTTGCAACCCCTTTCATTTAGTTATTAATTTATTTTAATCTAGGCTACATTTTTAGTCTCCTAAATAGCTTCCAGTTCTTCCCCACTCCAGATAAATCTGATTTCTATTGCTGCATAACAAATTACTACAAACTTAGAGGCTTAAAACAACACCCATTTATTATCTCATCATTCTGTAAGTTAGAAGTTCAGTGGGGCTCAGCCGGGTTCTCTGCTTAGGGTCTCACATTCAATGTGTTGGCCAGGTGGTATTCTTATCTGAAGGCTGTGGGTATAAATCCTCCTCCAAGCTCATTCAGATTTTGGCAGAATCCAATTCCTTATATGTAATTGTAGGACCATGGTTCCATATTCTTACTGACTTTTAGCCAAGACTTGTTATCAGCTACTAGAAGCCACTTGCCATTTTTTCTGTGTGCTCCCCCTCCATATTAAAACCCATAATAAATAATTTTTTTGCACGTTGAATACAGTACTTCTAATTTCTTTCTCCAGAAAGAAACCCCATCTTTGTAAAGGGCATGCCTGAAGTGAGGCCTGCCAAGCATAACATCCCATTCTTAAAGTTGACTTGGCCATTGAACACAAGTGAACCATGTAATATACCATCATATTCATAGTTTCCTTCTACATTCAAAATAGAGGGGATCATACAAGATCATGGGTCACTGGGAGTCATTTTAGAATCCTGCCTACCGTAGTAACCATGTAAATACTGCCACTAGATTTATGTTCCTAAAACTTAGTTCACGAATGTTATAAACTTTCTCAGAAAACAGTAAGTACCTGTTCATTGCCAACTAAATTAAAAAAAACCCCAAAAACAAAAAACCCCAGACACCTCAGTTTGGTACTCATAGCCTTGCCCAATTTGTCGTCAACCTAGTTTTCTGTATCTCTCTCCTTTCTCACGTTATCTCCTATGCACCAACCACACTATGTGCTTCTTTTCCAGTTTCCTTCACTTGGCATATTCCATTGCCTGGTTTGTCCTCCTTAAAATGCATCTGAAAATGCTGCCTTTCTCATGATGTGATTCCTAATTAGTCTGATGTGTTGTGAGCTCTTAATCCTTTATCTTTTCATAGCATTTAGTACTTATAGCATTAAGAGATTCTGTTATATGTTTCCTTTGTTTACTTTTATAAAGAAATGACTGTTTCTCTAATAAAATAAAACCCAGCTCCTCCAGACTTGGCAGTACTGGGAGAACATCCACCTGGAGAAGGAGTGGCTGGACCTCTTGTCTGACTCCTTGTCCAGAAATTTTCCATCTACCGATCCTTCTCTGACTGATTCCTGTTTCTACTGCGCTGCACTGAGGGATTCTGATACTCTCTTCTCACTTATTCTGCCCTAAGCTTGAATACAGAAATCATCTTTAATTTTTGTCTCAGATTTGAGACAAGCCTGGAACTTGCTGACAGTAATTGACTACAGGCTCATGGGAATAAACACAGAGATCAGTGCACACCAACATGTTAGGTTGGTGCAAAAATAACTGCAGTTTTTGCCATTGCTTTTAATGCCAAAAACCGCAAGTACTTTTGCACCAAACTAATATGTCTTGCAAAAATTTTTGCTCTTGATTTTCTGCTATTTGGGTCTTTTTCTTCCTGGCTCCTGTCCTACCATCACTTTTGCTAACAATATTTTACTGAATATCTACTACGAACCAGACATTCTTCTAGGTGCTGGAGATGCAATTGGGAACGAAGTGAAAGTTTGTCTCTTTTTTTAAAGTCTAGGGTCAAGACAATAAGATCAAGTGAGGCAGAAACAGACGTACCCTCTCTCATTTGTTCATACACATTCATCAAATGTACATTATGAACCACACACTATTCTGGAAGCTGAGGATATAGCCATACAGAAGGCTTGTGAAATCCCTGCCTCATGGAGTTTGTATTAAAAAAAAAAAAAAAAAAAAAAAAAAAAAAAAAAAAAAAAAAAAAAAACAAAAAACAATTTTCTAGAAGTACCATGAAAACAGTGAAACAAAGTAATAGATCAAGAACGGTGTGGATGTGGATGTGGTAAGTGGACTGATTCTCTGGCTGAGAATGGGCGGAGTGGTGGTATTCTAGGGTGGTGAGGTGGTCAGGAAGGGACTCTCTGAGGACACGGCATTTGAACTGAGACCTATATTATTTGAAAGACAACCATAATAAAGTCTGGAGGAAACATGTCACAGACAACAGGAAAAGCACTTGGAAAGGAGGGTTGCCTGTGGGGGACTGTTCAGTGACTAATGATCTCCCATTTTCTTAATGATTTACACTGAGAATAATCAGTCATTCAGGGGACTTTACCCAAAGGTTTGGTCCTGTCCTGTGTCCTAAATCGGAACATCAGACAAGAATCCAAGGGATACAATTGGGGTTGGGAGGAAGTGGAAGAAGAATTACATGAATTTACTCCTTTTTAGATGCAGGGACCTCGAAGGCAGGATTGTTATTCAACTTTTACTACTCCTGCTTTTCCCTGATTTCCTTATATACCATTACCTGCTTAATAGATATTTGCTGAGCTGAATCAAATTGAATAGTGACAAGCTAAAAGAGTGTCATATCAAATATCTCCTGCCATATATATTATATAAGAAAACATTTGTTTTCTTATATAATATACAGAATAAAAAATACATAATCATATTCCTAAAGCCCAAAATAATTTGATTTTAGCCTTTACTTATTTCCTCCTTTTTGAACTTCATTTCAACTGCCCTAAACTAAGACATTCCATAAAATTGCAATGATATGAAAAGTGAAGATGACTAAACAAATATAATAAAGAATAAGAACTAGTCAGCTTCTTAAGGGCAGAAACTGTGTTTTATGTATTTTTGCATCACTCATAGTCACAGAACCCAAACAAAGTGAAAATTAACATTTGATATATATCTTCCCAGTGTCCTGTTTTCTATGCCAAGAGTATAGAATATTTCTGTGTGATTATATCTGTATAATCATATAAAGCATTTTGATTTTTTCTATTTAATTAAAAATAAAGAAATTGTATTATGAGAGCAGGAATCCCTTTTTATACTGCCTGCCTTACATCCTTGTTCATATTAACTTATCAGAACAACAGGCACACTAAGGTTTTTTTTTTTTTTTTTGAGATAGAGTTTTGCTGTTGGTGCTCAGGCAAGAGCGCAATGGCGTGATCTCTGCCCACTGCAATCTGTCTCCTGGGTTCAAGCAACTCTCCTGCCTCAGCCTCCCGAGTAGTTGAAATTAAAGGCACGCATCACCACACCCAGCTAATTTTTTTTGTATTTTTAGTAGAGACAGCGTTTCACCACATTGGTCAGGCTGGTCTCGAACTCCTGACCTCATGTGATCCACCCGTCTCAGCCTCCCAAAGTGCTGGAATTACAGGCATGAGTCACCATGCCCAGCCCACGCTAAGGTTTTATAAGTAATTAACATAATCATATTTTCCTTTGTATTATTCAATTCCACTTTTACGCAAAATTTCTGCTGATAATGATGCTATGAGAATTTATCACTATGCCTCTCCACACCAAAAAAAAAAAAAAAAAAAGAGTTAGACTATTTTGAGTCACAGCATGACAAATTTTGTGAGCCCAACTTAAAGGTTTTCTTTGCACAGGCTGTTGATTTATTCCTTGTGATCTGATATTTGGAGAGTCTGCTCAGGTGCCCTTCGTACTGTTTCCCACGTGCAGCCTACATGCTCTGCTTGTGGAATGCTACCCACTGTCCTAATCTGTTTCTTTCTGCAGGCAGTTCAGCTGGCATCCTTCCTCTGTAATTTGTGTTTAAATTCTTATGGCTTCAGAAAGGTCTTATTTATACCAGCAGTTTTCTCTCTCTTGGTCTTATCAGCCATTTCTGTATATAGCAGTTTACCAGTCTGATTTTTGTCTTTTGGGAACAGTTGTTACTTTAAAAATCATTTTCTTCTTAAAACTTATCTCTCTTTTTTCACTTAATTCCTTTTGTGATTGTTTTGTGAATTGAGTTTCTAAGAATGTAAAAATATATTTCTTGCCCTGGCACTTGTGCCCTACACAATGCATTGAATATTTCCATTCATTTTTCTATAGTCATTTTCTCCCAGGTGGTCATGTCTCCAAGCCCCCATAGGTAAGGATTAGCTGCCAATGCTGCAATATGTGCAGCAACCTCTTTCCTTCTCCGCTGTCCGGCTCTTGGGTTCACTATCCTCTCTTTACCATCTTCCACTTTCTTAATTCTTCCTCCTCTTGTCCCTCTTCTTTCCCACCAATCCTACCCTTAAATGCAGTCCAGGAGATCTTGGCAATGGGATTGTGGGTTGAAGAGGTTACTGACCCTCCAGTATCTGGAGCTGAAAGGCATTTAAAGGAGGTGATCTCATTTGTCACCTCAGCAACTCAGAGATTCATTCATTAGCATGGTTGCTGGCATCTGCCTTTTCACCCTGAAAATTTCCGGGTGTAGCTGCTCAGATGACCCATGTAAAACCTTAACAGGATCAATTAAAGTTGCTTAGGTATGGTGATGAATGCTTTAAAAATATGGACAAATGGGGGTGTAGAAATGATAAATATCACCACTGGGGACTAATTTTACTCTTTACATGTGCTTCGGGGTTTCCAGGTGTTTTTCTGGCGTTTCTTCCTTGAAGGAAGTAGTTTAAAACTGCCCCTGGATATCTGCCCACGAAAAAGCAAACAGCTTTCTTTGACCACAAATGATCACCTACCAACAACTCCTCCACCCTGTTTTTCAATTTTTGAACTCTGGAGTAAATTCTTGCCTTATAAAATTAAGATCAAGATGACTCTGGCTATGAGCCAAGTTCTGCAAACCAGTTCTTTTACTGGGCAATGAAAAGTGATTGCATAAATGCTATATAAATATTTCAAGTATCTACGTTGTCAATCCTGGTAACTATTGCTGAGCTGTAAACAGAGCAGGAGTGTCTGGGTAGTGCTGGGTGAACCGAGAAGGATTTGACTGGACAGGAATGAAAATAGAATGGGAGCTGACAGATCCTAAGCAAGAGCAAGGGCTGCTGCTTTGCTATTTTTGTAATCCCACATCTATACTAAGTATGCAATACATTTTATTGAATTACATACTTTCAAGGAAATGCAAATAATCAAATAGAGATTCGTGATTATCTTTGTAGCTAGTTCATGATGTATTTTTGGATTCCCAGGCACTGACAAGGAATATCCCCAAGGAATCTTTTGCTGTCTTGTGACAGTTGTCCTTGCTTTAAAACATTCTAGAGCAAATTTCCTGGTGATGTGACACACAACCAAAACCAAAATGTTAATCCACTCCAGATCAGTGACTTTCAGATTTCATTCCTTATTATGATTTGATACATAAACATATGAGAAGTTAAATAACAATATTAAATGGGCATTTGAGTATGTTTGTATCTCTATTTAGATTGCAGGTTTTTAAAACTTTTATTTTAGAGATGGGCTGTCTGTCACCCAGGCTGAAGCGCAGTGGCTCCATCATAGCTTTCTGCAGCCTCTGACTCCTGGGGTTCCTCCCACTTCAGCCTCCCAAGTAGCTGAGACTATCAGTGTACACCACCATATCCAGCTAGAATGCAGCTTTCTAAGGACAAGAATCATGCCTAGCACGTGGAGAGCTTTTTGCCTACACTAGATATTCAGTAAATACCCTTTAGGAAAGCAGTTGAAAGAAGAATATTGAAGAACAATTAGTGATGTCCTCATTCTGTCATCTAAGATGGTGGAGAAATGAAAAGAAGAGGCTTCATTTTTTAAAAAAATTTTAAGTTGGCCTTACTCGAGACCTCAACAGCCTCAACAGGAGCTATACAGAGGAACTACATGTGGATAGCAGAAATTTGCTTTCTTCTTAGAAGAAAGGCAGCACTATTTTTCTTTCAGTGATGATTGGTTAAAAAAGAAAAAAGAGTAACATCTACAATTTTTTCCTCTCTACATTCAGCACTTGCTTATAGTGTGTGACCACTTTCTCCAAATCGTTTAAATGATGGATGCCATAATACATATGCAGGTAATCCTATAGCAAACCTCCGTTCCTGAGTTCCTAGTTCCCACTTTTCTCTTGAATCATAAGTAGTAGACTAGCTATTTAAATTAATTCAGGAAATCAGATACAAGTCCCAACAAAAGGCAGTGGGGCAACCAGGCTTTTTCCTGGTGGTTTCAGATTGTTCCATTTCCCTCCAGCCCTCAGGTAGGAAGAGATTTCAAATGTTGATCTCCTTGGAAATGCCGTGGTAAATGTCTCTCCTGTTAGGTGAAAGAAATCCCAGTGTTTGTAGTCCCAGGAAATGCCAGGAAACAATTCACTTACTAACAATATTTTAGGCACAAAGAATGGAGCTACAAAATGTTTTCAGGGATCCTGCCTCCTCCTAATACAGAGATGGTTCAGACAGAACCAGACCCATCTTGATGTCAGGTAGTTCTGGGCATAAAGGAAATTCCTTCTGTTTCCACTTAGCCCTTGAAACAAAGCAAAACCTCAGGGTACTGACTGATGTAGGAGGAGAGGAGGTTTCTTTCTGGGGATGGTCTCTATGGTGGCAGGGTACAGGAGTTAATGGCCCCCGGGGCAGGACACTTTGTGAGCTATGAGATGGGAACAGTCTTTCCATCAGTGATTCAAGAAGTCCTTTCTTTGGTTCTTGACATTCAGCCAGACTTCAAGAGTCCCCTAATAAAATGTAGATATCCCTGGGAAGGCTAACACCTTGAGCATTATCAACTGGTATCAGTTAACACCTTAAGAGGAACTTAGGACAATTGCCAAAAGTTGGTAGAGAACAAAAAAGGGAAAGCAGAAAAAGGGAAGCAGAAACAGCATGCAATATAAAGTATTGCCTACCACACCACTTTGCTGAGGAGCAGCCCTGCTTGAGCCTCCAGAACAAGTGGACTCTCTCTCTTACCTCAGTGGCCTTGGGCAGGTTCTTGTGCTATGCTAGTTTCTAGTTTACCTGTTAATTGGAGAGAGTAATTCTTTTTCTCGTGAAGGGTGTTGGGAGAATTTATGGTCTATAAAACATTTGATATTTTCAGTGTGAGGCAGTTCATAAGTACAAAGTGTTATTACTGGTTTTATTGCAGGGTTGTAAATGGAATCTAAGTAGCATCATACTGGTGTTATTTTGTGGAAGTAGTTATCTCCAGTTGTGTGCAGAGAGGTGGACCTATCTGCATCTATTTACCCAGCCATGATGGAAGTCCTACAAAATATTGATAAATATAGATTAATTCTTGATACAAAGGAAATGTTGTTGACTTTTATTACCTAACACAGGTGTTTTGTCTGAGAGTAATATCCGAATGCTATAACTAAGCCTGGCTTAAAGTCAGTCTCGGTAGGGATTTTTAAAAAATCTTCTGAAAAGGTGGGAAGCCTCTCTTTTACACTTCCATAGATACCACTGTTACCCTACTCTTCACTGGCAGGACATACTCATATTCATGCTGGTTTCAGGATGGTATTTGTTTATATCCCTTGTCTCTTTCCACATAGAGACAGGACTGGAAGAGCCAAGGATGACCTTTCACTTCATACTTGTTCAGAAATTCATGTTGACTCTCCAGGGCCTAATGCATTTAACATTTGAACTTCCCAGTCCACAATTGAAGGTTTTCCATGAATCCCCTCCATCAAATTTATTTCCATTTTCATTTTTTTTCCATAAACTCAATACATCTATTTTATTTGCTGCTAGTAACCTACCTACTCTGTACTGCAAACTCCATGACTCTGAGGACAGTTTTTGCCTCAATACTATGAAAAGCATCTGGTACATGGTAACTGTTCAATAAATAGTTGTTGAATGCATGAATAAATGATTTAAACCCTGAAACCCTTTCCCTCATTCTCTCTCCTAATGTGTTTCTTAGTTCTATAAAGTTCTGCCCAAAACTCAATTCCTTCAGGCAAGCTTTTAATTCAATGTGCCACATCACTGGAAATACAGTACGTGCTTGACATGACATTATGATCTCCTTGACTGAGCCCACTTGATTGTACTCATCCTTCTATTAGACTTCATACTTAAATGTGAATTTCACTCCGCTGATTTGCTGATTAATAAAATGAGTGTTAATGGTTTTGTACATGTCATACACATAACAGAATGGGCTTAGATATCAGAGCAGAGCCCTGGCTTTGACTGTATCTAAATTATGATCTTGGGTAATTTACTGATTTTCCCTAAGACTTAGTTTCTCTGTGTATCTGTCTCTCTCTCCCTGTCTCACTCTCTCTCTCTCTCCCTCTCTCTCTCTCTCTCTCACACACACACACACACACACACACCCTATAAGTGCCGTAGGTGATCAGAGACTATATGGGCCACTGGCACAGGTGGTAATGTGGTTTGACTGTGCCTCCACCCAAATCTCATCAAGAATTGTAACTCCCACAGTTCCTACATGTTGTGGGAGAGACCCAGTGAAGGGTATTTGAATCATGGGGGCAGGTCTTTCATGTGCTGTTTTCACAATAGTGAAGAAGTCTCATGAGATATGATGATCTGAAAAAGAAGAAGAGTTCCCCTGCAAAAACTCTCTTTGCCTGCCATCATCCATGTAAGACATGACTTTCTCCTGTTTGCTTTCTGCCATGACTGTGAGGCCTCCCTAGCCATGTGGAACTATAAGTCCATAAACATCTTTTTCTTCCCAGTCTCAGGTGTGTCTTTATTAGCAGCGTGAAAACAGACTAATACAGTAAATTGGTACCAGTAGAGTGGGGTGCTGCTGAAAAGATACCCAAAAATGTGGAAGCAACTTTGGAACTGGGTAACAGGAAGAGGTTGAAACAGTTTGGAGGGCTCAGAAGAATATAGAAAACTGTGGGAAAGTTTGGAACTTCCTAGAGACTTGCTGAATGGCTTTGACCAAAATACTGAAAGTGATATGGACAACAAAGTCCAGGCTGAGGTGGTCTCAGATAGAGATGAGGAACTTGTTGGGAAGTGGAGTAGAGGTGATTCCTGTTATGTTTTAGCAAAGAGAGTGGTGGCATTTTGCCCCTGCCCTAGATATTTGTGAAACTTTGAACTTGAGAGAGATGATTTAGGGTATCTGGTGGAAAAATTCTAAACAGCAAAACATTTAAGAGGTGACTTGGGGGCTATTAAAGGCATTCAGTTTTATAAGGGAAGCAGAGCATAAAAGTTTGAAAAATTTGCAGCCTGACAATGGGATAGAAAAGAAAATCTCATTTTCTAAGGAGAAATTCAAGTGACTGCAGAAATTTGCGTAAGTAATAAGGAGCTGAAAGTTAATCCCCAAGACAATGGGGAAAATGTCTCCAGGACATGTCGTAGATCTTTGTGGCAGCTCCTCCCATTACGGTCTGAGAGGTCAAGAAGGAAAAGTGGTTTTGTGGGCCAGACCTAGGGTCCCCATGATGAGTGCAGTCTAAGGACTTGGTCATCTATGTCTCAGCCACTCTGATTGTGACTAAAATGGGCCAAGGTGCACCTCAGGCTGTGGCTTCAGAGGGTGCAAGCCCCATGCCTTGGCAGCTTCCATGTGGTGTTGAGCCTGTGGGGGTACAGAAGTCAAGAACTGAGGTTTGGGACCCTCTGCCTAGATTTCAGAAGATGTATAGAAATGCCTGGATGTCCAGGCAGAAGTTTGCTGCAGCAGCAGGGCTTTCATGGAGAACCTCTACTAGGGCATTGCAGAAGAGAAATGTGGGGTCAGAGGCCCCACACAAAGTCCCTACTGGACACTGCCTAGTGGAGCTGTGAGAAGAGGGCCATAATCTTCTAGACCCCAGAATGGTAGATCTATAGCTTGCTCCATGCACCTGGAACAGCCACAGACACTCAGTGTCAGACTGTGAAAGCAGCCAGGAAGGAGGCTGTACCCTACAAAGGCCACAGAGGCAGAGCTGCCCAAGATCATGGGAACATACCTCTTTTATCAGCATGAACTGGATGTGAGACATGGAATAAAAGGAGATAATTTTGGGGCTTTAAGATTTGACTGCTCCACTGGATTTTGAACTAGAATGGGACCTGTAACCCCTTTATTTTGGCCAATTTCTCCCATTTGGAATGGGTGTATTTACCCAGTGTCTGTACTACCATTGTATCTAGGAAGTAACTAACTTACTTTTGATTTTATAGGCTCATAGGCAGAAAAGATCCCTTGTCTAAGATGAGACTTTGGACTTGGACTTTTGAGTTAGTGCTGAAATAAGGTGAGACTGGGAGACTGTTGGGAAGGCATGACTGGGTTTGAAATGTGAGTACATGAGACGTGGGAGGGGCCAGAGGTTGAAAGATATAGTTTGGCTGTGTCCCCACCCAAATGTCATTTTGAATTCCCATGTGTTGTGGGATGGACCTGGTGGGAGTTAATTGAATCATGGGGGCAGGTCTTTCCCTTGCTGTTCTCATGATAGTGAATAAGTCTCACAAGATCTGATGATTTTATACAAGGGAGTTTCCCTGCACAAGCTCTCTCTTTGCCTGCTTCCATCCATGTAAGATGTGACTTACTACTCCTTGCCTTCCACCTTAATTGTGAGGCCTCAGCAGCCACATGGAACTGTGTCCATTAAACCTCTCTTCCTTTTGTAAATTGCCAAGTCTCAGCTGTAGGTAGAGACATGCAGATTTATTAGAGAAAGTGTGAAAATACATTGCAAGGGTGCAATGGGCACATCAGCAAGAAAGGAGCTAACTGCCAGGAAACAAAGTCTTTCTGGGGATTTTATAGAATGGTGCTTGTGCTGTGTGCTGAAGAGGGCTTTGTGAAGCACTGATAATGCCAAGGTTGCAGTGAGTTAACTTGCATTTTTCTGTCAGTCTGGGGTCTGTTGATCTTTGGGTGCAGGAAGATTGTGAGTTATTTGCACAGCAGGGCTATGTGTCCTGAACCATAAAGGAAGGTAGAATTGTAGCTTATCTGCGTTCTCTTTTGCTTTACCTTGATCCCGCCAACCTGACTTCTTTGTCCTAATTAAGACTCCACAAGTTTGCATATTTGTATATAATATTATTTGGATATTTGGAAGATAAAATTAATAAAGCCATTCTCCTAAATTTCTAAGCTTCCTTTGAAAGTGGAATAGGGTTCTTAAGTGGTTTCTGAAAAGACTAGTATATGGAGAGTACTGCTAATATAGGGAAACTACATAGTTAGGAAAGAACTTTGGCAAAATTTACCACGTGGTCCAGAATGAACATTTTTTTTTAAGTTTTTTTTTAAAAAATTTTCTGTGTACTCCTTTGTAAAACTTTGTGTGTTTATTATGTTTTCAAGGTTCGTGCATATTGTAGCATGTATCAGCAGTTATTCCTTTCATTGTCAAATATGATTCCTTGTATGGATATACCACATTTTGTTTATCTCTTCATCAATACTCAAACGTTGATGGACATTTGGCATGTTTCCTTGTTTTGGCTATTACAAATAGAGCTGCTATGAACATCTGTGTCAGTTTTTCCTTGATCACAAAGGCCATATTTTTAAAAATTTAACTTATATAAAATATTCAGAAGAGGTAAATCCTGGAATTGGAGAGAGTAATTGTTTAATGGGGACAGTTTTTCCATCTGTGGTGTTGTGAAGCTTCTGGAACTACCTTGCTTTCACATCATTGGTACACACACACACACACACACACACACACACAACCTAGTGTAGTGCTAAGTTAATATCATTTGACTTGTGATTGGTTGGATCACTTGTTCCAAAAATAATTGGAATAATGCTGAAAACCTATGTGCATAATGTTCCTTTACACCAGGCAATTTGCTGCAGAAAAGAACCACTTTAGTGTGAGCAACTTGTCTTGGTTTGTTCATGACTATCCTGGTCTTATCACTGAAATGTTCCTGTTCCACACAGCCCCCCTTTCTTGGGCAAACCAGGATGGTTGGTCACTGTATTTATCAAGATTTTCCAGAGAAACAGAACTGATAGGCCACATACACAAACATACAGAGATATCTATTTCATCTATCTATCTATCTATCTATCTATCTATCTATCTATCTATCTATCTATCTATCTATCTTCTATCATCTGTCTATCATCTGTCTGTCATCTATCTATCTAATCTACGTACCTATCTAAAGAGATTTATTTTAATAACGTGCGTCATGCAGCTATGGGAACAGGCACATCTGGGATCTGTAGGGCAGGTTTACAGGATGGAAACAGTAAACATTTGTATGTTGCAGTCTTCAGACAGAATTTCTTCTTCCTCAGGAGGCCTCAGTCTTTGCTTTTAAGACCCTTAGCTGATTAGACAATGTGTCTATTCACATTATAGAGAATTCCTGGTAGAGTAGAATTTTATTGTGTATATACACTACATTTTCTTTATCCATTAGTTCACTGGTGAACATTTAGGTAGATTCTATATTTTAGCTATTGTGTATGAATAGTGCTGCTATAAATGTGGGAGTATATGTGTCTCTTCAATATACTGGCTTTTTTTTTCCCTTTGGATAAGCATCCAGGAGTAGGATTGCTGGATTGCATGGTAGTCCCACTTTTTAGATTTTTGAGAAACCTCCACACTTTTCCATGTTTATACTAATTAATTTAAATTCTTACCAACAGTGTATAAGAGTTCTCTTTTCTCTGTCCTCATTTGAATTTATTTTTTATCTTTCTGTCAGCAGCCTGTATTAGTTAATTTTCATGCTGCTGATAAAGAGATACTCAAGATTGGGCGATTTACAAAAGAAAGAGGTTTAATTGGACTTAGAGTTCCATATGGCTAAGGAAGCCCCACAATCATGGCAGAAGGCAAGGAGGAGCAAATCTCATTTTACATGGATGGCAGCAGGCAAAGAAAGAATGAGGAAGACGCAAAGCAGAAACCCTGATAAAATCATCAGATATCATGAGACTTATTTACTACCGCAAACACAGTTTGGGGGAACCGCCCCCATGATTCAATTATCTCCCACCAGGTCCCTCTCACAACACTTGGTAATTATGAGAGTAATTCAAGATATGATTTGGGTGAGGTCACATTGCCAAACCATATGATTCAGCCCCTGGCTCCTGCCAAATCTCATGTCCTCACATTTCAAAACTAACCATGCCTTCCCAACAGTCACCTAAAGTCTTAGCTCATTTCAGCATTAACTCAAAAAAGTCCATAGTCCAAAGTCTCATCTGAGACAAGGCAAGTCGCTTCTGCTCATGAGCCTGTAAAATCAGAAGAAGCTAGTTATGTCCTAGATACAATGGGGTACAGGCATTGGGTAAATACAACCATTTCAAATGGGAGAAATTGGCCAAAACAAAGGGGCTACAGGCCCCATTCTAGTTCAAAATCCAGTGGAGCAGTCAAATCTTAAAGCTCCAAAATTATCTCCATTTATTCCATGTCTCACATCCAGTTCATGCTGATAAAAGAGGTATGTTCCCATGATCTAGGGCAGCTCTGCCTCTGTGGCTTTGCAGGGTACAGCCTCCCTCCTGGCTGCTTTCACAGTCTGACATTGTGTGTCTGTGGCTGTTCCAGGTGCATGGAGCAAGCTATGGATCTACCATTCTGGGATCTAGAAGATTATGGCCCTCTTCTCACAGCTCCACTAGGCAGTATCCAGTAGAGACTTTGTGTGGGGCCTCTGACCCCACATTTCTCTTCTGCAATGCCCTAGTAGAGGTTCTCCATGAAAGCCCTGCTGCTGCAGCAAACTTCTGCCTGGACATCCAGGCATTTCCTTACATCTTCTGAAATCTAGGCAGAGGGTCCCAAACCTCAGTTCTTGACTTCTGTACCCCCACAGGCTCAACACCACATGGAAGCTGTCAAGGCATGGGGCTTGCACCCTCTGAAGCCATGGCCTGACCTCTCTGTTGGCCCCTGTCAGCCACAGCTGGAGCAGCTAGGACACAGGGCACCAAGTCCCTAGGCTGCACATAGTTTGGGTCCCTGGGCCTAGTTCACAAACCACTTTTTCCTCCTTACTTCTCCAGGCTTGTGATAGGAGGGGCTGCCATGAAGACCTCTGACATCCACTGGAGACATTGTCCCCATTGTCTTAGGGACTGACATTTGGCTCCTTGTTACTTATGCAAATTTCTGCAGCCAGCTGGAATTTCTCCTTAGAAAATGGGATTTTATTTTCCATCACATCATCAGGCTGCAAGTTTTTCAAGCTTTTATGCTCTGCTTCCCTTATAAAACTGAATGCTTTTAACAGTCCCCAAGTCACCTTTTGAATGCTTTGCTGCTTAGAAATTTCTTCCAACAGATACCCTAAATATCTCTCTCAAGTTCAAAGTTCCACAAATCTCTAGGGTAAGGCAAAATGCTGCCAGTCTCTTTGCTAAAACATAGTAAGAGTCATCTTTGTTCCAGGTCCTGGCAAGTTCCTCATGTCCATCTGAGAACACCTCAACCTGGGCCTTACTAGTTCATATCGCTATCAACACTTTGGGCAAAGCCATTCAACAAGTCACTAGGAAGTTCCAAAATTTCCCACATTTTCCTGTCTTCTACTGAGTCTTCCATACTGTTCCAACCTCTGCCTGTTACCGAGTTCCAAAGTCGCTTCCACATTTTTGGGTGTCTTTTCAGCAATGTTCCACTCTGCTGGTACCAATTTACTGTATTATTCTGTTTACATGCTGCTGATAAAGACATACCCAAGACTGGGCAATTTATACAAGAAAGAGGCTTCATTGGACTTACAGTTCCACATGGCTGGGGAGCCCTCACAATCATGGTGGAAGGCAAGGAGGAGCAAATCATGTCTTATGTGGATGGCATCAGGCAAGGAGAGAATGAGGAAGATGCAAAAGCAGAAACCCATAATAGAATTATCACATCTCGTGAGACTTATTCACTATCATAAGAACAACATGGGGGAAACCACCCCCAGCATTGAATTATCTCCCACCAGGTCCCTCTCACAACATGTGGGAATTATGGGAGTACAATTCAAGATGAGATTTGGGTGGGGACACATAGCCAAACCATATCACAGCCATTCTAACTGGAATGAGGTTATCTCTTGTTGTGGTTTTGATTTGTATTACCCTGATGATTAGCAATGTTGAGCTTTTTTCAATATACTTCTTAGCCATTTATATGTCTTCCTTAGATAAACGTCTATTCAGAGTCTTGGCCCACTTTTTAATCTATTTGTTTTTGTTTCTGTTTTTTATTTTTATTTTTATTTTTGTTTGTTTTTTTGCTGTTAAGTTCCTTGTTTATTTTGGACATTAATCCCTGGTTGGATGAATAGTTTGTAAATATTTTCTCCCATTCTACAGATTGTCTCTTCACTCTGTCGATTGTTTCCTTTGCTGTGCAGATGCTTGTAAGTTTAGTTTTGGTTGCCTGCAGTTTTGAAGTATTAGACATAAAATCTTTGCTTAGACGAATGTCCTAAAGCCTTCTTAACAATATTTAAGTAAACAATACCATATTGTTAATTGTATGCCCTGTGCTATACAGTAGATTGCTTGGATTTATTCATCTTGCATAAGTGAAACTATGTAACCTTTGATTAACAACTCCCTGATTCCCCTTCTTCTCTATAAAATGTTTTTATCCTTGTCATAGATTGTTGGGAAAGAGTATGTAAAATATCACTTTCCCGGTTCAGTGTTTGATTCAGTTGGTATTCAACATATAGTGGCTACAGACAGAATAATAGACAGTTTAGGTAGTTAACATTCACTGGGCACTTTTGTGTGCTAAGCACTGTGCTAGTCACTTTACAGGAATTATTTATTTAATCCTCATAATCTTCCAATTATGTAGTGATTGTTCTTGTCTCCATTTAACCTGTGTACATAATTAGTCTTTTAGAGTATATTAGTTCATTCTCACACTGCTAAAAAGAACTTCCCAAGACTGGGTAATTTATAAAGGAAATAGGTTTCATTGACTCACGATTCCACAGGACTCACAGTTCCACAGTTCCACAATTCCACAAGGGTAAAAACATTTTATAGAGAAGAGTGGGAATCAGGGAGGCCTCAGGAAACTTACAATCGTGGCAGAAAAGGAAGCAAACATGTTCTTTTTCACATGGCAGCAGAATAGAGAAATGAGTGCCCAGCGAAGAGGGAAACCCCTTATAAAACCATCAGATCTCGCGAGAACTAACTCACTATCATGAGAACAGGACAAGGGAAATTGCTTCATGATTGAGTTATCTCCATTTAGTCCCTCCCCTAACTCATGGGGATTATGGGAATTACAATTTAGGATGAGATTTAGGTGGGAAAACAGTCAAATCATATCATTCCACCCCGACCCCCCCTAAATCTCATGTCCTCAGAATTCAAAACACAATTATGCCCTTCCAACAGTTCCCCAAAGTCTTAACTCATTCCAGCATTAACCCAAAAGTCCAAGTCCAAAGTCTCATGTGGGACAAGGCAAGCTCATCTGCCTATTAGCCTATAAAATCAAAAGCAAGTTAGTTACTTCCTAGATACAATGGGGGTACAGGTATTAGGTACATATACCCATTCCAAGTGGGAGAAATTGGCCAAAACAAAGGGGCTACAGGCCCCATGCAAGGCTGAAATCCAAAAGCACAGTCATTAACCGTTAAAATTCCCAAATGATCTCTTTTGACTCCATGTCTCACATCCAGGTCACACTGATACAAGAGGTGGGATCCCATGACCTTGGGCAGTTCCACCCTGTAGCTTTGCAGGGTACAGCCCCACACCTGGCTGCTTTCATGGCTGGCATTGAGTGTCTGTGGCTTTTCCAGATACACAGTGCAAATTGTAGGTGGATCTACCATTCTGGGGTCTGGAGGATGGTGGTCCTCATCTCACAGTTACACTAGGCAGTGCCCCAGTGGGAACTCTATGTGTGGGCTCCCTCCCATATTACCTTCTGCACCGCCCTAGCAAAGGTTCTTCTTGAGGGCTCTGCTCCTGCAGCAGAATTCTGCCTGGACATCCAGGCATTTCCATACATCCTCTGAAACCTAAGCAGAAATTCCCAAACCTCAATTCTTGCCTTCTGTGCACCTGCTGATCCAATACCATATGGAAGCTGCCAAGGCTTGTGGCTTGCACTCTCTGAAACAATGACCTGAGCTGTACCTTCGCCACTTTTGGCCATGGATGGAGCAGCTGGGATGTAGGGTACCAAGTCCCCAAGGTCCACACGGCAGTGGGGGGGGGGGAGCGGGGGGCTGGCCCTGGCCCAGGATACCATTTTTTTCTCTCTTAGGCTTCTGGCCCTGTGATGAGAGGGGCTGCCATCAAGGTCTCTGACATGCCCTGGAGACATTTTCCCATTTTCTTGTCCTTGTTACTTATGCAAATTTCTGTGGAGGGTTGAATTTCTCCCCAGAAAAATGGTTTTTCTTTTCTATCACATCACCAAGCTGCAAATTTTCCAAATATTTTTGCTCTGCTTCCTCTTGAACGCTTTGCTGCTTAGACATTTCTTCCACCAGATACTCTAAATTGTCTCTCTCAAGTTCAAAGTTCCATAGATCTCTAAGGCAGGGACAAAATGCCACCAGTCTCTTTGCATACCAAGAATGACCTTTACTCCAGTTCCCAATAAGTTTCTCATCTCCATCTGAGATCACCTCAACCCACACTTTATTGTTCATATCAGTATCAGCATTTTGGTCAGTCTTTCAACAGGTTTCTAGGAAGTTCCAAACTTTCCCATATCTTCCTGTCTTCTGAGCCCTCCAAGTCAAGGAAGTTTCAAATTTTCCTGTCTTCTTCTGAGCCCTCCAACCTATTCCAATCTCTTCCTGTTACCCAGTTCCAAAGTCACGTCCATATTTTCGTGTGTCTTTACAGCAGTGCCCCAATACCTGGTACAAATTTACTTTATTAGTCTGGTCTTGCTCTACTATAAAGAACTGCCTGAGACTGGATAATTTATAAAGAAAAGAAGTTTAATTGACTCACAGTTCCACATGGCTGGGGAGGCCTCAGGAAACTTACAATCATGGCAGAAAGGGGAGCAAACATGTCCTTCTTCACATGGCAGCAGGAGAGAGAAATGAGTGCCCAGATATGGGAGAAGTCCTTTATAAAAACCATCATATCTCATGAAAACTAACTATCAGGAGAACAGGATGAGGGAAACCACCTCTATGATTCAATTATCTCCATCTGGTCCTTCCCATGATGTGTGGGGATTATGGGAACTACAATTCAAGATGAAATTTGGGTGGGGACACAGCCAAATCATATCAGAAGAGTTAACTTATATTTCAAGGTCTAACAGCTAATAAATGGTACCATTAACACTGGAACCCAGACACTCAGGTTCCAGAACCTGTGTTCCTAATCCTTCTATCACACTATTTGGAAAAATGAGTTAAGGCTAGTGTCCTTACATGAGGCTAATTTTGAATAATTATTCAACTAGTTATTTCCTAGCTGGATATCTTTGTGTGAATTATGTATGCTTTCTGAGTCTCTGTTTCCTTACTAAATATTATTAATAATAACTGTCATCAAAATTTCCATTCTTTGAAGACTCCATGTTTACAGATTCACATACTTGCTAAAATTTGTTTGTGTCCTCCAAATCAATACTGGGGCACTTTGCAATTATTCTTGAACATGCATGGAGTGAAAAAATGTGAGTCATCTACTCTGCACATTCCCAGCTGAGGATAAACAAGGCAACACTGCCTTCTTATTTCAGCTGTCATACTATAAAGACCTGTCCTTTTCACAGTCTACTGAGTGACATGTTTTTCACATTTTGTGTACTTTTTTTGGTAATTTCACTGTTTACAATGGTCCCCAAGCATGATGCTGAAGTACTGTCTAGTGTTCTTAAGCACAAGAAGGCTGTGATGTGCCATATGGAGAAAGTACATATGTCATATAAACTTCATTCAGCCATTACAGTAATGTTGGCCATTAGTTCAGTGTAAATGAATCAACAATATAGATTAGGTAAGGTGTCTTTAAACAAAACACACATAAAGCAAGGTTTTATATTGATTGGTCGATAAAATTATTGTGGCCAGAGGCTCCCAGGAACCTATTCCTATATCTCCCTCAGGAGCAATGATTTAGTATTTGCTAATTCAGTGTTCATGGTGACTTTATAGAATGTAACTATTTTGAACAATAAGAATTGCCTCTATTTTATAAGAGCATTAAATGGATTAAAGAAGATCAGAAAATTGCAGTTTGATTGTTTTTTCTCTTTCAAGATTGCTGTATCATTCCAATTTAGAGATCAGTTGGTGCAAATCTAACCATGTTGTTTCAATACATCATTTCTACAAGGTATCCTTAAAATACATGGTATAACCTCTATCTCAAAGAAATTATAGTATTTTAAGAATTTTATTGTTGAAGGACATGCAATAAAAACTATTTCTTATTACATTTACTGTGAATTATGGTATAGAATCAAGTAATTACCATTTCAAAAGACAAACTCTTACTGCTCCACTTTTAATAACTGATTGACACCTTGAGAGATCAGTAAGTTTCTAAATGACAATGCAGTTGAACAGAATTCTTCAATTTTGCACTGAAAAAATTAAGACTATTAAGGGCTTTTCAGTAAAATAAACAAGAATTAAACATTGAAGAAACCTGTAAAAACTCATGTACATTGTAAAAATATTGAATTTATAGGCTACTATCTAAACACATATTTTATCTGTCCACATTACTCAGATATCAGTGTGGAAAATGTGATTCTTGCTCAACTCTTTTATGCTTTCAAAAAAATTCTTATTAATTTATCCCAAAGACAGTAATTTCTACCATTCTCAACTCTCTTAATCTCTTCTCAAAATGATGTATTTTATTCTTTGGAAAGAAATACTTTTGCATTTAATATTTACAAGATTGGTTCAAAAGACAACATTTAAATGACAACCCAATGGGATTTAGTGAACTGATGACGGCTCAGTTCTTTCTACTGGGAACGTCATCCTTGGAGGATACATATGGTGAACTCCTGCTCAGCCCTTGAGAAGAGGTTCAGATTTTACTCCCTTCATGAAATTTCCATAGCCAAGAGTAACTTTCCTGTGTTCCCCAGTAGCATTCTTAATATACTTATGTCTTATGTTTCACTATTCTTAATATACTGTGTTGTCTTATGTTTCACTATTGTCACCTGATGTTATTTTCTCTGTCCTCTCTACGGGTTCATGAATGGTTCCTAGCATGAAGAGGATGTTCAAGGAAGTCTTGTTGAATGAATGAATGAATGTTATCTGAGTTTTCAGTTTTAGTGTGTGTTTAACCATAGCGTGTTGCCTTTCTTATCCAAGCCACATAACTAGTATGTGGCATGTCGGCATTAGAGGAAAAAAAATGAAGATTTTTTCTTCTGTGAGAGGAGGTGAGTTCATGTCCTTATTGATTAAAAAAGAGATCATTCTCAAATGTGTATTTTTCCTCCAACACTTATCTTTTTTTTAGGAGTGATGAAGGGCATCTCCATCAATTGTAAAACAAACTGTTAGCTCTAATGCAGTGTGTGTTAACATTATGGATCTTACTGATGAATTTAAGATAAGTAACATTGAAGTCTAAGCCCCACTCTTGACCCCAGTGCCTGGAGAGCTGTCAGCATTCTGACATGTCTTATCAGTTACCACCAATTTAGGGAAAACTTAATGAACTTACTGATTTCTTGGTGTTATGTGATTCTTAGAATAATTTAGATAACTTTCATTAGTAAATTGACCTCTATCATGTGGTCTTCCTTAATTAAACACTTAATTTTTTGTGCTCCCTTCTTCCTCTCTTATCATCTGCAATTGTTCCCAACTTTTGCCAGTTCTGACAAAGATCTGATCGCTTGTTTTATACTCTCATTGACACCACTGTAATTAATTTTTCTTTGTCCTCATAACTATGTTAATGTATCAACCTGAAGAAATAGGTTTCCAATCTTTCAAATTCTCGATTCTCCCTCCCATCTATTTTGCACATAGCTAATGCATTCGTCTTTGTGCAGTATAAATTGCTTCTGCCTTTCCTCTGAGAAAAACACGTTTAATGATTCTTTATTGTCCACCTCATTAAGAATAAAAGGCCTGAGCAACTCAGGGAGTGATCTTCCAGGGAGACTCCCAAACACTCTTGCATTTCTGTGATCTGGCCAAAAAGTTCATGCTCTATGTCCATCTTCACTCACTGCTTTATTTTCAGAACCCAGAATTGCATGTGGCACATTAGTAAGCACTTACACGTAAGTTTTGGTTGAACACATCAATTAAGAAAACTGATTTTAAATTCCCTTTGACTTGGATTTTATCTCTAAATGAAATACATAGTTCGACAATACTTCATACAAACATACATGGAGTCACATACAAAGGCACTACGTGTCTGTAGGAGACATGAAGTTATGAATTTAGTTCTAGCTCTGCTTTCCATCCAATCTATACATATTTAACTTTCCTTAGCACTTTGCCTTTATATGTTAAGCTGCCCAGAAATAGCAATGGTTTGTTGATGATTGATTTTGTCTTAGTCTATAAGCATATCTAGATGTTGTTTTTATTCATATTTCAGGATGTCTTAAAGTGGGGAAGTGATGAAACAATGGCACATGTGATTATTTGGCTTTTCCCCATGTTCTCCAGACCCATTGCTAGCACATCTTCAGTTTTCTTCTCTGCCATTATTCAGTGAGTAGGAAAGGTTAATGGGAAATCTCTTCAGTAAATATTACCTCAATTCAGCGATTTTTCTTTTCTATTGCATTTCCAGTGATACCACTTTTCTGCTCTATACTTGAGTTTTCTAAGCCTACTTTATGTCTAATCCAACTTTTCACTACAAGGAGAGGGAATATCTGGGAATATCTGGCTCTTATCTCACCAGGTGAGTGTTATGTTATAATGATAAAGCAGCATACACCAATTTTTACTATTTTTGCTTTTCTTGAGAAGACTTAAGGAAACATAGATCAATTATTACCATTTGCTACCATTTACCATTACGCTGCCAATTGTTAAGGAGGCATAAATCAATTTTTGCCATTTTTACTTCAGTTGAAGTCTTTCAATTCTCACCAGTTGACCACTCTACCCATTAAATCCTGAGAATTCTTTCTTGGTTTGTGACAAAGGCTTGGCTCAGCAGTGACTTTTTAATCAGTTCTCCTGGGATGTCCATGGTGGTCCTTTCTACTTCTTTCTAGTCCTTTTTTTCCCCCTTGTTCCCACTCCCTTCTTCCTGTCCTCCCTGAATGTTTGTGTTCTTACCCAACATCTGCCCTTGGCCCAGGGGGCAATTTCCAGCTCTGGATATTGTCTATTTTTTTTTTTTTTTCCTTTTACAACATCTCCCTCATGGCAATAAACACACATTTGCATTTCAATAGCAACTCCTGGGTATGTTTTAAAAAATACCACCCACATATAATTAATATTTAACATAGGAAATTCTGGTTCCCCT
The DNA here is from genome assembly GCF_000951035.1 of Colobus angolensis palliatus. Classification (NCBI taxonomy): domain Eukaryota; kingdom Metazoa; phylum Chordata; class Mammalia; order Primates; family Cercopithecidae; genus Colobus; species Colobus angolensis. The sequence goes on along the minus strand of NW_012115156.1, from coordinate 2,961,843 downwards.
TTCTGTTCTCTCTCCTCCCTCCCTCCTCCATCACCCATTGCTTTCAGAAGGGGGCTGCATTTCTCACACATTGCCAGCTGTGAGTGCAAGTGAAGCTTAAAATAGCCAGGCCTGACTGCTTGTGCTTTTCACACTTTGAACCTGTGATGACTGTTGTTCAACTTATGATTGTGGCTGCTATCTCTCACCTTTTTCCTCAGGGACTCACCACACCTTGTTTCATATAAATTATCCAGTACTTGACTTACAGAAAGAAATAATGATGACTCCTTTCTCTCACTTCACACCTCCAGGCAATCCCTCTGAACTGTCACAGAAAAAGATGAAGACTGTAATTTGTATAACAAATGCTCATGTTTCTCTTTTGCACTCTATCCTCAACCTCATCCCCACACCTCGAGGTTTGTACAAGTAGATTGAGAGTAAGAAAATCAGTGAAGACATACCAAAGACTTTTCACTTTTTTTTTAAGGAAGTAAAATAAAAACAATTTAATTTTGTATATCATTTGTAAATTTCAGAGTGTTCCAATTTGCAAGCCACAATAATACTTTGGAAGTAGAAAGGACTGTTATGTTATAATATTATTAAATCCAGTTTCCTAAGGAAGAAATAAAGGTTCAAGGAGGTTAACTGATTGTTTTTCCACCAATGAACTGAAAAACACACACTACACACATCATAAATTATTTTGCATTTTCTATCTTCTTGTAGTCTAGGATTAAGCTCATTCATTTATTCATTCATCCTCTAATATTTCTTGAACTCTTACCATGAGTGAGGCTTAGTGTTAACTGCTTGTCTGAGTTGTGCTTATGTTAGAGGTATGGTTTAAAGTTGTTCTACAGATGTCTTAATTAACCTTTCTTTTTCCAAACCCCTCAATGCATTAACTCTACTTTAACACTACACAGCTGATTCTCACATGTGATCTCATCTATCCTTCCTATAGTGGACCGATGAGAACAGATTTTCTGCAAGAATCAGCCAGGGCCTTCATAAATACTTATAGTCATGCTGATTTTTTCAAGAATTAATGAATTCTTATTTATTGGTCTCATATTTTCCTGCTTGTATGCTTTTCCATGTTATTTTTTCTATTTAGATTGTATAATGATGAAAAAAGAAGTCATATGTAAGTATTTTCCATCTCAATTTGAGAAAAGCCGCATAAATATTCATTCTTCAACCTTTTATTAGATATCAACAATAATATATCTTATTTTTGATATAATATATCAATTTTTCACAATAGACAAATCAGAAAAGAGCATAACAACAAATATGTCTTTGATGTGATATTTGAAATAATTTGGTCCTAGTGTAATAGGCAGTTCCACTCATTTGAATATGTATGAGACAGATAACAAGGGAGATGTGATGTTGCCATCCTCAAGGTTTTTTTCAAGTGAATTATTAAGGCAATACAATATTGGCTAACTAAGACACAGACAAAAATTTTTTCTCACATTGTAAAGGTACTTATTATACAAAACAATAGTTACAACATAAATTAAAAACAAGGTAAAAAGGAAAACAGTGTCCCAGGAATAGGTTAAATTATATCAACAAATCCATAATTTTCATAAAAAGTCAATATTCTTTTTATTTTACAAAGCTATTTTTTTGTGGTAATGTGGCAATATTTCTGTATAGGCCTCATCTAGTCATTGGTTAAATTGATTAATAGTTTAGATAAAATAATGAGTTAATTTTTATTGAAAACTTAGTATGTGTTAAGGACTATTCCAAGAACTTTAGATTTATTATCATATTAATTTATCTTTACAACCCAGTGTAGTAGGCACTATTATTATTCATTTTGCAGATGGGGAAACTAAGACTCAGTGGGGTTAAATAATGTTTCCTAGATCAGACAGCTAATAAAATTGAAACAACCTGGCTTCAGAAACATGAACTCTTGAAATTAACTCCTTCAAGCCCATCTTCTATCAGATATATTTTGAAAGGCCATTCTCAGGAATTTCATTGGTGGTGGAAGAATTAAAAGTCTATTCTGACCACATTTTTCAAAGGAAAACTTAGGACACACAGCTTGATCAATAGCAACATGCTCTGTAGAATATATAGCAGCCACTCAGTAATTTCACTGGGTCATCAGGGAAGGATGTTTGAAATCAGAGTTTTCCTGGCAAATCTTGAAAGGTATTGTATACATGCCCTTCAAGGTGTTAACCATAGAACTTATGCATAAGATGCATATTTGATAATCCTCCTTGCTATGGCCTGAATATTTGTGGCCCTCCAAAATTCATTTATTGAAACTTAATCCTCAGGATGATAGTATTAAGAGGTGAGGCTTTTTGGGAAGGGACTAAGTCATACGACCTCCACCCTCATAAATGGGATTAGTATTGCTATGAAAGAGGTTAAAGGGAGATCCTTGGCCTCTTCTGCCATGTAAGGACATGGCAATAGGGCATGATCTGTGGAGGACAGAGAGAGTCTTTACCAGATGCAAAATCTACTGGTGCATTGATCTTGGACTTCCCAGCCTCCAGAACCATAAGAAATAAATTTCTATTATTTATAAATTACCCAATATAAAACATTTTGCTATAGAGAGCTGAATAAACTAAGATGCTCTTCTAGAATGAAAGACATTTTTAAATTCTTTTTCAAAGGGTATTGGCATTTAGCTAGTCATTCATCTACAACTTAATGATTTAATCTTTTTTTGACTTGGTTGTAATATTTGATCTGGTAATTTATGAACTGATTGAATGCTTAACTTTGTGGTAGAGGAGGAAGTGTAAAATAGTCTTTGTATTATTCATAATTATCTTTAATCTAGGCTTGATGGAACAGTGTGGTATATTTTGATTGTTCAGCTGGGATAAGTTGCTGGAGTTTTTCTTTAAGTGAAATACTGTAGACTAGGGTTGCTATTTAGCAACCAAACACATAATCAAAGCAATGGGAAGGTCAGGGGTAGAGAAATTCTTTCACTTTTAATTTGTTTATAAAAATAAGGCAAACATTTCAAGAAGAAACATTGTCCAGTTCCAAACTCCCACAGAGGTTACATCTTCCTAAATCAGTTCTTTGGAAAATTAAAATAGTCTTGTCTCTATTTGAGAGAGGCCCAGCATCAATATTGGTGAGTTTGCAGTGTGGAAATTTTAGGCTTTTGTAGAAGTCAGGGCTTCACACAAAAGGGGAGAAAGACAGTAGAAACAAAACTTGTGTCTGGCCTGTTATTCCTGCAGATTCTCACCTCCTGATGTCATGAATCTTAAGGGAGTATTTTAAAAACAAATTATAAAGTACAAATTAGCTTAGCATCATGTTGTACACCATAAATATATAAAGTTTTTATTTGTCAATTTCAAAATGAATAAAGACAGTGAAACAATAAACAATGTATCACATAGTTTAACTTACTGAGAAGTCATCTTCAGCAACAGCAGGAATACAGTAAGAGTAGTAGTATAAAATAGGAAGTCTCAAATAATTTATGAGTAAAAATATCCATACAAACATTAGGATGGGTGAGGTAACCCAGAGGAGAGGAGTGATATATGTATATCCCACTGTTTTACCCAGTTTATTCAATATTCCAAGTGACATTTATGTTTAGAATTTGCATTATGTAATTTTAATATAAGTTCTGAATGAAGGTGAGTACTAGGATTATGGAGACATGACAAGCTGGTATTGTAAAGATAATTTTCTTTTTTCAGATCACTCTCCTATGTGTGTGACAAATGTAATGCTGAGTCAGTTGTATATTTAATTGTTAGATTTACAGTCTTTCTTTTAAATGCCACCTGAATGTGGAGATAAGTTTGTCACCATCAAAGAATAAAACTAGCAAAAATAAGCATGTAAGATATTCTGAGAAGCAAAGTAGCCGGGGAGATAAGAGCACAGACTGGGGTTCCGTTGCATGTGTTCAGATTCAGGCTCTGCTGCTTATATCTGTTTGGACCTCAGAAACTTACTTAACCATTTTGTGCCTCAGTTTCTGTTTGTAAAATGAAGACAATGTACAGTATTTTCTTCATAGGTCTGTGGTGAAGATTAATTAAGATAACACAAATCAAGTTCTTAGAACACTATCTAGAACACGGTATATGTAAGTGCCAGCTATTTATATTTTCTACAAAACTGTTCCCTGTTGAGCAAATCGTTTGCAGGTATGCAATGAACGGAGGCAATCAGGAAAGGGTCCCACTCTAATTGAGGTATCCAAGCTGTTTCTTCAGAAGCTAAAAAAAGAACCATAATCTAGTTGATGTTATTGGACCCTGACTGATTAAAAATGTGTCAGTGGGAGACTGAGGTAGGCCAGGGGAGACAAAGAGTGAGACTTTATCAGGGCCGACTTAGAGGTGGCCTACATTGAGGGTGCTGGGCAAACTGGTTCCCTTGTCAGATTCAAGCCCATTGTGGAGTGGAGACAAACAGGATGACACGACTCTTGAACTAGTCCAAACCTTTTTGCACCTCCTCCACACTTGTTCTCCAGGCCCGGTTTAGTTTCTCATGTGCTAGGGAGAGAATAGACTGGCCATCCAACCTGAGTATTACAATGTTCTTGGTTTCTATATTTCTTGTGGTAATTCTTTCTATCTGCATTTTGGGTTTATATCAGATTCTTAAAAGTTTTATTTAGAAAGGCAATATAATGTATTGTGCAGAAGTTCTCAAATTTGAACGCGTAAAACAATCATGTGAGATTTTTTTTTTTTTGAGTCGGAGTCTCACTCTGTCACCCAGGCTGGAGTGCAGTGGCATGATCTCGGCTCACTGCAACCTCAGCCTCCCAGGTTCAAGCAATTCTTCTGCCTCAGCCTCCCGAGTAGCTGGGACTACAGGTGTGTATCACCACGTCCAGCTACGTTTTGTATTTTTAGCAGAGATGGGGTTTCACCATATTGGCCAGGCTGGTCTTGAACTCCTGACCTCGTGATCCACCTGCCTCGGTCTCCCAAAGTGCTGGGATTACAGGCGTGAGCGATCGTGCCCAGCAGAATTTTTTTTTTTAATCTAAATTCCTACTCCCAGTTCTCCCTACCACACATGCACACAAAGGTGCTGATTTAGGTCTGATCTAGGGTCCAGAAGTCAACATTCTCCATAGGCACCTTAAATGAGTCTGATGTAGGTGGTCTTCAGATCACACTTTGCACTGAGATATTGAGGACAATTAGCTTTATAATTAGAGAGAACAGGATTTGCAACAGGTTTGGATCATAATCTCGGTAGACGATCCTGGGCACCATAACACCAAATGTTGAAATCCCAAAATATCAAAATTCCTAAAGTCTAAGTCTCTAAAATATAAAATCTCTAACATCTAAAATCCTGAACATCACAATCACAGGATAGTTACATCATGTTATTTCCTTATTGTCTTCATCTGGAAATTAAGTATGGTTTAAGGAGATACACATGGGTGCAAACTTAAAAAAGGGTGGACTGTGAACTTATGTGTAGGTGTCAACTTGACTGGATAAAGGAGTAACTAGAGGCCAATAAAGCATTATTTGAGATGTGTCTGTGAGGGTGTGTGTATTAGTCTGTTCTCAAGCTGCTAATAAAGACGTACTGAGGACTGGGTAATTTATTAAAAAAAAAGGGGTTTAATTGACTCACAGTTTTGCATGGCTGGGGACGCCTCAGGAAACTTACAATCACGGCAGAAGGTGAAGGGGAAGCAAACTTGGACCCTTTCACATGGTGGCAGGAGAGAGAGTGTGAGGAGCAAAGGGCGAAGAGCCCCTTATAAAATCACTGGATCTCAGGAGAACTCACTCACTATCATGAAAACAGCATGGGGGAAACTGCCCCCATCATTCAATCATCTCCAACCATTTCTCTCCCTAGACACGTGGAGATTATGGGGATTAGAATTCAAGATGAGATGTGGGTAGGGACACAGAACCAGATTATATCAATGTGTCCAGAGGAGGTTAGTACATAAGTCTGAGTGGACTGGGTGGGAAAGATCTGCCCTCAATATTGGCATCATCCAATCAGCCAGGGTCCCAGAGAGAATGAATACAGAAGGCAAATTCATCTTTCTCTGAGAGCTGGACCATATTTTCTTCTGCTGTCTTGAACACCAGAACCCCAGGCTCACTGGCCTTTGGATTCCTGACCCCCTGACCCTGGGGGGGGGACCTTGGACTTTCAGCTTTGGACTAAGAGCTAAACCATCAGTTTCTCTGGTTCTCAGAATTAAAATGTTGCAACTTTCTCAATAAATAAAGAAATGTTCTTTTTGTACATCTGCATTTATGAAAGATAAAATTTCTTGAGCTCTCAGCTCTTTGGGGAACTGCATATGCATTGGTGATCCATTGTAGTTTTTGACCAATCTTGTCGAAAGACAAGTTGTCCATGGAGGTACTACAGGTGACTGCAGTTGTGAAGGTGGGGTCACACGATTATCAACCATAGTGGTATGTGTTTATATATTTAACTTTTTGACTAATTATTTCATTATGAGTATGGCTCATCTGCTCATAACTGTTCTGCTTGTGTGTGTCGTTAGTGTACATGAGTGTTTATGTTTGCAAAATATGTATTGCATATTTTATTGTGTAAATTGGACTATGAAATGCCCTGTTGTGTTTTTATACATTTCTCAATATATCCTCATTAAAAATGTAAATGAATGTCTTTAAAATAATTTTTAAATTATTTTCTCTAGAATTATATTTTAGGGATTTTAGACTTTAGACCAAAATTTTCATATTTGGGATTTCAGCATTCAGGTTTATAGCATTTGGGATTGTATCTTTTGGGATTATTATCAGTTACCTTTGAGACCAAACTCTGCCTCTTTCTAAAGTCTGGATGATTTTGGGTGAATGACTCAATGTTTCTGAACTTCACTTTTCTCACCTTGTAAGATGGGAATATAATGCTCTGGTGAGTATCAAAAGACATATTGTAAGGCAAGTGCCGAACACAGTTTTTGTGTGACAGTTATTGTTATTATTTAATCAAGGTGTGGTAGGCTCTCTGAGCCTATTCATTTAAAAGAGAAATGAAACACTTATTAAAATGCTCACAACTATGAATACTCAGGACTGGACCACAGAAGAAATGACTCCACCAAGAGACTGCAGGCTTCAGAAGCTTTTCTGGGAATTTCTTCAAAGCTTTTAACCCACAATGGGTGCTAAATTGATAGCAAGTCCCTTTTCTGCCATATAAACTGACAGCATTTCTTTTTGAGATCTTTTTCATGTATTATTTGTTTCTGAAAATTTCTAAGGTGCCCAGGTAAAGTTCCAAAGCACACACTGGTACATCACATTTCTTTTCTGGCTGGGGCAAATGACTGAAAAGTTAAAATACATTTCCTTATCGAATCCCTGAATATTATGCAGTTTTTAAAAATGAAAACCACAGTCTTGTGATGCTTATTTATGTTACAGAGATTTTGAGATGAAAATGATCCTAAAAATCATCTGACCCAGATCTTGTCTAATGTAAAGATGAAGAAATTGAGTCCTGAAGGTGCTCATGGACTGGTCTCCATTTCTGTTTCTTGTGTCTTTTGTCACTCCTTTTATGCATTTTTGTCATGGTGCTCTAGATAGAGGGGCCACAGCTGCTCAGAGTGCTCTATTGTAATCATGGTTCAGGAGTGGCAGGTTTCATGTAAGTTGGATTCTGTTCATTGCTAGGAGATCAGTGTGTGAGTGGCTTCAGATAGCTTTGCTTTGCTTTCCAGATGAAAACCTGACAGAGTCCAGGCACCTTGGGTACCGCTGTGTGCTGGCAAATGATTTGAAAAATGGAGGATGAGAGAGGGTGCTGGTGGGTGGGAGAAGGGCAAATCTGCTCTTGGGAATACTTTAGACAAAAACGCTAAGGGCTACAAAGTGACTCTTGAGTATGTGACTTTTTAAAACCCTCATTCATTTTAACTGGAAGGGCTCTTTTTGTCACGAGTTGTTTTATGTTTTACTTAATATGCAATGTCAACTACTATAGAATTGGTCTTGGTCCTTCTTCTTATAAAGGCTAAGTTAGAAATTAATTTCATTTTTAACAATGTATTGAGCAAGCTTATTATGGGAATAAGAGGAAGTGTACTTTGTCCACTCTTTATAATACTTATTCTGCTTCCTCTATATGATATTGGAATCTGAGTTATGTGCAGAAACCTTTACACTTTAACCTTGGTTTGTACACACTGGGAAAACCAACATTCAGCTTTTTATCCCAGAAGTTAATTTTGTATTCCAAACTTTTAATAGGAGTGTTTCATATTCCTCTGGGTAAATCTATTTGACCCTCACAATACATATTTATGTACTTAATTAATAGACCCTGACTCTGTGATCACATTTTTATTTTTGTCAATATAGTGTCTTGTTATGTTGCCCAGGCTGGTCTCAAACTCCCGGCCTCAAGCACTCTTCCTTTGTTGGGCTCCTGAAGCACTAGGATTACAGGCGTGAGCCACCATGCCTGACCTGTGACCACTTTTTAATATTCTGTTTGAGCTAACTACCTTCCTGACAATTCCGGATGAGTTATGTTGGGTGTGTAACATTGGGAAATAGTATATGTATTTCTGACCCTTGATAATTAAACAACAACAATAAAATGGTATCAGCAGAAAGAAACAAGAAAAAAGGAAAGGGAAGAAGGAAAAAACTAATGTAGAAAAAAGGAAGGAAAGGAAATAGGGAGAGAGGGAGGAAAAATACTGATTATAAGGGGAAATTCATTCTGTGGCTAAGAGCCAACAGAAAGTACTGGGTTTCCGTAAAAGTAGGAGGTTTGGGTAAATAGAGGAAGCTCATGAGAAAAGACAAAAGCTCAATTTATGGTCATGTTTTGTTTTATATTCCTGAGAATCATCACTCTATGCTACTAGAGATTTCTTCCTCATTGAAGTCTTTTATTGAGGCCCTGTCCACTATGTGATTATTCCTTGTTGTTCTGTTTCTCTACTCCTGGTAGAAACAAGAGAATATTGAGGGATGTCTATGTTCAATTTGCTTAATTCAGTGACTTGCTGTTAGAGGTCAGGTGTGTGCTCTAGCCAAAGAGTGGAATTTGTAATCTTACACAGCAGCCTAAAACAACCTCTTTTCTGTATATTGACTGTGTGATTTTGTGCAAGTTATAAAACGTCTCTAATTCTCACTTTCTTCAGCTGCTTAATAGGGAAAATAATTGGCTTTTATAGAAGTGTGCTTGAGGGACATTGTACCAGAGTGTGAGAGGCAGGTGTGAACATGTCTTCTAACTCCATGATCAGAGATGCCACATTCGTAGCTTTAAATAGAAATATTAGTAGTGAAAATATTTACACTACAGAAATTGGCAAATACTTCAAATTAGGGTTTTTTTCTTTTCAGAGATGGTTATTAAACATTTATTGTTACCTCTTTGCTTATGTATGAAATGGGATAACAAGTAGGATTTTTGTCAATTGTAGGAATGCAATATATATTTTCCTTACTTCAGCCATCCCTATAGAATATTTGCATCTGAAAATCTTTGACTTTTATGCTTTTAAATAATAAAACAAATGACAACAAAATTGTACTTAGAAACTCAATTTCATATTACAATCTCTGTACTTTATGATATTTTATCTGGCTCAGTTCTCCTTTTTACTCTCTATCTTTTGACACTACTCTGAAGAAATCATAAGTTCTGTCACTTTTCTTGAATTTTTCTTACATGATGTCTAGTACAGTGTCCCATGAAGATAATTATTATATTGCATTTTGATGATGATTTTCAGTGTGAGCCTAGATTGTTCAATATTATCTTTAATGAACAGTGTTGAGTTAAAAGTTTAATTCAAGAATTATAATGGCTTTCATACATATTAAAGGTGGAAGAAAGGCTTTGTGAGGAAGATGATCTATGCACTGATCTGTGGAATATGCTAAGATATCCCTGTGAGAAGGGCAAGAATAAAGAATAAGACAGATGAGTCTGAGAGGACCAAATTGCTAGAGAAAGGGCAGAAACCTGGGATACAGTTGAAGAGCTTTGTGTCAGTGAGAAGTTTGAGGCACAGTTGGAAGATCAGACTAACACTACACCTTAAAAGGCCAACAGAGGAGTTGGTACTTCCTTTACCAGACAAGAAAAGAATGCTAGAGTATGAAATAATCAGAGGTACATTTTAGGAAGAATAATTAGGCAGTGTAAACTATGAATTGGGAGAGGAAAGATTGGAGAGGCAATATATAAAGAGTATCAGCCTCCCTTAGCCTCAGTTTCCATGCTGGGCAACTGTGAATAATAATGTTCTCTTCTAGGTTTATGATGATAATTAGAGGAAGCCATGTCTACAGATGGACATGCCTCTGGCATAGAGTAGATATCAAGAGGGCTTTTCTCTCTTTCCAAATCGCTTTTATATGAAAGGATTTTTCATTGAAGATTGCCTTGCCTAAAGAAAGGGAAATTTTAAATGATTTGACAAAAAATAAAGTATACAAGATCCTTTTATAAAATATACAATATGGGAGCTGAGAAAATATAACTGCATAGAAAAGATGCCAACAATCTATACAGAAATTGATGTAAGCTGTTGTATATTTAAAAGATTTAAGAACAAGAGGAGAAAGATGTGTAGGAGGTGGACAAGCTATAGAAATACCATTGTAGGATGTAGACTCTGATTCTCAGCATTCCAGTAATTAGCACATTTTGACAGGGTGAAAGCGGCCACCCAGTCTTTCTCTTTGAAGGGGCAGAGGTCATTGACAGCTGGTGCTTGGGCCTTTGGGGGAATATTCTGCTTGAGGCCAGCTGGGGGAAATGGATCCCCAGGAAGAGTGGTCACTCAATGATGAGGGCTCTGTTCCTTTTTCTTGTAAACAGTGAACACCCTTGAAGACCCATCTGCACTGCTGCAATACATTCTGCACCTGGGTTTTTGTTTTCTTTGCTGAAGAACAGTTGCCTGGTATGCATCAGGAGTTCCCATCTGTCTCACAGATAGTCATGGAGTTCTTGACTGCATGCATTTTGTCTGAGAATGAGTGGCTCAGTTCATTCCTACTCTAAGACAAAATCTCACCCTGGTCCAAAAATCTCAATATTATAAATATTTCAGTGGCGGAATCTGGTTGTAGCAGAAAATGAAAACATTATGTACCTACACAAGACTTAGAAATGGTATCCTTCTTGCTTCATCATTTAATTAAAGTCTCCTACTTCTTCAGACTTCAATTTCAGAATTTTTGATAAACTGCACTCAGTGTCTAGGAAAACAATATTTCTCTGAAAATTCTAAAACACTTTCCATTTGTCACTTGGTGAGAAATGCTGAAATTTGCATTTTAAAATTTGAAAAAATAGGTTGCTAAGAAGTAAAATATTTTCCAATATCCCTTTTAAGTCAGAGAAACAAAAGGCAGATAATTCATGGCTCTACAAGCTTTCAAATTCTAAATCTGTCTACTTCTATTTACATTGTGTCTCTGCAGTTTGTACCTGCATGGTTTTGTTGCATACAGAGCATTATGCCTTGCCCCAAAGTCAGCAACATTTGATTGAGGCATGCACTTTTGCCCTTTCCTCAAGAGAGAGCCAAAGATATTACTTGCCATTCCTAGAAACTCTGTCTAGTAACTTATCATGAAAATCTGCCCTGTCCTAATCATTGGAAGTAGCTGAGCAAAGCTGGGTCCCCTATTTAGAGCTAAGAAAAATACAATCTAAGGAGAGTTAAGTTATCTTAACAATAGACTCCAGAAATTTTTGCTAAACCTGACCACTAGGTGGCAAACTGTCTGGACGTAAAAAAGCTGATTACTGTTCTTTCTTCCTGGTTCTAAAAGCACTGGCGGTCCTACAATGTAGAAATGTGATTGAGCATCCTCAGCCATGACACAGTGACTCAAAGTACCTATCCACAGTGAAGGGGGTGTCATCGAAACACTGTTCTAATCAGGTTTGACATATATTGCCCAGTGTGCTTAGATGAACAAACTAATTCCATGAAGACATAAATGACAGACCTATACATGCTTTACATATAATTTTACTTAGCTCGTCTTCTCTCCAAGTATTTTTACTGTAAAAATGGGGAATAATATGCACTTCGTAGTATTTCCATGAGGGTAAAATAAAATAGCCCTTGAAGGGTTACCCGGTTCATAGCAGTTCCTCAATAAATATTTGTTAAATATTTGTTCAAAGACTGACTGGATCAGTCAACAAACAAAATAGAAGCAGATATAGGCTTCCCTAAAATGCCTTTAATTGAAGATTACCTTGCCTAAAGAAAGGGAAATTTTAAATGTGCTGACAAGAAAATAAAGTATACAAGATCCTTTTATAAAATACAAAAATATTTATAGTTTAAAATACACTCTCCAAAAAGTTTCTGCTAAAAGGTAACTCACTGTCTGGGAATAGTACTAGAAAAGGGTAGGTTATCTCTCCAGGTCTTTGACAAAAGTCTATTGTAAATGCAAGGTGCTGTGGTAATTTGCTCTTACATTTTTTTTTTTCAGAACACTGTGGTTGCAGATTGTGAAAAATGAAGCGTAGAATGCTCAGTAGTGTTTAGCTGTTACATAAAAATAAAACCATGGATAACTGGAAGTAGAGTGAATCCATGTCTGAGTATTTTGAACCACTAAATAAGTATTTTCCATGCTTAAGATAGCTTCCCCAGGCCACATGCAAACGCCAGCCAACCAGCTTCCAGGATTCACATGGTAAGAGGCTTTCATTCTATCATAAGAAAAGCTATATAAATGTAAACAGTAGGGCACATGCTGCACATACATTCTCTAAAAACACATTTTCCAAACTCAGTTGTGTTCAAATACTTACATTTCACTAAGAAAATTCTTTAAAAACAAAATAAACTTCTGTACAACATTGCGCCATATATCTTCACTCTGCAATTGCATTCATTATGGAGATGGTGCCATTGCAGTATCACTTTTCATGTATTTCAAAGCAATCTCTTAAAATACCTCTCAAGTGAGTCCAGGTAGACATATTTTGATTTGTTTCTTTGATGATATTTTCCTTTGTTTAACCAACTGCATTTATATACCACCTTATCTACAATTCTCTATGCACCATCCTTGTAAAGTTGGTTTGTCATGAAGATGAAGATGTTGAGGCTCTAAGAGGCCATTTTGTCTCAGCCACATAGCTATTATTACTCAGTGATATCAGGATTTTGATCTGAGTTTGCTGACGACAAGTTTAGTACTCACACCACAACATCTGTGTGGGTCTAGGAAACTGAATAGGGATATGAATTAAATGAGTTTTAGCTATAAAGAGAACTGTTGCTCAAGTCCTATGCTTAATCTAAATGCAGATAATAAGAAAACAAAACAAATTAACAAACCAAAAAAATAACAACAGATACTTGGCAGGTTGGGACAAGAAAAAAAAAAGATAGATATTTGGAATAAGATATGAAACAGCGAAAATAGAAGAAAAAAATGGAAGGATATAGAGAGATGGAAGAGTCATATATGAATTTTCAGATCACTACCCTGGTATCCACCCTCTTTCACACCCATAGATCACATAATACATGTATTGTTTCTGCCTTGAGCTTCCAGAGAATACTATATCTCTCCAATTACTATACTTATCATGTTATACTTATTTAGTCATTTCCCTGTTATTTAGTAAGACTCATGGAAGTTGTGTTATCTTTTCATACCTTTGAGCCTGTTATATAATATGTGCTCACTAGATATGTCTTGACCACAATAATTAATAAATAGGGAACAGTATGATACCTCAGACTGCTTAGATATTACTAAGTTTTGCCCACACCTATTTTATGGGCAAGAAATCTTGAAGCTGAACAATTCACAATTTCAGAGACATGGAATCAATCTAAGTGCCTGTCAATCAATGAATGGGAGGGCGGAGCAAGATGGCCGAATAGGAACAGCTCCAGTCTCCAACTCCCAGCGCGAGCAACACAGAAGACGGGTGATTTCTGCATTTTCAACTGAGGTACTGGGGTCATCTCACTAGGGAGTGCCGGACAATTGGTGCTGGCCAGCTGCTGCAGCCTGACCAGCGAGAGCTGAAGCAGGGCGAGGCATTGCCTCACCTGGGAAGTGCAAGGGGGAAGGGAATCCCTTTTCCTAGCCAGGGGAACTGAGACACACAACACCTGGAAAATCGGGTAACTCCCACCCCAACACTGCGCTTTAAGTAAACGGGCACACCAGGAGAATGTATCCCACACCTGGCCGGGAGGGTCCCACACCCACGGAGCCTCCCTCATTGCTAATACAGCAGTCTGCGGCGATCTAACCACTAGGCAGCAGCGAGGCTGGGGGAGGGGCGCCCGCCATTGCTGAGGCTTAAGTAGGT
>NW_012115156.1:2872160-2942302 GCF_000951035.1 Colobus angolensis palliatus | reverse complement strand
GTTGATGGGTGCAGCACACCAACATGGCACAAGTATACATATGTAACAAACCTGCATGTTATGCACATGTACCCTAGAACTTAAAGTATAATAATAATTTTTTAAAAAATTTTAAAAAAATAAATAAATAAAAGAAAAGATCACAGGGACCCATTATCAGTGAGGGGAAAGGTAGAACTAAATGTACTGTCTCTATAAAATACAAAAATTAGCTAGGCATGGTGGCAGGTTCCTGTAATCCCAGCTACTAGGGAGGCTGAGGCAGAAGAATTACTTGAACCCAGGAGGTGGAGGTTGCAGTGAGCCAAAATATATATATATACACTGTAGAATTATGAATTGATGAAACTTTTGGGACAGCAGTTTGATATTTATCAATATTTAAACACACTTGCCTTTTGACCCAGTAGTTTCCTCTTTACTGATTTCTCTCACACATATACTCAGTTCACTGTGGAAAACTACTTGAGAAAAGAATGTTAACAAAAGTATAGCTTGTGACACAAATGCTTAAACATCATCAATACCTGACTGCTTTAAAACGTTATGGTAGTTTCATATATTGAAATGGCATGCAGTTCTTAGGAAGAGTGAAATATGTCCATGTTCACTGAGTCAAGATTAAATAAATATTTGCTAAGGTGAGCGCATAATCCTCATTCTGAGTGTGCACCAAATGAGAAACAGCAGTTAGCAATGATCTCAGGTATTTAAAACAAGAACATAACTACTCACACACATACACATGCATTCACAGTTTTTTGGAAAGAGAGACAAAAAACTGTGAGGAGTAGTGTCTTACCTGGAGTGGAACGTGCGTGAGAAATCAGGGCCAGATCTAGGATGAGGTGAGCAAGGCACCAAGGTACAAATTTGAGGAAGCGCTCTGAGATTGTCTCTTTAAATTTTGTGCCCTAAGCACCTCACGTGCTTCACTCTACTCCTGGACTGTGAGGGAGAAGACTTTACTTTCATTTTTATATTCTGCAATTCTATTTGAATTATTTGCCATGAAAATGTAAATGTTATTTTGGAATTAAGAAGAGAAGAAATTACTTGATAAAATTAGAATTTAAGAACAGGGAATCAAGCAAAACTACTGTAAATATCACTACAAAACTGGTTTTAAATTCAATAAATATTATTGAAAGAAGAGACGTAGTAAAAATAAAAGCAACCCCTCCAAATTATATGAATAAGATGAGCCTCATTTATCAGATGAATAAACACAGAGATAAGGCAGTTGTGGTATTTAAAGGTTCAGAAAAAACAGGATTGAAGTGACAAATGGAAAATTTAAGATTTTTTTTTAAAGTGATGTTACAACTCATGCTGACAATGCCCATGAAGATTAGAAAAAGAAAGGGCTTCAAAATCAAAGTAAATACATACATACATATGTACACATATACACATATATACATAAGAGACCTAGTTATTGAGATGAGATGTTAATGAAGTCTAGGCACATATTAAAACAGAAAATATGCACATTTTTTCAACCATCTGTGGAAGATTAATTTGAAAACCAAAACTAAAATTAAGGTACAAAGTAAATATCAATAAAATCTTAAAAGTACAAAGTGTAAAGGCTAGATTCTTTTACCACACATACAATAAAACTAGAAATCATGTTCACAAGCTTAGATAAAAGTATTGGGAATTACTTTGAAATTAAAAAAACAATCCAACAAAAATCTCGGATACAAATCTACAGGTATGGAGTATTTATAAAATGAGAAAAATGAGCACATTAATTATCAAAATTTGTGGATTTTGGCCAAAGCTTTACTCAAAAAGAAATATTTTGTGTTAAATGGTCTTATTATTTTTCAAAAGAGAGATAAAAATAAATCGCTAATAATAATTTAAGAAGTTGGGAAAAATAATACAAATATACCTAAGAAAAGCATAAAGGAAGTAATGAAAAGAATAGAAAAACAGAATCAGAATCAATTAAAATAAAGTGGCTAGTTCTTTAAAATCAAATCTTACATAAACAAATTATAACAAAGGATGCAATACAAATTTTATTTTATTTACTTATTAAGATTTTATTTTAGGTTTGGGGTACATGTGCAGGTTTGTTATATAGGTAAATTGTGTGTCACAGGGGTTTGGTGTACAGATTATTTCGTCACTTAGGTTATAAGCATAGTACCCAATAAGTAGTTTTTTTATTCTCTCCCTCTTTCTACCTTCCATCCTCAAGTATCCATGTGTTCATGTGTACTCAGTGTTTAGCTCCTACTTATAAGTGAGAACATAAAGTATTTGGTTTTCTGTTCCTGCATTAATTTGCTTAGAGTAATGGCCTGCAGTTCCATCCATGTTCCTGCAAGGGACATGATCTCATTTTTTTTTTTATGGCTGCATAGTATTCCATGGTGTATATGTACCACATTTTCTTTATCTTATCTGTGGTTGAAGGGGAATTAAGGTTGATTCCATGTCTGCTATTGTGAATAGTGCTGAAATAAACATACACACACATATGTCTTTAAAGTTGAAAGATTTGTATTCATTCAGGTATATACCCAATAATGAGATTGCTTGGTTGAATGGTACTTCTGTTTTAAGTTCTTTGAGAAATTACTACACTGATTTCAACAATGGCTGAACTAATTTACATTCCCACCAGCTGTGTATAAGTGTCCTCTTTTCTCTGCAACCTCACCAGCATCTGCTATTTTTTGACTTTGTAATGATAGCCATTCTGACTGGTGTGGGATGGTATCTCATTATGGTTTGATTTGCATTTCTCTAATGGCTAGGGATGCTGAGCATTTTTTTTTTTCATATGATTGTTGGCTGCATGTATGTTTTCTTTTTAAAAGTTTCTGTTCATGTTCTTTGCCTACTTTTTAATGTTTTTTTTTTTTTTTTTACGTATTAATTTAAATTCCTTATAGAGTCTGGATATTAGACCTTTGTTGGATGCACAGGTTGCAAATATTTTCTTCCATTCTGTAGGTTATCTGTTTTTCTCTGTTGATAATCTTATTTGCAATTTTTGTTTTTGTTGCTTTTGTGCTTTTGGCACCTTCATCATGAAATCTTTCCCAAGGCCTATGTCCAGAATGGTATTTCTTAGAGATAAAATACATATTTTTAAAATAGGGATTAGAAATTTGATATCACAAAAAGTACACAGGGAATATATTATAAAATATATTTTATATAATTCTATAAAAATATATTAGAAAATTTCAAATAAGTAGGTTATTTTTGAGAAAAATTAATATTCAAAATTGGCTCAAGAAATAGAAAATATAAATTTCTACCAATAAAAGCATTTTTTTCTGAAAAGTTTTGAATCTATATGGCTTTACGTTTGAAGGTTATGTCAAACTTAAAAAAACAGATAATGCAAATTCTGCATAAATACTTTTCTATAACATGGAAAAAACCAATTTAGTATTGATCTTTAAATAAATCTGTTAAGTATAGCATTAAAAAACTATATATGAAGTGACAAGCTACAGACTGGGAAAAAACATTTGCAAAATACATTTGATGAACGACTCATATCCAAAGTATGCACAGATCTTAAAACTTAACAATAACAAACAACCCAATTAAAAAGTGGGCAAAGACATGAACAGATACCTCACCAAGGGAGACATAGAGATGGCAAATAAGTATATGAAAACATGCTCAACACCATATGTTTTCAGGAAATTGCAAATTAAAACAACAATAAGATACTACTACACAACTATGAGAATGGCTAAAATTGAAAAACACTGACAATACTAAGTGCTGAATGTGGGGCAACAGGAACTCTCATTCATTAATGGTGGGAGTGCAAAATAGTATAGTTACTTTGTGACACAATTTGTCAGTTTCTTACAAAGCTAACCCATATGATCCAGCAATTATGCTCCTAGATATTTACCCAAATGAATTGAAAATTTATGTCCATAAAAACTCTGGACACAAATGTTTATAGCAATTTTATTGATAATTGTCAAAACCTGGAAACAACCAAGATTTCCTTCCATTGGTGAATGAATAAACAGACTGTCATACATCCATACATGGGACTATGATTCAGTGATTGAAAAAAGAAATGAGCTATCAAGTCATGAAAAGTTACAGAGGAAACTTACATGCATATTGCTAAGTGAAAGATGCCATATATTATTCCATCTGTACGACACTCTAGAAAAGGAAAAACTATAAAGGCAGTAAAAACATTAGAGGTTCCTAGAGGTTTAAGAGGGTAAGGAGGGAAGAATGAGTAGGTGGAGCAAAAGTGATTTTTAGGGCAGCGAAACTGTTTTATATGATACCATAATGGTGGATACAAAACAGCATGTATTTGTTAAAATCGACAGAACTGGGCCAGGTGTGCTGGCACATGTCTGTAGTAGTAGCTACTTGGGAGAATTAGGCAGGAGGATTGCTTGAGCCCAGGAGTTCAAGGTTACAGTGAGCTATGATTGTGCCACTGGACTCCAGCCTGGGCAACAGAGTAAACCCTGTCTCTGAAAAAAAAGATAAAAAAGAAAAAAACGATAAAACCTATAGAACTGAACAACACAAAGAGTGATCCCTAATGTAAACTATGGACTTTAGTTAACATTTTTCAATACTGGTTCATCAGTTGTAACAAGTATACCACACTCATGCAAGTTGCTAACATTAGGGGAATCTGTGTGAATATGTAATGGAGAAAAGGCATATAGAAATTACCTGTACTTTGTGCTCAATTAATTTGTAAACCTAAAACTGATAATAATAAAAACAAAAGTCTGTAAATTTTTAAAATTACATGAAATTCAGTATTCAGTGTCCATAAATCAAATGTTATTGGCCAGGAGGGAAAGAAAAAAACTATACATGTAGAAAGTGTTCCCATAAGTAGAGTTGCTAAACTTCCAAATAATGTACAAGCATAACAATTTGAGAAATTTATTGAATAAATCATTCAAGATGCATCTTAACTGAAATACGTCTTAAAATTTATATATGAAGCATATCATATAACTTAATTTTATTTATAAAAATAGTTTTAATTGATTAACAAAACTGCATTTGAAAGAAAACATTGACACTCATTCCTGGTGAAATATCTAAAATAATCCAAAACAACTTAGGAAAGAAGTATCCTTCTCAGTAAAAATTTTAACATTAAATTGAATCAACATTACACTTATTAAATTTTAGCAAAGTTTGTTTCAAAGTACAAGTTTCAAGCGATTTTATAGTAGATATTTCTTGCTATGTCTTTTCAACTCATGAAAATTTCCCTGTCTCTGGAAACAGCCCTTGACACACAGGGATGAACGTCTAGGTATTATGTCTAATCATCTGACCCTGACCATTGCTGATTTATCCAAGAAGGAAAACCTGACACTAGTGTGGCCAATCAGGTTTCCTCTCTTGGAAATTCGAAATGTGGGATTTACATACAGGGACTGGGGAGTAGTTGGAGCTCAGCTTTATTACTGGCAGTGCTTGACAGAGAGGCTTCCTCAATTCCTCTGTATTCTTTCTTTCTCAAGTCTTGGTTTTTAATTCTGGATTCCTGTACCTTATCTCTGTTTCAGTGTGTGGAGATTTTTTTTTTTTTTTTTTTTCGGTGGCTTGCAAGCAAACAAACAAAATCTCAAATAATGCAAAGCTGAGTCAAATGTCCCTTCTCTGGGATTCTGGACTTGGGAAAAAGTGGTTGGGGTTGGGGGAAGAAGAGAAGAGGGAGGGACAGTGGCAGGGAAATAGGCACAGGGAGAGGGAGAGGGAAAGAGTGTGAGACTCTAGAATTGTTCAGAAAATATTTTCTATGACAACAGAAGGTCTAGAGAAACACAGAGGCTGTTTTCCAGGAGGAGGAAATTATGCATAGAAAAGAACTCAGTACTGAGATAGACATGCAGTTCTGAGTGTTCAAGTCTTTGATTATGATTATTCCTGAAATACAAACATAGCCCTTTCACACCTAACTTACTAGACTAGTCTCTTCAGCTGGGGGAGTCTATAGATATATTAAAGAAACAGCAAAGAGGAATCATAGATATTTTGAATATGAAGGGACCTTTAGGAGCCAAAGTATGGAGAGACAAGGTATTGTGGTCAATTTCCAACTCAGCTTAAATAGTCTGGTTCTTAATGTGCTTTATTCTTTATTGCATTATTCCATTCTTGTTTCATTTCCCTTCAGTTGGTTAGCTGATTCTTAGTTCCTGTCTCTTTGGCCCACTGTTCTTTTTGCAGATTATCACGTACATTTCACATGTCCCCTTTCCTTGGTTCTGCATTCAACCGTTAGCTTCAGGTTAAAATTACTTTCTTAGTGTACCTGAACTCATTCATAACGGTTGCCTAATTGCTCTCTCTTCTTTACTGGGTGGAGATCTCCTCAATACGTTTCCACAAAAGGACTTTCCAAGTACCAATAGTTGCATTAGTGTGAAGTTAGAACTGTACCAACAGGACAAGGTAAGACTTGAGAGATATGCTCCGTACAATCAGGTGCCATTGAAGTCTCTTATAGGAGTGTTGGCCTGGCCAATAGAGAGAATATGAAAACAATCTAGAAATAGAATGACATCATGCATAGACTCATTGACTATTAGTCAACCTCAGTGGGTGATAAAAACTCAAATCAGACAAGAGTATTAGATAATAAGAAATTTGAATCCAGGGCACTTAGACAACAAGACAGCCTTAATTTGAAAGGCATGATGTTGGAATCCTCAGAAGTTTAGACTTGGCTTAGCATTGGCCATGAGAGTCTAATCAGGAGGAAGTGTCCTGGATGTTTGTAGTCCACCTGTCATGCTAAGGTCTGAATTGCCTGTCCAAAGTTCATATGTTGAAAACTATATGTTTATCTGTTAGAGATATGGCTTCCAAAAAGGTAATTAAGTTAAAATGAAGTTATAATGGTGGACTCTAATCCAACCTGGCTGGTGTCCTTAAAAGAAGAGCAAATTTGGGTACACAGAAAGATACTGGGGATGTGCTCAGAGAGAAAAGAGCATGTGAGGACATCTAGATGCTACATTCACCTGTTGCATCAGCCAGAGAAGGCTGCCATCAGTGAGCGAAGAAGACAGGCCTTAGAAGAAACCAGATCTACTGACACTTGATTTTAGACCCCCAAACTCCAGAACTGTGAGAAAAGACATTTCTGTGTTAAAGCCACCCAGTCTGTGGAAGTTTGTTAGAGCGGACCTTGCAAACTAATACATTTCATAATCCAACTTAAATCTCCAGTTAGTATTTACTATCAGTAAATTCAATTCAGAGGCTAACATAAAAATTACTTGTGATAATATAATTGAATTTTTAGTGCTTTAAAACTTAGCTTTAAATATAGGAATAAATTGTAAATATGTTTGATATTTGAAAAATTTTAAATACCTTCATTTAAAAATAAGTAGTTACATTTTAGAGAAGCTGGCATATTAGAATATAGAATATCTAACAGATAAGCCTTGCTATTCCCATTTAAAGTGTGATAATTGAATAATTGATTAAGACATGATTTTAAGTTTAAATTTTATGTATTTATAAGCCATACTGGAATACGTTAGGCAAACATAAGGGTCATTATATTTATTTTATTAGATTTAAAATAGTCATTTAAATGCATGGGAAGGCTTATTTTTAGGTAAAAATTTAAAATTCTTAGAAAATTAAATATAATAAAGTTTATAATTCAAATTTAAAATGTTCAAAGGAATTTAGTTAAACCATAGAAGGACCCATAGAAGCAATTGTTAAAATTTCATCAAATCAATAGATAGAATAATAAAATTTTTTTATGCATTATAAAGTATATGAAACTAGGGTTTTTCATTTATAAATTTAATAAGTCAAACATTTATTTTATCACCAAACATCTTGGACTAACAGAAAAGTTGTAAGTATACCACCAAGACCTTTTCCCATGAATTATTTACATATCTACTGACATGATCCCCTTTGGACTCTCAAATCCTTCAGTGTAATTTCCTACATTTAAGAACATTCTACTACATAACCACAATATAATAATCAAAATCAGGAAATAAATCTAACCACAATACAATCATCAAACTTGGGAAATAAATATTCTTATATTATTACCATTTAATCTTCAGAACTTTAAATTTTCACCATTTGGAAAAATTAAATTTTCACCAGTTGCCCCCAAATTCCATTTATAGAATAAGGATCTACTTCAGAATCATATGTTGTATTTGGTTGTTATGTCTTTCTATCCTTCTTCAGTCTGGGACAGTTCCTCCTTTTAACCTTCACTGTCATGATCTTGACACTTTTAAAGATTACAGGCCAGTTATTTTGAATAACATCCCTGGATTTGGGTTTGCCTGAGTTTTCTTTTGATTAGATTCAGGTTATGCAACTTTGGAAATACTATTACAAAGGGAATGCTACAGTCCCCTGTTGCATCAGGTAAGTCTTGCTCTTCCAATTTAAAATGTCATATTTGACAAATCGATTCAGACGTGAATCTTATTTGCTAGGGCACAAATTCATTTTACTTCATTACTGATGATATTCTCTTTGATCATTTGCTGAAACTGGTGTCTTCCACCTATCTCCATTTTTTTCTCTGTAATTAATAAATATTTTGTGGATACTATGTAAATACCCTTTTCCTTATTTAACTTTCAATTTATTCATGTCTGTAGATCAGTATGGACTCACTGTTTCCTACTTTATCTCTTAATTATCATCATTTTGATGCCCCAGTGGTCCTATATTTGGCCAGTGGGTACCCTTCACATTGAGTTCTGTGATCCTTTTGATAAATCCCATTTGTTTTTGGAGAACTTTTTTACTTTCTGGCACAAAAAGGTATTCCAGACTCTTGTATGTTCCCTGCTTCAGCCCCCAAATTAGTTGTTTTCCCAAGGATCCCCATTCCTGCTTGTTTTGGTGGAAAATGGTGTTAGGAATCTAAGGTCCTGGCACTAGGTATGCTCACTGATATTGGTGGGTGGCTGCTCCTGGGCTCTTTCAATTAACAGCGTGAGGGACTATACAGGCACATATATATATTCCATATCTGTTCTACTTCCCCATGAGTACACCCTTGCATTTGAACTGTGACTTCCTGCCCTGGGCTCTATCAACCCCATATCTGAGCAGATTTCCACCGCTTGTCCCCACCTAATTGCCTCAGTTCAAGGTTGTTTAAACGTATCTCAAAATAATAAGAGCTACTTATGACAAATCCACCACCAATATCATACTGAATAGGCAAAAGCTGGAAGCATTCCTTTTGAAAACAGGCACAAGACAAGGATACCCTCTGTCACCATTCCTATTCAACAAAGTATTGGAAGTTCTGGCCAGGGCAATCAGGCAAGAGAAAGAAATAAAGGGTACTCAAACAGGAAGAGAGGAAATTGTCTTTGTTGCAGATGACATGATTGTATATTTAGAAAATCCCATTGTCCAGCCTCAAATCTCTTAGCTGATAAGCAACTTCAGCAAAGTCTCAGGATACAAAATCAATGTGAAAAAATCGCAAGCATTGCTATACACCAATAACAGACAAACAGACAGCCAAATCATGAGTGGACTTCCATTCACAATTGCTACAAAGAGAATAAAATACCTAGGAATACAACTTACAAGGGATGTGAAGGACCTCTTCAAGGACAACTACAAACCACTGCTCAAGGAAATAAGAGAGGACACAAATAAATGAAAGAACATTCCATGTTCATGGATAGGAAGAATCAATATCGTGAAAATGGCCATACTGCCCAAAGTAATTTATAGAGTCAATGCTATCCCCATCAAGCTCCTATTGACTTTCTTCACAGAATTGGAAAAAACTACTTTAAATTTCATATGGAACCAAAAAAAGGCCTGCATAACCAAGACAATCCTAAGCAAAAAGAACAAAGCTAGAGGCATCACGATACCTGAATTCAAACTATACCGCATGTTCTCACTCATAAGTGGGAGTTGAACAATGAGACACATTGATGCAGGGAGGGGAGAATCACACACTGGGGCCTGTTGGGAAGTGGGAGTCTAGGAGAGGAATAGCATTAGGAGAAATACCTAATGTAGATGATGGGTTGATGGGTGCAGCAAACCACCACGGCACCTATACTTATGAAACAAAACTGTAAGTTTTGCACATGTATCCTAGAACTTAAAGCATAATAATTTTAAAAAGAAAATGCATTAAAAATAATTAAAATATAAAATAAAAAATAAAAACGTATTTTGAAACACTAAAAAAGGGAATTAAATTGAATGGGAAATAAAGAGGAAGAACCAAATATTAATTTTTAATAAAAAGTGGCCTTCAAATATTAATACCTTTTCTGCACAAAAGCCACCTGCAGAGCACATTAGGAAAAAATGCTTATTTCTATCATCAAGTCTTGAGTTTTCTAAAATCTTCTAGTTTCCTTTAGATTTCATTTCCTCAGCTTCGCTGTTTTAGGATTCATGTTATCCAAGCATATATGCATATTAAACACTTTCATTCATTTTATACATCATTTCATGGGATATCACAGATTTTACTTACTTGTTTAGTACTATTTAAAACCTTGTATGCCAATTTAAGATCCCTTAACGGTCAATATTCAATAATTTTAGCAGCTAGCACTGCCATATGGCAAAAGCTTGGTCCATTCGATTTAGCAATAGAGGAATGTGGAAATTTTTTTTTTTTTTAATTCTGAGCTACATAATATGTCACCAATTTCCATATCTTTGAAGTAGCACCAAAATTCTCTTCCATGAAATGTTGCAATCAGCTTAGAGCCTATCTGTATAATAAAAAGACAGTAAATATTACAGTTTTCTTTCTAATTTCTTTATTAACCTTATTGTTCTAATTTGCCTTCCAGCTACAGGGCTCATTTATTATTTTAATTTGCTCTGTCTATGGAATTTATTTAAATTTAGCAAATTATTAGGAAATTAACATGTTGGTACTTAAGTCTTCCTTCTGGAAATGTGGTCAAAAATGACAGCTTGTATGTAGAGTTCTGTCGGGATTGGGATTCTAGTAGAGTTGTCACCTGGCTGCGCCTAAAATACATAAATTACATTGTTAGTGAAGTCTATGGAAATACTTGGCCTTACTTTTTTTTTTTTTTTTTGCTTTATATTGTAGAAAACAAAACTAACAAGTTTGTTTCCATGGAGATATATACATGTTTTCCCCCTAGTCTTTTTCTCAGGAGTGATGATAATTCCAATTAGGAGCTTTGAGGCCCTGGGTTGTGATATTGAAAATGCCCAGGATCAAAGCAATGTCACAGGCTCATGCTTGTCTAGACTCTACTGAACTGCATGAGTCACTAACTTCAGAATTCCTAGTGAAGGCCTTTACAAATATGTGTGACTTCAGGGTAATAATTCAGAAAGAATCCTATCTTGATTTCAAGTTTGTCGAATAAAATGTCTCAAGTTTAGGATTGGTTTAGACCAGTGGAAGTGCTTGTCCATGGTGGGTTTTATATAAAGCATCTTTCTTATCACTTTAAAAACTATTTGATCTGGTTTTTTTTTCTTCCTTCAAATTATAACCTTTTAAAAGGATTTCATCTTTTTTTAAAAAAAAATTGGATAGTTTATCATACTGATAGGCTTCTAGAAAGCCTCTATGGAAATAAGGATTTGCTAATGTGGTATTGATAAGGGAGAAGAAAGAAGTTTGGGTAAAGCTGATGCTCAGAGGAGAAAAAATGATTCTAAAAGAGTTGCACAATATGTACAATTAGAAAATTTTAGTTACTAGACCTTTTGCATATTTGATGTAGGAAAGAATTATATTATTTGCTCTCTCTTCTAAGAATAAATAATTAGAAATTTAGAATTGAAGATAAAGAGAAGCTTTGGCATTGCCTTTTCCATATGGTACTTAATTTCTTGTGTTCAACAAAAAAGTGGGTGTCCTGACTGTGCCCCCATCTAAGTTAGTTTTGCTTTTTATTGTTTTTGTGCTATTTTATAACTCTTTAAGTTGTATAAAACTGATAATAATAAAAAATATTTTGCCCACAAAGATGCAAAATAATTCTGCCCGGTAGAATTCAATTAATCATTGCCCTGTATAGAGACCTATTTTGCAGCTATTTTATTTCAATTTTCCTTATTCCCTATACAGATACGTTCTGCTCTTTGAATTCTCCTTTGAATTGGTTATAATATCTTACTGGTTCCTTCCATAATTAATGAATTAAATGAAATCTTTTGAACATTTATGCTATAGCTGCATGATAGTTATTTATACCCCTTTAAAAAATTGTCTTGTAAATATTTTGGAGGTTCTTCTGCCAATAGTCAGTGGATTCCTCTGATAGATGAATAACCTACATGCTGGAGGAGGTTGTACCCCTGGGGGCTTAAACCCAGACTCCCAAAGGCAAATCCCCAGTGAGAAATTTAACTTTGTGGATCTTCTGTTTCTTTCTATATTTTCCTTTTTGGCTATTTTTGTGTTTTGTTTTTGTCTTTGCAGCTTTTACAACTGATATATTATTTCCTGCTGGTGACAGCAGTGATTCAGAACATTGTGGGCTAGCCATTGTGATTTCTGTAAATAGATTAATGGATTAGAGAGATTTATTCTCCTTGTGTGACAGACAATAACCTTTTTTAAAGTGTTTTATTTTTATTTGTTGTTATTTGTCTATTTTGAGCTCAAATTAAGACTCTTGCACCCATCAGGAAATAGTACAATGCTTTGATATACGAACTGGTGATTTTTCTGTGTTTACTTTTGATATGTGGCTAATACTTAGATCTGAAGTTATAAGCAGTCTTGTGTCTGTGTGTCTAGATGCTTATAATTTAGAAAGAACTTTATCTCTTTTTGGATGAGTGCATAATATTTTCCTGTCTCTGGAGGGTAATGAATTAGGTTAAAATGTCTTCTAAATTAAAGAATCTCTGTTCTGATTGGCCTATAGAGTTCTTATATAAATACATTCTTATATAAATCAAATATTCATAAAATTCCCAAAAATTAGGAAATTAAAAGTTACAGTATTTTAAATTGCACTATACTTAATAACTTATTTTTACAGAAACTCAGAAATGTTTTTAAAATTTAAGTTCACATAATCACAGTAAATCTTTGGAAAACAAGAGTAGTGTAATAATTTTGGTTCAAAATAAGCAGCTATGTTCTCTGATTTATCAGTGTTGGGTTTAATATAAACAACATTTTGTTCTACTTGGGTTTGTTTGTCTTAAACTTACTTAGGTCTACTAACTAACAATATGCCTACACAATATTTTAGATAATGAAAAGTATACATTTATATTCAACTACATTGAATCATTATTCAGACAACTTTATTTCAACAGTAATCATTTGTTGTTGTTGTTGTTGTTCTTTTAACAAGTCAGCTTGAATATAGGTCCCAAGACCCTCAGACTTAGATATCAGTCTAAGACACATAACCGTAGACTGATATTAAGTTGAATTATACAATGAATACTCACTTGACATGTAGTTGACTTCTAACTAAGATAGGAAACCGCAAATTTGATGCCTAATTATTAGGCATAATTTTAAGTTTATATACTTTTGCTTATATCCTATAGAATGTGTTTGCCTTTGGGTCCTGTTAATGAATGATTCATTTTGTCTCTTTAAAAAGGTATGTGTGTGGCTATTGAAAGTTGCCATATAAATTTTGCTTATCTTTTAAAATGCTTGTGGAAGACAGACAATTCTTAATTATCAGCCTCTAGTTTTCTTCTTGAAATAGAAGTTACTTTGGTAAAAGTCCTTTTAATATGAATAGTTAAGACTACACTGTGAGAATAGGGACAGACTGACACCACTGTCTATCTTCTTTTGTGTTTCAAAGAGAAAATAGTTTTGTCCTATTGTAGTTGTTTTGTAGTAGTATATAATAGTGGGGATATATAGAGTAGTGGTTTTCAGGCTTCCCTCCCATGATTTACCCCATCTCAGAACCTCTGTACAATCTTGGGACTTACTAAGGACCCTAAAATCTTTCATTTATGTAGTTGATAACTGTTAATATTTTCCGTATTAAAAGTTGAAACTGAGAACTTTAAAAATAGTTACTGCTTCATTTGATCATAGTAATGACAAACATATTGAAGTTTTAACAGAAATAACATTTGAGGATTAATATAAAAATGGATCCTCTGAAAACTGCAGTTATATGGAAAAGCAAAATGAAGAGCAAATTTTGGAAATATATTTTACTTGCCTTAATTCATAATACCTGAGTCTGAAAAGAAGCTATGAGATGTGCTACAATTCTAGTAAAATTTGCCCAGTCTTGATGGGCTTGCTTTCTTAGCTTACTATTTGCCTACTATGTGAAAGTTTTTTTTTTCTTTTTTTTTTTAGCTTCCTATGTAATCTGCCTAGATAGATAGCAAAGATTATGTCTAATAAAAATAATTTTCTGTGCTTTATATTGAATTTGTTACATACCTGATTATTTAAGGAAAAGAATGCAAAGAACAGTT
This sequence comes from Colobus angolensis palliatus, assembly GCF_000951035.1. Classification (NCBI taxonomy): domain Eukaryota; kingdom Metazoa; phylum Chordata; class Mammalia; order Primates; family Cercopithecidae; genus Colobus; species Colobus angolensis. The sequence continues at coordinate 2,927,848 of NW_012115156.1, read as the reverse complement.
TCCTCACATATAAAGAGCTAAGGTTCTTTACAACCATATTAATGTATATGTTTATTTTTAAATATTTTATTGTTTTAAGTATGTGCTTAAACTGTTAACTCATTGTTATTTCTCTGGTACCCTGATCTTATTTTAATCAAATGTGCAAATGTCCTCTATCATTTTTTCCGATTTTTGCCATTCATAATCAGACCTTAAGTATAGAAAAAATTAATAAAACAGTCAGGATATCTTTTACACTTAAAACTATCTCTGAGATTTCCCAGATGGCCCTTCAAAAATATCACAAAGAGTTATTCCTTCACCTTTGCAAAGAGGTGCTAAAAATAATTAGTTTTGTTTGTGGAATTCCTTGGGAAGAATTTTCAAATCAGAAGAGCTGCTCAGCCTTACTTATGTAAATTGAATAGGCATAATGTTATTAACAACAATAGTTCAGAAATTTTATATGCTTTATGCGAAGTTCCTGAAATTTTTTCATTGCCCTTTCTACTTTACTTGTTTTTAACCTAAGGGAAAATAATTATTATAACTGTTGGAAATATTTCCATCGGGTTTTTCTATATTTATCAGAGTTGTAGCAGTGTTTTGCCTAATGGCATTAGAAAACAATAGTATAACGTTATCAGTCATAATTTCAGTTACTGTTTAAAAAATAAAAATGTTTAGGCGTTACGTACACTTACCTAAATTTCTTTACTTGGTTTCTTGTATTAACAATTATGTTTTAGTATTATCTATGTCTTATCTCTATCTCAAGACTTCTTCCTCTGTAAAATTATTTTCATTCATTTTTTGAATCTGATATATCTTTCACAGACTTCTTTGAAAATAGATTTAATCACATCCTTAGAGATGCTTGTCTAATTGTCTTTTGCAGTGGCTTTATTATCATTGTTTTGCATACCACAAAAAGAACTAAATTTCCTTGTCTGTTGCATTATTCTTACTATAAACTCTCATCAGACTGCTCACATTAGAAAATTATTAGTAATAAGTCCACAACAGTCATTTTAGGTCCCTATAGTTTATTGATAGTACTGTTTTACTCTGCTGCTTCCTTGAAGTTTCTCTTCCAGGTTATAGTCCAGAATTTATGTCTTTAACAAAGAACTGTCTTAGAACCTCATGGAAGATAACTAACAGGTACTTTAATTATTGACACTTCAAAGCTGAGCTGAAATTGGTTAGACAGCTTTCAGATTGCACCACGAGTGGACTGAGTCAGGATTTCCAGGACCCATTTTAGGCCAAAGCAGAGGGCTGCATATGATGCACAAGATTCAGCGGACTAGGAATTAAAATTGTAATAAGACTGAATGCAGTAATGAGATAATTTTCTTATGTTTATTCATTTGGGATATTGTTGATGTTCTCTTAATGTTTCATTTTTCAGATATCTAAGAACACCCTTTCTTCTTCTTCTTAAGAAATCTGTAACCCATAGAAATTTAGTAGAATCTACTTTATAAAATGAAATGAAACATTTTAAAATGACATGCGATTTTCATTTATTCCTCTAGGACTCAGAAATTCTTATTGAGTCTTTTTACTTTCCATGGCCATTTAGTAATCTGCATCAGTTCAGTAAGAAGTTGTCATCCTTTTTACCAGGATGTAATTGTACAAATTATAAAACCAAAGCCTTCCCTGTAATGTCATGTTTGAAAACAATGTTCATTGAATCACACAGAAACAGCTACTTTTAAGGAATTAAGCTCGACTTGACTTATGGAGGTAGTATTTACAAAGATCTTCCAGACAAACTGGTCTATTTATTGGCTTTAATGGTCAAGAATATTGTATACTATGTATAAGTTATCTTAAGATATTTGGGGACCTTTAGAAGAGAATAATTTACCCAAATTTATAGGTTTTATAGGTGAAATATTGTGAACAGAGTTTCTTGGATTTAGTTTTCTAGCAGCAAGATGACAAATAATAGAGGGCCTTAAAAGTCCAATTTGAGATTCCTTACAAATACTTCCAGACAGAATTTAATTTAGTATTTGTATAGCCTTAGAATTTATAACACAAACTTAAGGTGATCTATATGGTAAAATAACACTTTTGCGACACCTATATAAACAGTAAGGCAAACCTAATAAGACTAGCTGCATTTTATGATCAAGAATAATCTTTCCAAAATTATTATGATAAAAAGAAGGAAGGAGACAGACTACCAGGGAAACTTGTGAGAAACTTTGAAATGGGCAAAAAGTCAAACAATGGGTATCTTGACTACTCACTCATTTAGGTTTTCTCATTTATGATCTTTATTACAATTCTGCAAATTTTAGAAATTCGATAATAATGCAAATAATTATTGTCTGTAGTAATGCAAAGTAGTTGTGCTCACTGGAATATAATGGATTTTTGCATTGACCCTTTTTTATTTATTTGAAATTTATTAAAAAATCTGTTTATTCCCTTTTTATGTCTCTGCTCTTTGAATTCTCTGGAATCAGTTGTAATACCTTACTGGTCCCTCATTAATTAATGAGTTAAAAATATTTGCCACATGCTCACTGTATAGCTCTATGAGAATGATGATTCTATCTTCTTTTAAAAATTGTTTCTTAATAATGTATAAAAAGAGTGGTGCTAAAAACAGTCACACTTACACAACAGCAACAGCAAACAATGTAACTGGCTGAGAAAATTCAGCACTTAGAAAGCTCTTCCTTCAAATTCATGGCACTGTAAGGAGCTGTGAAAAGATTACTGTCTGAAACCATTAGTGGGTCCCAGGAGAGATGGGACGCCAAGCCAAGTATAAAATATGGGTAAAACAAGACATTGGAATAAGACCAACAGTAAAAAGTTACTAAAAAATAATAATTGATGGAACAAAATAAGAAGATTCTAACCTTATTTTACCCAAATCCCAGAAGAATTACAGATTTAAATGTATCAAAAGAACCATAAACAAATTTAGAAGAAAATATATGTAACTATTTTCCTGATTGTAGTACAGGAAATCTTCTTAAATATAGAAGCAATGAAAGCAATCAGAAGGAGAAATCAGTAGTTAGGACCATAGAAAAATTTAAAAATTTTGCATGCCAAAACAATTGTGAACTTTAAAAGATATATAAGCTGTGGCATGTCACTAAAAATATGATAGCCAAAAGTTTTCTACCGTCTACATATAGAATACGTTAAAAATTTATTTTAAAATTCCCACTAAAACTCTACAGGAAAGTAGGTAGACGGCAATAACAATTGTAGAAAAAAAGGAGACTGGGCAAGGTGGCTCAAGCCCATAATCCCATTAATTTTGGTGGCCAAGGCAGGAGGATTGCTTGAGGCCAGGAGTTAGAGACCAGCCCGGGCAACATACTGTCTCTACAAACAACAACAACAACAACAACAACAAACAACAAAAAACAACTTAGGCATGGTGATTAGTGCTTGTGGTCCCAGCTACGCCAGAGGCTAGGGAGGGAGGGATGTGCCGGGTGGAAGTGGGATCATTTGAGCCCAGGAGTTCTAGGCTACAGTGAGTTATGATTGTGCCACTGGACTGCAACCTGTGACAGAGCAAGATGCTGTCTTTAAAATAAATACATAAATAAGAAATATTATACACTAGCACGCATATAAAAGAAATGTTCATTTCCAATAGTAGTAAAAATGCAAATCTAAATGACTGCAAACAAATCTGGACTGTGAAATTAACAAAATAAAAAAAGTATGCAAAATAAATAGGGCATGGAAAATGGGACACTTAAACAGCTCAGATATAATTGTAAATTGACATGGTCTAACTGCAAAGCAATTTGACAATATGTATCTAAAGCTTTACAAAATACGTATATTTTGATTAAGCAATTTCCATTTTAGAAATCTGTCCTAAGCAGGGGTAAAATCAGAAACTTGGTTGTAGAGAGTTGTTAATTGAACTGGAGGAAAAGCAGAAACCAAACTAAATTTCTACAAGTGGGAAATTCTTATCAATTGTGAATTATTCAAAGGATAGAATATTATCTACTTTTTTTTTTTTTTTTGTGAGATAAAGTCTCATTCTTTCACTCAGGCTGGAGTGTAGTGCCACGATCTATCTCAGCTCCCTGCAATCTCTGCCTCCCAGGTTCAAGTGATTCTTCTGCCTCAGCCTTCCACGTGGCTGGGATTACAGGTGCACACCACCATGCCCAGATAATTTTTGTATTTTTTTTACTAGAGATGGAGTTTCATCATGTTGGTCAGGCTGGTCTCTAACTCTTGACATCTAACTCTGCCTCAGCCTCCCAAAGTGCTGAGATTACAAGCGTGAGCCACTGCCCCTGGCCAATCTACATTATTTTCAATTTGCTTTTTTCAGTTAATAGTGTATCTTGAACATCTACACTAATCTATCAACATCACTAAAAATGGCTTTAACTTTTTAAACTGCTACATACTCTTTCTTTGTATGCATGTATCATAATTTATTTAACCATTGCCTGATCATGAACATGCAGATTATTTCCAGTTTTTAACTCTTGCAATGCAAAATGATTATTCTTTTAGAGTTTTCATGGTATTTAAGGTAATACACTACTAGGAAGCAATTTTCGGTCGTTGTGCACCTACTCCTTGGCAGGCGTTTTAAACATGTTCTCTCATTTAATCTTCACAACTGTTTGTAAATGACTGTAAAATTTTAGATTTTTACAGATGAGAAGACAGAGGTGAAGTGCTCAAAGGGGTGAAGTAATTTTCCCTAATCACAAAGCTGATAAGATCTCTGTACCTTCAACTCATTCTAAGTATTGCTCCTCTTAAGAGCTTTGCCCTGCCTGAGCCCTGATGGCCATTTCTCAGTCCCTTCCAACTTGTTCTGCTTGTTTCTGCTTTCAGCTGCTCCAAAGTATTTTAGAGAATCCTCAGGTCTTGAAGAATTGTCAAGAGGGATTTATTAAGGTACTCAGGCAGGTCTTTGAATAACCTAAAATACAAATACGATTATACTACTCTGTATATGGCCATGTGCGCTTTTTTTTTTTAATTTTTTTTAATTTTTTATTTTTTTGAGATGGAGTCTTACTCTGTTGCCCAGGCTGGAGTGCAGTGGTGCTATCTCGGCTCACTACAACCTCCGCCTCCTGGGTTCACGCCATTCTCCTGCCTCAGTCTCCCGACTCACTGGGACTACAGGCGCCCGCCACCACACCTAGCTAATTTTTTGTATTTTTTAGTTGAGATGGGGTTTCACCGTGTTAGCCAGGATGGTCTCGGATCTCCTGACCTCGCGATCCACCCGCCTCGGCCTCCCGAAGTGCTGGGATTACAGGTGTGAGCCACCGCGCCCGGCTGAAACTTAACAGATTTTTAAAATAAGTTGTTTTTCTCCCCAAATTAAGAACCTATTCCCCTGGAGCAACCTCATATAATTATGAGGTAGTTTTCTGACCTACCAAGTTGGGGCTGACATTTTTGTTCATTTAACTGTGTTTTTCTTTTTCACTCAGGGCCACTAATGTACATGCCAAAGATATCTCAGCCAGCAATAACCACTTAAAGGTTATCAACATGAGATTTTTCTTTCTTACTAATGGTCTTGGTCACTATTCATGCTATTGTATTCCATATTCTAATAAACTTCAACTCTCATTCTGCTTTGGGATTTCAATTTTTGAGAAATTATGAGTATTTGCTGAGAGTGGTGAATGGCTGAGAAAGAGTCATGGGAGTTAACTACTTGTTCAACTGTTGAGGCCCAGGAAAAAAACATGCTTTTGCTTTGAACTAGAAATAATCCCTCAACTGTGGTCTTGCACCTGCAATGACACCATGCCTGACTCATGTGTTTTCTGATGCCTGCTTCTGTGTTATTAGTTATCAGGATTTTAAGATCATAAGGGAAACAATTATTTTGTTCTTATTCAATCATTTCATCTTGCCAGGAAATTAACTTCTATTCTCTTCTGTACTTCTTGATTTGCGGTAATACATTTTGTGAGAAAGTGAGCATGAACTGTGTATAAAGATCTCTTCCTCAAATCTCTCCATCCTTATATTCCTAGGCCATATGGGTCCCTTTTACTTTTGGCATCATGTTTGATTAGGCTGCTCTTGGAATTAAAAGCTTAAAACAATATTTTTTCTTTGTCATGTATGCTTTATTGGGATATGTACCTTTCTTTTCATTGCATATATTCAGCTCAGATGATGGAGGCTTATCATTTATACTCTCTTATTACTAAACATTGACATATATCTATTTATGTATATATATAAAATTCAAAATTCAAAATATATATATGTATTTTTTTTCTTTCACATAGCTTACGTTTCTTGTGTTACAGTTCATATATGAGTTCATGCACTGGACACTTATGAACAATGTACTTATCTCTGGGGGTTGTTCCTTAAATACTGCATATAAAATTAAAGTCAGTTTTTCAGGTCAAGTGGAGGACACGACATTTAAGTTTTAGGAGTTTTAATTCATAAAAGCCAAGCTCTGTTATATAATTTTAATGTATTCCTCAAGGCCATTGATTTTAGCAGTAGTTAGTTGAGTAAATACTTAATTTATATGTGGTGGGCTTTCAGTTCAGATATACCAGGTGATTACCCAGAGGAGAAAATATTTAAAAGCTACTTAGTATGTGGGTGTTTTAGGGCTATAATCAACCAAACATTTAGAAATTTGGGTAGCAAAACCAGAAAGTTGGCAAGGCCTCAGCTTTACTTAATAACTGTGACTGTGCCACAGTTAAAAAGCAGCATTTATAGGAGGCCCCCAAGGAAAATCCAGGGGCCAAAAAAGTGTTGTTGGTGATTCAGTAGATATCCCCTGCCCCACTGGCCCAAAACTAAATATTAATTTAGTTTTGTAGTAGAGTTTGCAGAAACATTTGAGACGTTGAGGAAGCCATAACCTTGTTTAAAACTTATTCTATTCAGCTTTTTGTTTGTTTGTTTTTCAAAAGGGATTATGTGTAGCTCCTCCTGTTAAAAGGCAGATTTTAAAACTGAGGACCTTCACTGAAGGGCGAGGTTCCAAGAGATTAAATTGGAACCATCTGCAGATAGGATGTAGAAATGTTATGGGCCTCCATTTTGAGAAGATCAATTTCAAGGCTGTGACAGGTTAGGATTTTAGGATCTGGGAGGCAAGGGAAACGAAGAGCAGTCAACAACCTCGGAAGCAGAGGTGGCATTAAGCAGGTAATGAACACCTTTCCTACTAATAGTAGCAAGTGATTGGGTGGGGGTTGCCTGAGAGGGCAGAACAGAGGAGAGAGGAGCTCTGAGAAGCTGTTGCTAGAATCTTCCTCTAAATTAAAAAAAATGCAGAAACAAAAATGGGCGATTTTATTAGTTGAATTTATTTTTAATTTTAAACTTTATGTGTCTAGCCTTTTGCTAAGAGAAAAAGAATTTGACATATTTGTCTTTAGCATCTGCACAATAATAGATAACAGTGACTACACATTTTTTTAAAAAAAATAATAAAGTAATTGCTACTCTCATTTACCCATGCACCTAGCACTTTGCCATTACCCTGTACAAATTACCATTTACCCTCGAAAGTTCCTCAAAGAACCCTGAGTGATAATTCATTTATCCACCTACCTAGGCAGAAAAGTACCAGAGTCAATTACTCTGGTAGTTTTTAGCTAAAAATAGGTTTAGCTCTACATATGTTTTCAGTGTCTAAGACCCTAAAATATTTTAAGTTAACATTTTTTTTTTAAGAATTATTTTTGGCCCTACCATTCATTTTCTTTAGCAAATATTTAATATTTCAATTTATTCATCCCACAGATGTTTACTGAGCACCTACCATGTGAGGGCATGGTGCTAGCCCTGGTGATACAATGGCAAAATGTCCAGAAAGGGTTCCTGCCCTACATTTGACAGTTTATGCTTTACAAGATTCTGTCATGTGTATTGTTTCATTTGAGCCTCTAGGCAAACTCATTTCACAAAATGAAGTTCCATGAGGCAGTAATAGCAAGAATGCGTAAAACCCCCCAACCCCTTGCCCACTCTCTGGTCCTCATAATGATCCAAATAAGAAGCAAAAATAGCAGTGATGGTGATTTATTAGCAGAAGCATTTAGTGCAGTTGTATCTCATTACACAGCACTCTTTGGCATATGGTCTGTGCTTTCTAGTCTATGCAGTCCTGGGAATGTGTAATTTCAATGACTTAAAGTTAACACTGTTGCATTACAACATATTTTAAATGAATGAAGTGATTGCTCTATGCACATACATTAAGGTGAAGCAACAGCTAAGACAATAGTACTGTGTAAAGCAGTGGATATAAAATCCAGCTAATCTTTAGGGCTACCTGAAGAGGCTTTTAAAAATAGAATTCGCTGGCCCTCACCGTAGATGGATTCAGTTTGATATCTAAGGGAAGAGCCTGGAGTTCTCTGATAGGTGAATTTGAGAAAGAGAGAGGAAGAGGAAATGCCTTCCTGAATTAATGGGAATTGCTCCTAATCAAGCCAGGGCAAGCTGGGTACTGATAAAGAGTTCTTGTGATAATAGACTACATGCCAAAGTAGCTCGTTGTTATGTTTGAACCATTGTGAACAATTTTCACATAGAGGAGTCTGGGCTTAATAGTCAGGAGTATTGATACAAAAAGAACAAAGAAATAAATCCTGCTAAGTCCATGCACAGTCCACATTGCACATGCCTTCCAAACTTTGTGATACTCAGCATGGATCCAGAAAGTTTTATTTTATAACATTGTTTTTTGTTTCACTGATGTCCTATATTCAATAGAAACTATGCCTCTCTGAGATTTTTCACATGTCTTTTAGTTTGCTAGTTTAGTTATCAGTGATTTACCAAGCAACTATATTCAAGATGTACTCTACTAGACAGTAAATAAGATAACAAAAAGAGATCTTGCCCTATAAATTTTCATATTTTTAATATAACTGATTTTCTTTTGAATTCTAAAAGCACGCCGATGAAGTTTATCTGACAGAACAGTCACATCACATCCTTTCAAAATGGATTATGCATTTTCATACTTAGAAATTTTGATTCTAAGTCATTGTGACACAAATAGTACTGAATCTCCTTGAGGTCTATAGAATGGCAAAAACTAATTAGATTTTGCTTCCACTTGTGTAGTTTAGTTATTCTCTCAAGACTTTTCTGCCATGACTCTCCTTCCTACACCTTTGTCTCAACCCTTGTGAACCACTGGAATCACCCAGGGTATTTTTGAAAAGTATCAATGCCTAAGCCTTCCACCCAGATCAGTTATCCAGCCTTCTTGGGATGAGACCAGGCATCATATATTCTAAAGCTTCCTGGGTGATTCTGATATCTGATTTGTGCTGACAGCCTGTCTGTGGCCACAAGGAGGTCCTCTGCCTTCCCTCACAGGCTCATGTTTTGTGCTCCCATGCCTTTGCGCATGATTTTCCTTCCTATCAGAACACCTTTCCTCTCCAGTCCTCACATCCTCACCATACTCACCCTTCCAGACCCAGTTCAGATGCTATCTCTTTCATTAACTTGGTTTTGAACATCCATGGTCCAAAGTACATTCTGCCTCCCCTGAATTCTTACAGAACTTTTTCTGTCCTCTCAGGTTGCTTTCTAGCTTGCCATTTCTATGTGCATATTTTCCCACCCACTCACCAGTTAACCTGTAAGTTTTTTAGGACAAGAAATCTACCTTTCAGATTCACCTTTATACTTCATAGTTCTCAACAGTTGTCAAGGAAACATCAAATGAGGAAGAGAGGGGTGAAGGGAAGAACACAGAGGTGGCAGACATCCATCCAGCTCACCTGTGTGCTCTATACCCATCCAGCAATACTGTCTCTCTCCTCTGTCTCACACACACGTTCTCTCTCCCTCTCTTTTCTGAGTACTGGGGGAAAGTGAGGTCTCTCAAAAACTTTTCTAGATAGATATACATAATCTAAGTTCTATCTGTACCTGAATGATCTGGTAGTTGCAATATTGAAAGCATTAACTCAAAATTTGCCAACTACAGCAGGACCTCTACTTTCAGTCCTTTTTACTTTTCACCTGGATTACTGTTATTCTGCTTGTCTTCTCCAGTTTTTCCTCCCTCATCTGTACTACTCTACACCTTCTAACATTAAAGCCTAACTTTCATCCTGTTATTTATCTGCACAAGATGTTTGGCATATTTCCCCATTTCCTATTAAGTCCAGTCCAAGATCTGCCTCAGTCCTGCAGTCAAAGTTTCTGATGACCTCTCCAGGCTTAATTCCCACTTCACTCCTTCAAGCCAATGCAGAAGCCAGACTGAACTATTTGGGTTTTCCCTTGTCTGTTTTACACTTGTGAATCTTATCTTGGGTAATAGGTTTAATTCCTGATATTGACTGCCTTTCCCTCCTTATGTGTTCAATTCTCCCCCTCTCCAGTTCAATTTCTAATCATCCTTTAAGTCCGCACTAAAAGTTTACTTCCTCTATTATCACTTAACATTATCTCCAATGCTCTCCCTTCACCATTCCTTTCCTCTAGCTCCTATCTCCAGATCAAAAATCGTCTCTTCTTCCACTGAATTCCAAAAGTATTTCTCTCTTGTGCAATGTACCACTTTTTGCCTTATACTGCAGTGATGTTTTGACTTATTTCCCTGAAAACACTAAGAGCACTTAAAGGGCAAATACTGAAGTCTTGCTTATCTTCACCTCCCCATGTGTTTCATAATATTTAAGCTTCATTGATGGTTTCTACTAATAATTAACTGTTGACTGTGAGTGAGTCATTTAATCTGTTGAAGTCTGTTCATAAATCGAAATCATGTTCTAATTCAATAGTCTTAATTTGAGATAATTTAAATTAATACTCCTGGGACTGCACAAGAAGGTATAAAAGCATAGACTAAAATAGATATTTCTGCGTAGTTGCTACAAAATCTGATTTCAGCAATAAATTCTTGCATTTTTGTGACTTATTTGTGTTAGTATAGAGGGAAATGACTATACCCATATCTGCTATCACTGCTGTATCGAATAACTAACATAATTTACTCATTAACTTTTAATTAGTGTAGCACTATTACTATTATTATTGTTGTTATTATTGCTTTTGGAGGGAAGGATCCATTCAATCATCAATTTAACGAACATTTATCGAATATTCATTAGCAAGACATTTTTCCAAGTGATGGCCTCTCAGAAATGGGAAGTGAGAAAAGCTGGTGTGACCAAGAAATATATATACTTTTTGTTGTAACTATTATATACAATCTCTCTCTTTCTCTTTCTTCCCTTATTAGTGGTTCATGCCAGCTTTAGACCACTTATGCTATGGTAAGAGTCAAAGCAAACTATCCCATGGTTGGTGTTTTTTTAAAAGCCAAAAAAAAAAAAAAAGCCTATTTAAAAAATTTGTCCAGATAATATATTGGACAGAGTGCAAAGTGCTATCATTTAATTCTTCTAAAGATAATACACTGGAAACATTTTGGTGGGTGTGAATCACTCAAATAAGCATTCTTCACTCAAAAATAGAAACTTGGCTTATTTGTTCCAGATGTTATACAGCTGCAGGGAAGTTAAAGCCAGTGGTCCTGTTTTCAATGCAACCAAACTCTTATTGCATTTGGAATTTCTTAACCAATGAACTCATATTACTTGTGGTAAGACCTGCACAAGTTTCTTTTTCCACTGTTACCATTCCCAAACAACTGCCTTTTGTGAGAAACATACTTCAGAATTAACGAGTCCACATCTGTGTTGGGCAAAGTAAACACATCCTGTTTATCACTGTTTCCACCTTTAATTGATCTTGACCTCTTTAATTTTAAGTGTAAAGTATTTCAAAGAGGGTACATGAAGGAGAAGAAAAGGAGAGCTGAGTTGCTCTTACAGTATTTTACAGCTCTTTAACTACTGGATTTGTGAGATGTTCACCTTAGGAAGGATTTCAATAAAAATTGCTGAGAAAAATATCGAGTATAAAAATGTAATTTCTATTACTATGTATTAGTAATTATTAAAGTAACTACAGATACTTATTTTGGTTATTTCTTGGTTCTTCCTTAGGTCTATAAGAAGTTGTATGTTGGATGCATGAAACACAAAAGATCTTGGATCTTTGAAGAGAGAATAAGTTAAGAAATTTTGTAGCCATGTACAATACATCTTGTCCACAATAATTAAAATATATAAGTGTTTTTCTACTTTTTTTTTGAGAACAGAATGCCAGATATTTTTAAACTATTGACTTTTTATGGAGATTTCCCTCAAATTGCAGTTCATGAACAACCTGTAGCAGAATCACACTGGCTGCTTATTAAAATATGTACTTCTGGTCCCAGTTGAGGCAGAATCTCTACAAATTGGGCCTGGTACTTTAAAGGAACTCTGAGATCAGAAAGAAACAAAACAAACAACAACTGCTACTACAAAAACCCTCTATCTTCTAGTTGTGACCACTAAAACCCAGGGAAGTTGACTGAATTTATCAAGGTCATGCAGCCAATTAATAGTAAAGCCTAGGACTCTGTTTACTAATGCTGAGACCAACATTTCTTTTCATAAGTCTACTATTAATTTTTACTTTCCATAAGATAAAATTAAAATTTAAAGAAATATACGTATCCAAATGTTGTTGTATGTCTCGCCTAATAATTCTTACTCTTACCACTCATTAACCAAATGCTTGCTCTTTATTCAAGAGGTGGAAAAAAATTTCTTCAAATGTATCACAAAATCTAATCAAAATCTTTCAGAAAAAAAGAGACAAATCTTATATGTCATAATGAAATCTCACGGTTGACTACTTTGGAAGTTTGAGTTTTAGTTAAAATTATTTCAACCATGTTTAAGCAACAGTTCGCATTCAATAATGATTCCCCAAAGACTGTAAAAACTACAAATCATGACATGCATTCTTGAAATATGCCATTAGTTAAAATACAGCCCTAAAATAGTTTAAATATGATGTCATTCAAAATTGATTCAAATATTTGTTTCGCACATCTTAACAAGAGTGTTCATAATTTAAAATCTTTTCTTATTTATATAGTTTAGACTTCTAAGGAAATGACTCTGGAAATGCTATTTATTAAGTTTTCTGTACTTTGTCCCAGCTGATCTCATTTTGACACCCATAGTAAAGAAGAACCACAAGAGAGAAGGTATGTTGATAAACTACTCTGGTATAGATTCATAATAAATACAGCCCTGAAAACTCTCTGATACAGTACTTCATTTCACTAATGAGAAACCTGAGACCAAAAAAGAGTACTGTTATTTTGAAGGAGATAGCATTGTGTTAGAACCTGCTAGTTGTCTACTTAAACCTCTCTTCTCCCTGTCTCAGAATACCTATTTTTAGCTGGGTGCATGGTCATTTGAATTAAGATTGTATTTTGCAGCTTTGCATGTAGCTAATCATCTCCGTAAGACTAACTTCTTACAATGGAACATAAGTGAATGTTTGTGCGGTAGCTTTTTGGAAACTCCCTTTAAAGGCATCAGGGGAATGTTCTTTGTACCCTCTCAACCCCATCCATGCATTATGTTTTGAATGTGGTTGTTTTGGCTGGAGACCTATTTTGGCCCAAGAACATGAGGATTACTCTGGCCCAGATGACTGTGGAGCTGTCATTTAAACCTTGGACTGTCACTATCTACACTTATATGTGGAAGAGAAAGCAGCTTCTATCCTGTTTAAATTACTACCTAGGCATTTCTGATATTTGTAGCTGAATCTCATTTCAGGTAATCATCTATTTCTTGCTACAGAATTTTGATCATGAATTCTTTAAACACATGGTTATTTAGCATTTTTTTTTTTTTTTTTTGAGACAGAGTTCCACCTCCCAGGTTCAAGTCATTCTCCTGCCTCAGCCTCCTGAATACCTGGGATTACAGGCATGCACCAGCATGCCTGGATAATTTTGTATTTTTGGTAGAGATGGGGTTTCTCCATGTTTGCCAGGCTGGTCTCGAACTCCCAACCTCAGGTGCTCTGCCTGCCTCAGCCTCCCAAAGTGTTGGGATTACAGGTGTGAGCCACTGTGCCTGGCCTATTTAGCATTTTTTATGTGCAAGGAACTATACTAAGTGGATATGAAATACAGATTGGATTTTTAACTTTGGTTTTCTAAAAATTTTTGGAAAAGTTTTTATAACCTGACTCCCCTTTCCTTTGGCCCATCCTTGTCCATATTCCATGTGTATCACACAATTTTTATTTATTTTACTATGAAAGAATCTTTTCTTGCTTTTGGAGTTTATACTGGTGCTTTCATGTGAATCATAGTTTTCAAAATTTAAAAACAACAACAAAATGAAACCCACCGATACAAGTCAAACACATAATGACTTCAAGCAAAGTTTCAACTTCCATCCCTAGACATATGACAAATCATAATAAAAAGTCATGATTCAAATGCAGTCTTTGAAAATATGCAAGATGTAAATATTTATCTTTGAACAAATTCAAAATATCATGAGACATGTCTTTAAAATATTTAAATAAAAGTGTTTTCCAAATTAGCACTTAGAAGTACATTAAGAACCAAACCATTTTTAGTGTTAGTCACATACACAGAGGGGTATTAGAATTCTGAGTACAAATGTAAGGTGAGAGTCTCCCTTCTCTAAATGACCCTCCTCCCCACTAACAGCAACAAGTGGCTGGACATCTCCAGGATCAGGGGAAGGACATGCGCGGGCTACTGGCTCCCTGGTGCAATTCTATGCTAGGCATGGAGAAGTGTTTCCACTTGTGAGTTCTATTTACATTCCCCCTAAACCCTTTCTTATTAATTTCTAATGATTTATGGAGCTATGGAGTGGTTTTTAAAAAGTAGTACATGCTCTAAGTTTCAAAGTGCTATTTCCTTTCTAAATTTAACAACTTAAGAGTGTCAAATACTTAACAGATTTTTTGAACAGTGGCAGAAACACAATAACAGGTGAAGAGATACCTAAGTGTAAAAGAAGAATTACCTTTGGGTCCACATTGAGAATTTTTCTGTCTCTTTTGTATCTGAAAAGTAAGCCTTCTGGATTATCGGCAATCACTTGATAGTTGGGACTTGAATTACAAACAGCAATATCAGTGTCCCAGTTGTAAAAGCTATAAAAATAAACATGTGTTAGGAATTAAGATATATAATGCATTAAATTGACAAATATAGTTTAAGAACTATTTGGGGAAGTTCAATAATAAGATAAGTGGGGAACAAACCTGCCATACAACCATGTAGAATACATTTGAGATGAAAATTCTTGCAGAAGAGATTACATTGGATTATTCTCAAATCATTTAGACACATATATATGATGGTTTTGCATGATTTTCTGGACACAGAAGACCTAGGGCCTATTACAGTACTATTACATTCCCAGGAAGTCAAGATGAAAATTGATGCAATTTAAGGCTATTTGTTCTAGTGCAGGTTCTTCGGGGTATTAAGAGACTGTTTACTGGAAGGGAGGGCACACTAAATCACCTCTTTCATTCAAAACAGTTCCACATAAATTCATTTCTTTCAGGCTCCATTTTTTCCCTCAATAATATGTTTCTCAGGGAGTGAGGAAACTATGTTTGAGTGGTTACCGTGGGCCACACATGAGGGAATCTATGCTATCACAACTCCCATATGAAATTGCTCTCATTTCATGGACAAAGCAAAAAGACTAGGGGGGGTCAGATAGCATCATTAAAGTCTTGAAACTAATATGCCACAGGGCTGATATTTCAACCCAAATTTGTCTGTTTCAAAGCACACATATGCACTTTCTATTTTTCAATATTGCCTTCAAGCATTTGATATTTATGTATTTATTGAGATGGAGTCTTGCTCTGTATCCAGGCTGGAGTGCAGTGGCGTGATCTCGGCTCACTGCAACCTCCACCTCCTGGGTTCATGCTATTCTCCTGCCTCAGCCTCCAGAGTAGCTGGGAGTACAGGCATGCGCCACCATGCCCAGCTAATTTTTGCATTTTTAGTAGAGATGGGTTTCACCATGTTGGTCAGGATGGTCTTGCTCTCTTGACCTCATGATCTGCCCACCTTGACCTCCCAAAGTGTTGGGATTACAGGTGTGAGCCACCATGCCCTGCTCATTTTATTTTTATATTTTGTATGGAAACTTCCTATTTGTTCTACATTCTGTTTTGTACTTACTTGTCAGAAATGAATGTAACACTGTCATATGAGTTGAAAGAATGCTCAATATATTTATACTTTCTTACATATCTTGTAAAATATAAAATAAAAATCTACTTATTTTTATTTATCTTATTCCTACTAACACATTTCTAATATATATTTGCTTTTAAAATGATGGTCACAGAAATAACATAAACCAGGGTGCCTCTCAAATGTTCGTAATGTTTATTTTTAATGATATTCTTCTGATCCTGTTTCTAGGTTGTTTTGCCCTCTATTACTCCCTTTCTTTTTTGAGAAGAGTAAACTTCATTGTTTAAGCTCACTGAATTATATTGTTTTCTGAGGCATCATTATTACCACTTTCATATCATTACCTAAAAGTGCAACATTTACCCTCAAAATTTTCAATACTTAGAAAAGACTGATTATATAGATCATATATTTATATCACTGGGAGGGGGGCATATCCGTGAGAACAATTTTCTTCCCCTGCTACCTTTTCTATGGCCAGAACATAGAATGTCTGCCCTACTGAGGCACAGAGTAAGAAAAAGTAATTTTCCAAACATCTTTGTCTGTTTAGTCAATTCTCCCTAAGAAAACAGGAATGCCTATGTGATTAGTGAATTGAGAAGAAGTGTCCATTCATGGCCTTTTAGGCCCTCAACTTAATGAGCCTTCACAAGCGAAGTTTAAGATGGCAGGCTCAGCCCCCAGTGGAGTAATGGCAGGGGATGAGTCTGTAGCATTGGCAGTCAATTCAATGGATGAGTCTGTAGCATTAGGAGCCAATTTGACTATGCACCCAAGCTGGATTTTCCAATTCAGTTTAATTCATGATGAAAAAGATAATTTGATGTCCATCCTACTGACTATTCAGTTAGGATATTGCCAAATTGGAGTGGGGGACATGGGTGTGATTTTTAACTTTACATATATTTCTACCTCAATAATTATTTATGAGATATACAGATATAGATAATTCTACCAAAATACTTGAGTCAGAGATGTGCTTAGAGTGGCCTGGTTTATATCACACATTCCTATCTTGTTGCTCAGACCCCAAATTAAAAGTCGTATTGAAGTCCAGGAAGATTTTATATAAATGTTTGTTACATAACAAAAGTAAATTTGTATAGCACATGGTTCTTTTGATGAAGATATTTTGGTTGTTTCATCAATACTTTTGTTCTCCTAAGCAGAGATGGAAAACAGGCTTTATTTCACTTGCCAATTATAGTAGCTGATAACTATTAGTATTTAAGAAAAATTAATAATTACCTAATAATGGTCATGTGCTAGGTACTGTTATAAGTCTAATGAATCTATTACCCCATTTAATCTTTTCACCAAATCCATGGAGTAGGTATAAAATATCCATTTTATTTATGTAGAACTGACAGGAAAATGACATCACTTGGATTCCAATATTAATGACTGACTCCAGAGCCTGCACTGACTAATACATGTACTCTTTGTCTCACACACTACTGGTTGTGACTATATTACCTAAAGCTCTGTAGCATATATGACTGCTGATCAAAATACAAATTTTCAAATTTTTCTTGGTAGACCTCCAGACTACAACTATGGTCTCTCTTGCAGTGTAGCCATGTAATAGAAATGTAGTCAATGGAAAAAAGGGCAAAAGTGCTATCTGCCACTACTAGCCTGGGCCCATCAAAACCTTCCATGTTCTTTTTCCCATCCAGCTAGCTGAAATGAAGATGATAAATCTGAAAGCCATTGACATGGTTTGGATCTGTGTCCCTCCCCAAATCTCATGTTGAATTGTAATCCCGAGGTGGGACCTGGCAGGAGGTGATTAGATCATGGAGGCACATTTCCTTCTTGGTACTGTCCTTACGATAGTGAGTGAGTTCTTGTGAGATGTGGTTGTTTAAAAGTGTGTACACCTCCCTCGTCTCTTTCTTCTTTCTGCTCCAGCCATGTAAAGTGCCTGTTCCCACTTTGCCTTCTGCTATGATTGAAAGCTCCCTGGGACCTCCCCAAAAGCGTGTGCCGCCATGCTTCCTGTACAGCTTGTAGAACCATGAGCCAATTAAACCTTTTTTTTTTTGATAAACCACCCAGTCTCAGATGTTTCTTTACAGCAGTGCGAGAACAGACAAATACAGCTGCACGTGAAAGATATTTGGACTTTGGAGAAACGTAAGGATGAAAGAGTTGAGCTAGTTGAGAAAAATCTCTATTTAATGATTTCCTATGACATCTAGGTTGCTTTAAATCCATGAAATTTTCAATTAAACAAGCATTTAACTAGTACCCAGTATATTCCAGTTAGGTCCTGTAATTACAGTTTCTACGAAATAAAACATGTTCCTGGGAAACAGTGGTCTAGCACAATGTTTCTTAAACTGAGATCCATGGCAAATTTCTGGCAGTGTGAATTCTCTCTGAGCAGTTTAATATATGTAAAATATAAATATAGTCAGCCCTTTGTATTCCACAGCTATGGAATAAAAACCCTGGATTAAAAATATTTGGGAAAAAAATGTGTCTTTACTGAACATATACAGGCTTTTTTTGTCATTATTACATAAATAATACAGTGTAACAACTATTTATACAACATTTACATTGTATTAGGTATTATAAGTGATCCAGAGATGACTAAAAGTATAGAGGAGATGTTCATAGATTATATGTAAATATTACACAATTTCATATCAGAGACTTGGGTATTCATGGATTTTGCTACCTATGGGAGGACCCAGAACCAATCCTCCACAGATACAAAGGAAAAACTGTATATTCTGAATTATTCTGATTATCATTTTATTACTCATTACAGAACTATATCATCTCAGTACCTATCTGTGTGCTTATATTTACCATTGTCTTCATGCCCAATTAAAATAATTGAATTAGGCCTTCAACTGATTATGGCACAGTAGTATGAAGTTGAGTAATTTGTATATATATTTACAAGGTATAATTTTTTAGGTCAGAGAGATATTAGTACTTAAGGGAATTTGTACAAACAAAAATAAAATAAAACACTCACAAAGGTAACTTTTCGTGAAATGAAAATATTTTATTGAAAAGTAAAAAGGCCAGAGGGACATCAGCAAGATAATGGAATGAGAGACTTCAGCCCTCACACCCCCACAGCAACAGCAATTTTAACAATGATCTTGGAATTGTATGCATCTGTGGGAAACCGAAAGTCCAGTGGAGAGATTTTAGAAACCTGTTCATGGAAAAAAAGTTTGAGGATAAACACACTGAAGCGGGTAGCAACAGTTACAGTTTACCCACATGACTTTCTTCTAAGGCAGCATAGCCTAGGGCCGAGGGAGATCTCGCAGGCCCATGATTTCTCCCGCAGGGGAAAGTGAGAGCTGAGTGAGGGTCTAGCTTCCGCAGTCTTACGGAATGGTACCCAAGAGGCTTACATTGGTCTTCCCACTCCCAGATTACTGAGGTGACTGGCATGACTAAATAGTCTTGGGGGGAACTAGGAGCAGGTAAGAAGGGATGAGGCTTTGAAACAACCACTATGAAGATCTCAAAATATGGCCATATATCTTACTAAGTGGCTTATGGACTCCACCAAGAGGCCCACCTGTGAGCTCTATGGAAAACCTCATCTGCACTGTCCCCTACAGGCTAATTTGCACCCTCTTCATTCTATGTGCACTGCTGAGATGGTGTGAGCAAATACTCACAGAGAGTGCATGTATATCAGCAGCCAGCTCAACTCTGCAGGACTGGGAAAATGTACACAAGATTAAATACTTCAGGGCATTGCCATGTGAAAGATAAAGAGGAGGCTCTCAACACCTGGCCTGACTTAACAGGATCAAGAGAAGACATACAATCCCAGGACTTCCTCATAGGAGGAAAAAGGAGCAGTGGGGTGGGCCTACCCATAAAAAAGGCCTGAGAGACCCTCAAAATCTCTAGTTAAGCTGACTTGTGAAGGTCTTCTTTGAAGACAGATAGTAACAACTTGGAAATGTGACTGCTTCTTTCAACACAAAACTTTAAAAAGATGAAGCATCAAGGAAACATGAGACGACCAAAGGAACAAAATAAAGTTAATGTGGTGACCTAAAAGAATTGAAGATTTACGAGTTGTGTGACAAATTATTTAAAATAGTCATCTTATATGAGCTCAATGAGCTATAAAAGAACACAGATTTACACTAAATTAAATCAGAAAAGCAGTACATAAAGTGAGAAATTCAACAAAGAAATGGAAATCATAAAGCTGAAGACTACAATGATTGAAAAAAAAATCAACAGAGAGCTACAACAGCTCATTTGGTCAAACAGAAGAAAGAATCAGCAAACTCAAAGGCAGATCATTTCAAATTATCCAGTCAGAGGACTAAAAAGACAAAGAATGAAAAAGAGTGAAGAAAGGCTGCATTACTTATAGGATGCCATCAAATGAGATGGTACATGTAATATAAGAGTTCCAGAAGGAACAGAGAAAAAGAAAGGAAAATAAAGTTTACTTAAAGAAATAATGAGATAAAACTTTGTAAATCTTGGGAAAAATTGAACATCCAAATCCATGATGCACAAAGATTCCCAAATAGGCTAAACATCAATTGATCTCCACTGAGACACATTCTAATCAAATTATCAAAAGTCAAAGACAGAGGGAATTTTGTAAGCAGCAAGAGAAATGACTCATCATCTACAAAGGGAACATTCCCCTCTCCCCAAATAATAAAACCATTAACAGAAGTCTGAGTAGAATTTTTATAGGTCAAGAGAGAGTAAAACAATGTATTTAAAGTGCTGAAAGAAACAACAACAACAACAAAAACCTGACAACAAAGAATAATTTACTTGGCAAAGCTATCCATAAAAAATGTAGGAGAGATAAAGACTTTCTCTGATGAACAAAAATCAAGTAAGTTTATTACCACTATACCTGCCTTACAAGAAATGCTGCAGGATGTTCTTCAAGATAAAACAAAAGGACACTCAGTAAAAACATGAAAACATAAAAGTATAAAACTTACTGGTAAAGACAAGTACATACTCTAATTCAGAATTGCCGAGACCAGCTTAGTCAGGGAAACCCTAACCTAGTGGCACTAGAGGAATTAAAGACACACACACAGAAATATAGAGGTGTGGAGTGGGAAATCAGGGGTCTCACAGCCTCCAGAGCTGAGAGCTTCCAACAGAGATTCACCCACATATTTATTGACAGCAAGTCAGTGATAAGCATTGTTTCTACAGATTATAGATTAACTAAAAGTATTCCTTATGGGAAACAAAGGGATGGGCTGAAATAAAGGGATAGGTCTAGCTAGTTATCTGCAGCAGGAGAATGTCCTTAAGGCACAGATCACTCATGCTATTATTTGTGGTTTAAGAATACCTTCAAGCGGTTTTCTATCCTGGGTAGGTCAGATGTTCTTTGCCCTCATTCCGGTAAAACCACAACCTTCCAGTGTGGGGGTCATGGCTGTCATGAACATGTCACAGTGCTGCAGAGATTTTGTTTATGGTCAGTTTTGGGGCCAGTTTATGGCCAGATTTTGGATCTGTTTCCAACACAGAATCCTCTAATACTATAATGATTATGTAAGGGTAATTTTTAATGCTAATGTAATCTACATAAAAAAAGTATTAAAAATAACTATAGAATAACTTGTTAATGAATATACATTATAAACAGGTATAAATAGGGACATGATATCAATAACATAAAATGGAGGGAGAAGTAAAAGTGTAGAATTTTTGTTTGTGATCAAAGTTAAGTTTTATAAGTTCAAAATAGCTTGTCATAACTATAAGATGTTTTATGTAAGCTTCATTGTAGTCATACAAGAAACAAACCACCAGTAGCAGATAAACAAATATTAAAAAATGCACAATCAAAATATAATACCACAAAAAATCAACAAATCTCAAAGGAAAATAGCAAAAGATAAAAAAGAGAACAAGAACTACAAAACATTTTGAAAACAATGAAATGGCAATAAAAGTCCTCATCTATCAATACATACTGCAAATTTAGATGAATTAAATTCTCCAGTCAAAATAGAGAGTGACTAAATCAATATTTTTCTAAAAAAGATCCAACTATATGCCGCCTGCAAGACATTCACTTTAGGTTTGAAGACACATATAAGATAAAATTAGGGAATAGAAAATATTCCTGAGGCCAAGGTGGGCAGGTCACTTGAGCCCAGGTATTTGAGAGACCACCTGGGCAACGTGGTGAAATCATGTCTCTACAAAAAATACAAGAACATTAGCCCGCCATGGCAGTGCACAACTGTAGCCCCAGCAACTTAGGAGGTTAAGGTGGGAGGATCAATGGGGTCTGGGATATTAATGCTACAGTGAGCTGTGATCACACAACTGCACTCCAGCTTGGGCAACAGAGTAAGGCTCTGTCAAAAAAAAAAAAAAAAAGGAAAGAAAGAAAAGAAAAAAAAAGAGATATTCTATGAACGATAACCAAAAAAGAAAAAATAGTTATTCTTAGACAAAATAGACAAAAAACCTGTCAAATGAAATAGGAGGTCATTGTATAATGATAACAAGATGTATCACTCAATGCTGGAGCACCTAAATGTATAAAGCAAATATTAGTAGAACTGAAGGAAGAAACCAACAGCAGTACAGTAACAGTAGAAAACATCTACCCCCACTTATAGCATTGGATAGATCACCCAGACAGAAAATCAATAAAAAACAGAGGATTTGAAGAACAAAGAAAACTAACAGATATAGGACGTTATAGATGTAGAACATTTCATCCAATAGCAGCAGAATATACATTCATCTCAAGGACACATAGAATATTCTCCAGAATAGATCATATCTTAGGTCATATAACAAGTTTTATTTTTTTCATCTTATGTTTTTTTTTTTTTTTTAATTTTTATTTTAGGTACAGGAACACACGTGCAGATTTGTTATGTAGGCAAACTCGTGTTATGAGTGTTTGTTGTACAAATGATTTAGTCAGGCATGTACTAAGCCAGCACCCAATAGTTATTTTTTCTGATCCTCTCCCTCTTTTCACCCTCCACCATCAGGTAGGCCTCAGTATCTGTTGTTCCCCTCTTTTTGTCCATGAGTTCTCATCATTTAGCTCCCAATTATAAGGTAAAACATATGATATTTGGTTTTCTGTTCCTGCATTAGTTTGCTAGGGTAATGGCCTCCAGCTATATGTTCTCACAAAAGACATAATCTTGTTCTTTTTTATGGCTGCATAGTGTTCCATGGTGTGGTATATATATACTATGCTTTCTTTATCTTGTTTACCATTGATGGGCATTTAGGTAATGCCATGTCTTTGCCATGTCTTTGCTATTGTGATGTCTCTGCAATGAACATACACATGCATTTATATCATACAATGATTTATATTCCTTTGGGTATATATCCAGTCATGGGATTCCTGGGTCAAATGGTATTTCTGTTTTTGGGTCATTGAGGAATCACCACACTGTTTTCCACAATGGTTGAACTAATTTACACTCCTACTAACAGTGTATATGTATTCCCATTTCTCCGCAAGTTCATCATTATCTTTTATAGGTTGGTGCATCAGTAATTATGTTTTTGCCATTAAAAGTAATGGTAAAAACTACAATTTTGCACCAACCTAATTTTGTTTTGACTTTTTAATAAGAGACATTCTGACTGGTTTGAGATGGCATCTTATTGTGCTTTTGATTTGCATTTCTCTAATGATCAGTGATGTTGAGCTTTTCTTCATATGCTTGTTGGCTGCATGTATGTCTACTTTTGTAAAGTGTCTCTGTTCATGTAGTTTACCCACTTTCTAACGGGGTTGTTTGTTGTTTTCTTGTAAATCTAAGTTTCTTCTAGATAATGGATAGACCCTTTGTCAGATGCATAGTTTGCAAATATTTTGTGTCATTCTGTAGGTTGCCTGTTTACTCTGTTGATAATTTATTATGCCATGCAGAAGCTCTTAAGTTTAATTAGATACCATTGGTCAATTTTTGCTTTTGTTACAATTGCTTTCGGCATCTTTGTCATGAAATCTTTGCCTGTTTCTATATCTAGAATGGTATTGCCTAGCTTGTCTTCCAGGATTTTTTAAAGTTTTAAGCATTACAGTTTAGTTGTTAATCAGTTAGAGTCGATTTTAGTATATGATATAAGGAAGGGGTTCAATTTCAACCTTCTGCTTATGGCTAACCAGTTATCCCAGCATCATTTATTGAATAGGGAATCCTTTCCCCAGTTGCTTGCTTTTAAAAAAAAATCATATTTGTCAAAGATAAGATACTCATAGGTGTGTGGCCCTTTTTATGAGCTCTCTATTCTGTTCCATTGGTCTATGTGTCTGTTTTTGTAGCAGTAGCATGTAGTTTTGGTTACTTTAGCCTTGTAGTATAGTTGGAAGTTAGGTAATGTGATGCCTCCAGCTTTGTTCTTTTTGCTTAGGAATTTAAGCAGACGCAGTTATACCAAGAACAATTTCTGACACAATGATAAAAGACTAGAAATAAATAATGTGAGGAAAGTTGAAAAATTCAGAACTTTGTGGAAATCAAACACCACATTCCTAACCAACCAATAAGTCAAGGAAGAAACCAAAAGCTAAATAAAAAAATACATTGAGATACATTAAAATGGAAACATGATATACCGAAACTTATGAGATTCAGTAAAAGCACTTTTAAGAAGGGACTTCACAGTGATAAATACCTATATTCAGAAGAAAATCTCAAATAAATAATCTAAATTTATATTCAAGAAGCTAGAAAAACAAAAAACAAAGCTCAGAGTTAAGCACAGGGAAGGAAACACTAATGATCAAAGAAGAAATAAATGAAATAGATACTAGACAACCATTAGAAAAGATAAATAAAACTAAAAGCTGGCTTTTAGAAAAGATAAATAAAATGGACATATCTTAAGTGGACTAATTAAAAAAAGAAGGAATGCTCAAAGTTAGAAATGAAAAAGAAGACCTTTTGTTTGATACCATAGAAATACAAAGGATCTTAAGAGACTACTATGAACACTTATCAACAAATTAGATAACCCAGAAGAAATGGATACATTCCTGGAACCATCCAACCTAACAAAACTGAATCTTGAGAAAAGAGAAAATCTAAACAGACAAATAATGAGTAAGAAACTTGACTCAGCAATGAAAAAAAAAAAAAAAAAGCTTAGAAACAGATATCTTCACTTGTGAATGCTTCCAAACATTTAAAGAAAAATTAACACCAATCCTGCTAAACTCTTAGAAAAGATTGAATAGGAGGGAATATTTCAAAATTCTTCTTATGGGGCCTACTTTATCCTGATACAAAAGCCAGACAAAGAATTCACCTACAAAGACAATTATAGACCAATAACCCTGATAAACATAGATGAAAATTCTTCAACAAAATAATAGCAAACAAAATTGAATGGTATATCTAAAGATTATACACTATTTACAAATAGGATTTATCCCTGGGATACCGGGATGGCTCAACATATGCAAATAAATAAATGTGATATATCACCATATAATAAAAATCACATAATCTCCAGAGATGAAAAAAAAAAGCATTTGACAAAAGTTGACATCCTTTCATGGTAAAAACTCTCAATAAATTAATACAGAAGGAAGGTACTTCAGCACAATAAAGGCTATACATAACAGCTACAGCTAACATCATATTAAATGGTGAAAAGCCAAAAGCTTTTTCTCCAAGATGAGGTACAAGACAAGGATGCCTACTCTCACCATTTATATTAAATGTAGCACTGTAAGACATAGCCAGAGCAAATAAGAAACAAAAAGTAATAAAAGACCTTCAAATTTGAAAGAAAAAAGTAAAATTGCCTCTGTTTGCAAATGATATGATCTTATATACAGAAACCCTTATTGACTTGACGAAATTATTGTTATAATTAATAAAAGAATTCAGTAAAGTTACAGGATAAAAACCAACAATAAAAGTTCAGTTGCATTTATATACATTAACAATAAACCCTCTAAAAATGAAATTAAGAAAATAGTAACATTTATAGCAGCCTCAAAAACAAACTTAAAAATAAAATTAACCAAGGAGGTGAAAGATATATACACTAAAACTAGAAAACAATGACGAAATAAATTGATTACATAAAAGTAGAAATATATCTTATGTGTATGTATTTGAAGAATTAATATTTTAAAATGTTCATATGACATCAAGCCATCTACAGATTCAATGCAAATTTTGCCTTAAAAGAGAAGGAAATCCTGCCATTTGTGACCTGTTGGGCACTATACTAAGTGAAAAAAGCCAGACAGAAAGGCAAATACTGTTTGATCTCACATATATGTGGAACCTAAAATAGCCAAAATCATAGATGCAGAGAGTAGACTGATGGTTGCTAGGGGGTGTCCGGAGGGTGATATGAGGATATGTTGGTCCAAGGGTTGAGTACGTGATTGGTGATCTAATGTGTAATATGATGGCTTATGAGTAATAATATAGTACTGTAGGTCCTAAGTTTGCTCTAAAGAAAAAGAAAGAAAGAAAGAGAGAGAGAGGAAGAAAGAAAGAAAGAAAGAAACAAACAAAGAAAGAAAGGAAGGAAGGAAGGAAGGAAGGAAGGAAAAGAGAAAAGAAAAGAGGGAAGGAAAGAAAATGGTAATAATGTGAGGTGATGGATATATTAGCTAGCTTGATTGTGGTGATTATTCACAATGTATACATATATTTCACAATTGTAAACCTTATATATAATTTTTAAATAAAATGGAATATAGAAGATTTTATATTAATCATGGTGACATTTAAGTATTAAACACTATTGTCTTTTATTTTTATCCTTGTGTAGCCAGCCTGTAAAACAGATGACTCTATAACTTTATTTTCCAAATTAGGATGCTATTGCGAAAGACAGAGCCTGTTACTAATAATTGTGCCAAGACAAGAGTAAGCTTGGACTATCCTGGACAATTAGATGTGTAGTCTCCACACCTATAAATCATTTAAACACTGCTGAATTAGAGTTGATATATTCAATGTTTCTGTGAAATGCTTCCAAAGTTTTTCTATAGATTTGCCAAAAATATGATAGAGATGTTTAAACAATGCAAAAACATGTTTTCTTATGGTTGATCCTTTTTATTTTATTTTATTGCTGTGGAAAAATTATATTACATGGAATTGCATTTATGGTACAGAGAGATGAAATTTAATCTAGAATAATAAATATTCATGTTCTTTTTTCTATTTTCAAATAATATCAAGGCAATAATACATTCTGTAATAGACTAATTTTTTGAAATGTTACATTTCATGTAAAAATGTATGTTTGATCAGTTATTTGGGTTGATAAGAATATGAAATCTAAAGTTCAGTGTTGCTATAAGTCAGTTAACTTGGCTCCTATTTATGACTATATATTGTATCTCTAACCTCAATCTGAAATTTAATAAATGGATATGCCATTTAGGAAAATACAGATAATGGTTGAAAAATCTACTACAATCTTTGTAAAAATAATTAAGAAAATTAAGAGTTATGGCAACAGACAGAAGGTTCAGTCAGAAGGTTCATTTAGTTCATTGGGCCATTTAGTTATATATTATTATTAATATTTTAGAGGAGAGAAAATTGAAGCTGCAGAATGTGCTAGGTATTATATAGCAGAATGGGCATTCAGTCTATATTTTAGGATGATTTTTCTCATGGCTGGACTTTGCTAATTACTACCATATGTCAGATTTCTCAGGCTAGGCCAAAAGTCCTGCTAGCCTATGGAATCAGTAAAGACTCCCCCCTAAGAGCAAACCACAGGGAGAGGGAAGGCAAGGAATAAACTCCCAAGTGGGACTTTTGA
Source organism: Colobus angolensis palliatus (assembly GCF_000951035.1). Lineage (NCBI taxonomy): Eukaryota > Metazoa > Chordata > Mammalia > Primates > Cercopithecidae > Colobus > Colobus angolensis. The sequence goes on along the minus strand of NW_012115156.1, from coordinate 2,899,935 downwards.
AGCCAATTGTCTCCTTACAGTTGAAAAAGCAGCCACAAAGAAACAGTTGTTTCCTCTCAGGGAAGGTACAGGGTGACTTCTGTTGAAAACTTGGCTTACTTCACTATGTGTGCTAGAGTAGGATTGAAAACCTTCGGGCTTGGCTTGGGTTCACTAGGCCAGGGATACGTGTGTGTGTGTGCGCGCGCGCGCGCGTGCATGTTAAAATGAGCTAAACCAGTTAGCTAAAACCAGGATGGTGATTGAAATAAAACCTCCCTGTGCAGTCTTTTTGTGTTCCTGAGTCCCCTCTTGCCTTGCACTGATCATTGGCATGCTATGGCTATGGAATGAGTTGATTCTTATAGGAGTAATTGCTTGTGCAAGTACCAAGGTTAACACCTGAGTGAGACATGGCCTGTTTCAAGTTTGATGGAACTGGTAATCTGGTCCAGAACATCTCTAAATACTTGACATTGTTCATGTCATGCCGATTGTCTTGTTTGAATGGGGTGCTCCCCACCTCAGAAACAATCATCGTCATGCCTCCCACTCAACTAGTCCATCATAGAAGTTCTAAGGGAAACATTTAGGTAAATAAGGATCTTTGGAAGTTTTCTGGCTTCAAAGTAGTTCTGTCCAATTTTTTCCTGCAGACCTACAGGAAAATTGTTGCTTAGAGGTCACACAGCTTAGGGTGAGGCAAGAAGCCAAGCAAAGTGCCTGTGAAGCTATTCTATTAGCTATGCTAATTCACTCACTCACTCACTCACTCATTCATTATTATGTCTTTTCTCATTTAAAATCAATGGAGAGGATATTCTATGGGATGGGCACACTTTTAGGTGTTTGGGACAGAATGAGAAAAAAGATACAGCCCCTGCCTTATGAGTCCACTGCTTAATAGGGAAAACCCAGATAATCCTAACAATACAAGTATGCCTGGGATGCTATGAAAAGACACAGAAGAGAAACCTTGTCCAGACCGAGGGGGAAAAAAAAGGACAGAATAATAGCTCTCTGGAGAGAGTAATGCTACAGTTGAACCCTAAATCAGCAACAGATCTTAGTCCAGAAAAAGGGGTGGGATTGGGGATGGAAAAATGGGCTTCCAACTAAGAAAGATGGCATGGGGAATGCATGCTGTTGAGAAACTGAATGGAGAACGCTGGAAATGGAGTGGCTAGCAAGTCAATATCAGTGGAACAGAAAGTGTAAGCAGGTGTGTCTGAGTGAGAAAACACAATTTCTTTCCCTCCACTCTCACCCACAACAGTCAACATAGAAGATTTCTGTGACCAAATGTGTGGGAGGTTTTCCCCAAACACCAGCAAGCAAGCAATTTTGTAGGTGGGTGTCTTATTTCAGTTTAATTCTGACACTATCTACCTGGAGATAGTGTGAGATACCACAGGTTGAAGGTTCAGTCCTCAAGACCGCTCCGCCCACATCATCCACTTCAGATGTCAATCACAAGCTTTAAGTTTTTTTATCTGTGCTTCCAACGGATTAGCTATTAATTAGAAATCCCATGACTCCCTCCTTGGCTTCTACTAACTTGCTACAGCAGCTCACATAACTCAGAGAAACACTCACATTCACTGGTTTATTATAAGGATATTACAAAGGATACAGATGAAGAGATGCACAGGGAGAGGTATGGCAAAGGCCCTTACTGGGAACTTCTACATGTTCAGCTATCCAGAAGCCCTTTGAACCCAGTCCCTTTAGGTTTTTATAGAGGCTTAATTAAATTGGCATAATTTATAAAGCCAATGGCCATTGGTGATGTACTTAACCTTCAGCCCCTCTCCCGCTTCTAGAGGTTGTTGTAAGGGGCGGGAATGGGACTGAAAATCACAACCATCTAATCAAGCTTTGTTCTTTCTGGTAATGTACCCATTCTGCAGTTACCTAGGGCACCCAAACACCAGTCATCTCATTAGCATACAGAAAGACATCACTTTGAAGAGTCCAAGAATTTTAGGAGTTGTATGCCAGGAGATGGGTATGAAGACCAAATATGTATTTCATAATATTACAGTGTATAAGAAATGAGATTGGAGACATACCCACAGAACAGATCTCAGAAGGCCTTGTTTACTACATTAAACAATATGAACTTTATTCTGCAGGTAATAAGGGCATCTGAGGGTGTAAGCAGAAAAGAGAGATGCCCAGATATGCAGTTCCTGGTACATCCTGGCAATGGGTAATTAATGGATTGAAGGGACTGGAGGCAGAGAGAGCTGGAAATCAGGAGACCAGTTTAGAATCTGTCTCATTAACCCAGGCTAGAATGGAAAAATGATTGTACATTATGGAGTTGGAGAAAATGAGATACTTTTAGGAAATATATAGAAGATAGCAATTATAGAAGTCATTATTGAGCAGTATTATAGACGACCCTTAGGTTCCTAGCTTCAGAGACTGGATGGGTAGTGGTGCCATAGAGATTGGATAGATAGTGGTGCTATACAGACTGGATGAGTAGTGGTGCCATAGAGACTGGATGGATAGTGGTGCCATAGAGACTGGATGGATAGTGGTGCCATAGAGACTGGATGGGTGGTGTTGCCATAGAGACTGGATGGGCAGCATTGCCATAGAGACTGGATGGGTAGTGGTACTATCACCTTGTCAATGCCTGCACTTTCTATGAAGGGAAATTTTTCCCAAGCATGTCTGACCTTTTGCTCTAGTGACTTGATGGGAAATAGAAAAATAGTGCACTGTGAAGAGACTTTATGGAACATCAACATTTAGGAAATGTGTAAGGTCCTGAGAAGATAACAGAAATTTGCACACAAACATACAAGGAGAGTTATGATAGAATAATACTATGAGGACAGAAGGGAATATGAGGTACGAAAAAATAATGAGGAGATACCCATCATCAAATGCAAGAAAGGAATGGTAAAATGAACATCAAAATTTGGTAGCTGTTATTGGTAACTGTCCTCTTAGGGACCAGTGTATATTTATCTTAGACTAAAGAGATTTTATGGATAAGTAATCTTTGCTGTTACTACTGGAATTATAAGATTAAAATTCTGTTCTTTAAAAATAACAAACATTCTTTGGTTTAATATATTCTCTCCTTCCTGCAAGGTCTTGGCAACTCAAATTTTATGACTATGAAAATATTTTGAGCCATTGCAACCTCTTCCCTCACTTTTAAGTTATGAATATTGAGATGCTCTTTAGCTTTATTGATCTTTCTGTGAGTAGTCAGAAATTCTGTGTTATAATCACCATACTTTTCCTTCATATCTGTGGATAAATGTCTAGGCTTTGCTAGAATAGTAATTTTCCAGTTATGACTGGACATGACAAAATAAGAATTTTCATTAAAAGCAATGAGTATAATGGGAGAGAAAACCATAGTTGGGCTTGGGTCCTAGGTATCAGCTAGAAAATTCAGGAGTATAGATTTGTTGTGAGAGATACTGGCCACTCTTTCAGGCTCAGACACTGTGGCTGTGCCTGTGGTGGAATGGCTCTGAATGTGTGAAAACTAAAAAGAGATGTGCAGTTGGCCGGGCGCGGTGGCTCAAGCCTGTAATCCCAGCACTTTGGGAGGCCGAGACGGGTGGATCACGAGGTCAGGAGATCGAGACCATCCTGGCTAACACGGTGAAACCCCATCTCTACTAAAATAAAAAACAAACTAGCCAGGCGTGGTGGTGGGCGCCTGTGGTCCCAGCTACTCGGGAGGCTGAGGCAGGAGAATGGCGTAAACCCGGGAGGTGGAGCTTGCAGTGAGCTGGGATCACGCCACTGCACTCCAGCCTGGGCGACAGAGTGAGACTCCATCTCAAAATAAAATAAAATAAAATAAAATACAAAAATAAAAAAGAGATGTGCAGTTAAACAGCATAATATTATAAATGAGCACAGTGAACCTAGGTTTAAGCAGCTTGGAACTATGATGAAGAAACAGAACAGAACGCTGGGGGAGAGAGACTTCCTTCTCTATTGCTGTATCTGCAGAGACATCAAGTCAGCAGTGGAGCACCAGGTCACTAAAGTAACTTTCTTAAGTGGACAGGAATTTACTTAGGTGGATACGTTATCAAGTTTAAGTGGTAGTGCTGATAGATGTAGTAGCTAGAATTGAAAATATCATCTGTGATCCCTTCTGGCATTGCATTCACAAGTATGTTATATGCTTTGGTAAAAAGGACTTTGCTGACTTTGTCAGTTTACTAGTCATTTGACCTTAAAATAGGACGATTATTCAGGTAGGAACAATGTAATGGCTTGAACTCTTGAAAGCAGCAGAGGAAGGCAGAAGCAGCAGGAGAAATTCAAAGCATGAGAAGGATTTAACACACTGTTGCTGGCTTTCAGATACAGGGGCCACGGGACTCAGTCCAATAGCCAGAAGGAACTAGATTTTGCCAAGAATCTAAATGAATTTAGGAGCGGATTCCTCCCCAGAGCATCTGGAAAGAAATGCAGCTCTGCCAACACCTTGATTTCAGCCTTGTGAGACCCTGAACTGAGAATCCAGCCACACAGTTCTGGATTTCTGACACACAGAACTGTGACATGATAAATGGGTGTCATTTTAAGCCACTAAATTTGTGATAATTTGTGACTTAGCAGTAGAAAACCAATATATTAGACCTTGGAGGGGTCTTGGTTTTACCTTAAGGGAGTGTGTTGAAGAGGAAGTCAACATTTTAGGATACTTGGGATGTTGGGATGGACCAGAGGCTCAGAATTTATTTTGAATGTTGAAAGGAATTTGACCTCATTTTGTACTTAAGGTTGGGGACTCAGGAATATAAGTTATAAGTATAATGTAATCAAGGAGAAATAATAAAAATAACACTGAAACAGCACAAACTAAATTAGTGCTGAATCCACATAGAAAAACAGCCTTAGGCAAAAAGGGAAACTAAAAGCTTCATAGTCTTTGACTTTTCACTAAGCAATTCTTTTATTTCTGTACATGATATGGAAAATACATATATCATCTGAACTGTAAAGAGCTAAACCAAGGAAATATGTGCTGGTTTATCCTGGGCCAGAACTAAAGTGAGGGCAGTTATTTGTTGCAGCACATTATGGTGATGGTAGTAAGAATCAAGAAGAGGAAACATTCAGGCGAAATAATTACAGCTGTTCGCCCAGCTAGTCTTTGCCTTCTGACATATCTCCTTTTGAAGGTCTTCTTAATTCAAATAATAAAATGCTCAATGTTTTCTATTTGCAAGTGAGACCATTACCTTATAATTGCTCCATAAATTCATACATCAGAACTCTTTCCATTGTACTCTCAAACTTTTCTTTTGCAACTGATTCTTTTCCTCCCTCTATTGCCATTTTTTATAGTGAAACAGAATGAAGCAATGTCTTATCATGTTTGTGAGTCATAATTTGATGAATATGAGTCATCAGTAAGTAATACTGCCATCTGCCCCAGGCACCCAAGCTAGAAATGTGGATTATCCTAGGTTGTTCCCTCTCCTTCACCATGCATCCTGTCTTTCATCAAGTCTTACAGATTCTATCTCTTTAATCTCTCTCATGTCTATCTACTTCTCCCCAAATATTTCATTGTATATCAATTCTTGCCTGAATTAATACAATAGCTTCACAATCAGTCTTTCCCACCCCTGTCACCTTTGGTTTGAATCCTTTCTCATCCATCAACCCCTTGCAATCACAATTATCTCAAAACATATCACATAAGATATTATATTCCTGCTTACAATACTTTCCTAACATCGATGGCTTTCCTGACACACTCTGTAGCTTAGCACACAAACTTCTCCAAACCTGGAAGCCATCTCTCTAGTCACATCATGCACTCCAAACTTCATATTTCTCTTGAGCTTTTTCTACTATGTGCATTTCTCTAAACATGCCATTCCAGGCTCTGCTAGTGCCTCCTACCTGGGAGCATACTGTTTTCTTTGCCCGGACTACTATCTCCACATTGTTTTTCATCTAGCTAAGTTCTGCACATCCTTCAAATATCATATCATGCAATACTTCCCATGGGAACCTACAACCAGACTAATTTATATTCCAATTTCTGGAACAAATGGATAATCTACTGTAGAAACTAAAGTTCTGTTCTGTAATAACTGATTTACATTCTGTCATTTCAACTAGGCTGAGAGCCCCATAAAGGTAAGAACAACACCTTATTGGACTATTTCTAGAACTTGTTGCAGCACCTTGGCACTTGGCCAGTTCCAATAAATATTCACCACTATTATTCTAATTATAATAAATTATTCCTTCACTACCATGAGACTGGCATGAGTCTTGTGACTTGACATTCATCTTCAGCATCTGCTTCTCTTTTGCTCTTTTGTCTACTTTTACCTTCTTTAATCTTTAGTCTTTTGTTTCACTAAGAGATTGAGGTTAGGGCATTTTTAGACACTTATACACTAGTACCAAAGAATCTGCCTCCTCTTTCATTTGTCAATATCATATATCTCTATAATTGTAGGTATATGGGTCATGACTTTTAAGAGGAAATATTAATATTTTGAGTGCGAAGTGAAAAAGTTTCCTTACTTTCTTTCAGCCACATCATATACTCAGCAACCTTTTTGTGCTCCTACAAAGCATAACTCTCTTGGTCAATGTGACAAAAGCATCAGATACCCCACTAGAAATTGAATAGCAGAGATCATTGTAGTGGGGTAAATCATGTTGCATTTAAAAATACATTGTTTCACTCTTAAGAAGCAGGTAAGATACGGTTTTGACACACATTGGAAATTAATAATGATGATGCACCTCACAAAGGTAAAGCAAGAATATTTTGTTCAGGAAAGACAGAGGAAGAAGACTAAGAGTGAAAGCATTTTGAAAATTGGAAAGCCTCAACAAGCAATGAAAGGGAGAATAGGTAAGTTGCTGTTTATTTGATTGGCACATATTGAGGTATGTAGTAAGCTTAAGAGCGATGAGAGAAACCTTAAAGGAAAAAAGATCCATTTACCTTCATAACAATTAAAAAATAAAACTTTATGTCATGAGAAGTCATAAATAAAAATAAAATCAAACAACAAATAGGGAAAATGTGTGCCATAAATGTCCTTGAAATGTAAAGCTCTTCTATAAAGTAATTTAAAACGTTTCAATGATCCCAACTTTAAACACTGAGGGAAGACAGGATTAGATAGACCACAGAAAATAAAAAATGGCCAAAAAAAGAATTGCAATAAGCATAAGAATTGCTAATAATAAAAGAAATGTGAGTAAAATAAAACAATTTTGTCTTTTAAAATTATAATAAGAAGAAAGAGTTTAATACTTATAACCCTCTAGCTGATAGAGCTAGATTGCAGTGAGATAAGCATTCTCATCTATAGCTTGTGAAAATACAAGCTATCATACACCTTGGAAAGCAATTTGGCAATGTGCATAACAAGCTTTATAAGTACTCATAAATATTATAAGTTATTATAATTGTAACTTATAAATGAGCAATTCCAATTCTAGAAATTATACGCACAGATACATAAATATATAGATATAGATACACATAATGAATTGTCACATGATTATGTATTATAGCAATGGTTTGGAATTAGCCTAAAGTGGTCCAAATTCCCATTGTAAATAATCAGGAGGCCAAATTCTGACTTCAACTGGGTCTGCCACAAGTAACAGCAATGAAGGGTTAGTAGCAAAATAGGGTGAACAAGAGGTAGAACCTAGAGAGAATAGTAATTTTAAAACAGCAGATACTGTGGTCTTTTTTTGAACTGTAAGATCAATTTAGTGGGCCAAAGCCAAAAGTAAAATATGGAATAGAAAGGAATAGAAAATAGTAAAGGGGACTTCTCTGGATAAATTTGAACAAAAGTTTCACAAAATGTTTGCCTAGTGTATTTATTTAGAGATGCAGGTCACCCACCCTTTCTTCTCCTTTAAAAAATGTTTCGTGGAACATTTCAAACACTCAAAATCAGAGAGCAAAATGATACCCCATGTCCCTATCATCTAGAACCAACTGTTTACTCACAAATGCCCATCAGTTTCATCAGTCCCTTCCTGCAAACTCACTCTCATCAACGAGATCATTTCACAGCTTACAAATCTCAGATATCAAATCATTTCATCTGAAAAAGATTTCATTATGGATCTCTAAATGATGGCTCTTTAAAAAGTATTTAACTATAGTTTTAATATAATACCTTAAAATTACAATAATTCCTCAACAGCCTCAAATACCCAGTTAGTGTTCAAATTTCCCCAATTGTCTCATAATTTTTAAAATGGATAGTTTTCACAATTCAGAATTCAAATGAGGTCCATGATTTCTAGGAGTCCTGATACTTCAACCCAGGAAAGACAAAGAGCCCTAGAGGGCAACAAAATGATTTTGAAATGATGTTCAATTAATGAAAATTTGTTGATTAAATACTAGCACCATAGTGGCAGCTATTGTAACTGAAATTCATGAAGACTTTTAAGAGAGAAGATAATGTGCTCATAATATAATAGAATGTAGAGTTATGGATACACAGTAGGACAGCAAATAAACATATTCATGCACACACACATACAGTTGGCTACTTGTCACTATCATGTTTGAGAAAACTTTTCCTTGTAGTAACAACTCAGTGAAAATGGACAAATTAGTTCTTCATCTTGGCCTACTGGCACATATATGCTCAAAATGCCTTTTCATGTATACACTGAGAGATGACAATGAAAGATGAAAATGAAAGGATGCAGTAGAAGGAATAATGGAAAGCGTAGTGAGAGGTTCACAGGGTGCGTATGTGAATTGCACAACATTTTTGGAAGTCGGGTGGATTCAACTCCAACTCCACAAACTGGGGTGAGGTGTGAGAGTATCAGTAACCTCCTCCTCTTCCTGGCTGTGGGTGAACTGTTGTGTTAGCAGAAGCCCTTTGAAGGCAAAGCCCATAACAACCATGAACGAATCCCTCCTTGAGCTAGCAAATGTTCTCCCTTGGAGCAGATTATCTAAATGTAAACATTGTGCAGTTCTTGCCTTTGTTTAGCAAATAGCCAGCATGTAGAGCTGATTACATAGTACACACTGACCTATAGGGAACACAATTTTGCCCAATAGCTGATCTCTTATCATTCTCTTCCAAATATATGTAAAAGGTATGTATTATAGATAGAGTATTAGTACATATTATATATGTATGTATAGATTATATTTATAACATTTTAAAATATTTATACTAATACTTTATATGTATATTTTATATTTAAAACATTTTAACATTTATAACACTTTAAGATTTTTAGTTGGGAGCATTCAAAGTGATTTCAATTTTCTCGTTTATACTTTACATTCTTCTCTAGTCAACATATTTTCCACAATGAGTATGCATTACTTTTAAATCCAAAAAGAGAAAGAGTGCTTCTTTTTAATTAGGGGAAATAGAAAACCCTTTATTATAACATGTATATCATGTAGATAAATTAAATATTTAGTTTTCTTTTGGCTCTAAGTATCTGTCTGAACATGATATATTTTGTAAGGTTACATAAAAATGTTGGAGCATAAACTAGAAATTATTTTGAAAAACAGACTGTCCTTGAGGTTTTTATCTAGGACAGCAAGAATTGACATAGAATGAGTCTGCAAACTGTAAGCTATTGTTTTACTTTGAAGAACAATATTTAAAATTATTCTTCAAGATTTTAGTCATAAAATCATGAAGATTTTACCTGTTTTGTTACCTTTGTATATTTTAGTTTGCAAGTAAAAGCTTATCTCCCAACCGTATATCTAAACAAGTGTGCAATCCACATACATACAAAATAATAATAATAATAATAATAATAGCAATTTCTCAAAAACAGTGAACAGAGTCACCACTCCTATAAAAAGAACAATATATTAGGGCTAATGGTAGAAAGAACAGCCTCCTTGGATAACTTCAACTTCTGTCATTGTTTTAGTTATTATTTTTATTCATATAATTTCCATGTCCTTTTTCCTTGTCCAGACATCCGGTAGATTCAGACGTATACATCTATCTACTGTAGCCTAGATGTTCCACAGGCACTTTAAACTCAACATATACAGAACTGAGTCACTGATCTTCCCCCTGAACCCTGAATTTTCTATCTTACATTTTTTGGTACCTCTGTTTTTTGAGACATCATGTTTTAGACTCAGAATTCTGCTTGACTCTTTCATCGTATCCCATTTCCATGTATTCACCACCAGATTCCCCCCATAAACATTTCTCATGTATTAGCCCTTTATCATCTTGCTTCCACCACTGCTCTAGTTCAGGCCCTCCGCAGCAGCTTGTTTATTTGTCTCTTTGTCTCCATCTCATATTTACTCAATCTGACTTCTGCACAGCCTCTGGGGTGTTTTGCACACACAGATTTAACCATGTTGTCTCCCAGGGCAAATTTCTTTGAATGAGTCACGATCACCTATAGCATAAATTCTAAACTTCTTGTCTTATTGCTTTTACATGGCCCTTCATGTCTTACTGCTCCTACTCAGATCTACGCTAAAGCAACCCTGAACTACTGAGAGTTTCCCTTTCATATACCTGCTGTTTTTCAGTTTTATACCCTTGTTCATGCTCTCCTCTCTGCCTAAATGCCATTCCCCTGTCTTTCAAGGCTGGAAATGTCTATACGTTCTTCAAAAATTAGCTCTATCAGAACTTCCTCTAGGAATTCTTACCTCTCTCCCCACACCAATTCCTTCTATGTTCTCTTCTGTACTTGAAAAACACACTGAGCATATCTATCTCATTGCATTTCCAAATCATTTTATAATTGTCTAAGTCTGGCTTTCTCCAAAACAATGTGTTCCTTGAGGGAAGGAATTGTATCTTATTTATCTTTATGAAATCACTTAATACTATGCCCAAGACATAGTAGGATCATGATATCAATTTTGAAAATAAAGTAATACATGTGTTTTCTCCAAACCTACTGGGGATTAAGAATATGAGAATTGGGCTTGATGCTTGGCTTTGTCAATTAATGTGCAGGAAATGCTACGAAAACTTAGACTAGAAGGCAACAAACATGCATTTAGCAAATAAGAAAATGATTCTTAGTTTACAAAGACTAGAATAAAAGGCAGGTTAATAGAAGGAATGTGTGCTTTTCACAAGTACTGTGTTGAGTAACCCTGAAAAAGAGAATAATATTTTTAGTGGCAAATTTGGCTTAATTTTAGTTGGTTTTAGAAAATAAGACATAGTCCAGAATAAAAATCCTCACCCTTACTTTATCCACATTTGAACCCTCCCTTTCCAAATACTCCACATGTACCCCAGAAGGTAGAAAAAGACCATAGCTCACCCCTTCCAGTTGCAGGAAGTAATCACCAAGATTCAGGGAAATTCTGGACATTACATGTAAGCAACTAAAATAATTTGGAGGTTGAGACATTAATATATTATGGTAAAGGGGAGCATGTCTTAGGATAGGCTGGCTCAGGGATAGCACATGTAAAAGAGCTAAAAACAATATACATGAAGAGATGGAAAGTAGGAAAAGGAGCTAGAATTAGAAGTTGAAAGAGCATCCATGTACCTTATCCTCTGAAGACCTAAGGAGAATTAGAGGTGGACATCTTATAAAGACTTCAGTCATGAGCTTCTGCCCCTTGTACAATGAAGTACAAAGAAGCAGGTCAGGTATGCTGACACTACAATCTGGCCCTACCTGACCCCATCCCCATTGCTTTGCTTAACTTTGGTTCAATGTTCCATTTGGTTCAGTGAGGAAATGTTTCCATCTTGAATAGGATATAGCACGTATTCAATGAAGGGAAGATAGGTGAGTCACATTCTAAGTGAGGAGCTGGTGGTCTAATTCCATATTAGTCTAATGGATATTGACTAAACCTCACTATGACTGTTTGTCAGGAAAGTGTTCTCATCAGGATTATTTGTCTTTCCCTGTACCTTTGCAAAGGGGCATACAAGGGTAGACACAACTTCAATGAGAGATCCTTTAGTGGAGGTGGGAGGAATGCACCATACAGGAGTAGTACTTTGCATGGAGGAGGTCGCAACTCTAGATTTTCACTAAGAAGTTTTAAAACGGGTCCGATAGTTCTTAGAGAATTGTAAGAACTAATGTCTGTGGCCTATATTGTGGAGCTGGGCAGGGCATCCAAGCAAACCCATGTATCCTGGGGGCAAAGCCCTGCTTGTGCAAATGATGTGAGGTGTGTATCTGACTTTTGACACATGAGGGACTTGGGTCTATGTAAAAAAATATTAGTGCTTTCTTTGATTCTATCTGGATGATGATCTATACATAGAAGTATCTAACATGGCCTGGAATAATTGACACTTAATATATTTCATTTGAATAAATTTGATGTCCTGATTCTATGTGTACCAGATAAATCTGAATTATAATGATAGAAAGTAATGTTCACTACATAATAAAATGATCCAAACATATTGAATTTGTGAGTCATGGATTCAAAAGAAACACAGTTTCTTATGCAGTTTTGAAAAAAAAAAAACTGTGTAAGTAATGGATAATTCAACTTTACCTGAGGATCTCATTCTAACAGTTCAAAATGAAAAACATTGCAGTAGCCTGAAACTATAATAGAAAATTCTATACACTTGAATTATAATGTGCAGATGACTGCATTTCTGCCTTAGACATGATTATGACCAGAGGCTAAATCTTTGAACTTGTTGTGCCACATTTGTTCAATGAGTTGAATTAGAGGGCTGTGTGGTATTTCAACAAGGTTATTAAAACATATGAAGGCTAAAATACTGATATAATACATTGGATTATAACCTGAATTGTGGGATCAGGAAATCTTTCTAATTAGGAATATTCTGTTTGGTAATTTGCTAAACTTGCAGCATGCTTTAGAACTAGTATTTAGAACTAAATTAGCATTTATTAAAATAGTAAGAAGAAAATAAATTCAGGTCCTTAGGGTTGTGGGTTCAGTGCCAAATTGTGGAAACTACAGACAGTTCCTGGATTTTGTCCATATAACTTACAAGCCCAGCAAGTTATACTTGCTGTTCTGGGGGGCTTTCCTTGCCCCTTTATCAATGAGAAGGGTGAAAGGGTGACATCTTTATCAATGAGAAGGGTGACATCTTTATCAATGAGAAGGGTGACATCTCAGCCACCATCACAGTCTATAGATCTTTCAATGCCACTTAACATCCTCAGCAATGAACCTTATGAATAGAACATATGCCCTCAACACCCACTTCCCTGAACCCAGAATTTCTGATGCAGCCACTGCCATTGAAGCAGCCCAAACACTGATGTCATATTTCATCAGCCTCTCTTCCCTCCCTCCCATGCCTCCCTCTATTGGAGCCGCTACTGTGCAACTGGTGCCTGGACAGGGGCAGGAAAGTCTCCCTCTCACCATTAGAGTTGGGGAAGAGATATGATCAGCAACAAATATTAGAATTTATAAAATTTTTTACATAAAACCAGTACTATAAATAAATTTTGGTTATCAGTTTGCCCTTAAAATTAACACACATGTACACATACTCTCTCCTCTCTCTCTCCGTAGAAATAATAGTATTATAAAATCTACCTAACTGCCACATGAACGTTTTTGGGAAAGCACAATAAACATTTCTACAGCCAGCTTGCAAAATTTTAGAATAAATGTAATTTGTAGGTTGGGATCAACAAGGATAAGTTAAATATGATTAGTCACAAATCAGATTGCTAACTTTTCCCACCAATTTGCAGTGGAGGAAAATTCACTTTGTTATTATTCATAGTCATGTGAACTAGAAGTTTATCTCATAATCAGATTCAAGGCATGTAGTAACAAAAGAGATATAAGCAAAATGCTTATTTCAGATGTATTGTGAAATCCACTGAATCATTGTAGGCTGGTTGGAGATGAGTGTAATAGGAAACCAGGACAACATAAGATACTGACATTTAAGGTGAATAAATCAAAGAAATCATGCTTGACTGGCATCTTCCTATCTTAAAAGAATTTTAGAAATGTTTTCAAAAGAGCAGAGCTAATGGTATAGCAAGTAGCACTGAGTTGAACAGAAAATTTAATTTTTGTTCTAAATGTGCCACTAATCTGGACAGGTAACTATATCATTTCATACCAATGATTTCTATACCTACATATAAAGCATTTGGAGTAGGTGATTTCTAACATCCCCTAGAATACCATAATTTATGTCTTCACTTAATAATTAGAGTAGCAACATTGAATTGTTTGCTACCCTAGAAAATTGTTTATAGAGAATAGACAGTTGTGAGATGTATTCTGGTCATTGTCTTTTTCATGAAATGAACAAAATAATAATTTGTTGTGTTTTTAGAGCCTATTTCTGCTGTATGAAATCTTTCCTCAAAACACAAAAGGTTCATATTTTTTGGGAAATGTGCCGTGGAAAAGAAATGAATGCATTAATCTGGCAACTGCTGGTGGTGACTACTGAACTGTTTGGAGGCTTGTTTATCTAAAGGTTAGCCAAAATTCTGGTAAAGAATATGGCCTGGAGTTCCCTCAAACACAACATTTTATGTGAGGCTTCCAATACTTGTGTAAGTAAGTAATTGTGCAGAAGACCAGCTTCCTGTACCATTGTTACAATCTTAGAAATTCCTTTTCAAATGTAGAAACCAAAAGGCATTCAAAATCTAAAATAAATGTAATTATTAGTTTTTCTTTTAGCAATGTAACATTGACATGACCATAGAACTTTGAACAGTAATACATTTGTAAAACAACGGAACCCATCCATACTGACCATATCTTTTCTTTAGACTTAATGTTCCTTGCCCAGATCTGTTATCTGCGAAATAGTACATTATATCTCAATGGCTTCGAAGATATTGTTGTTTGGATGTGTTGCCTTCATCATAAAACAAAAGTCCAAAACTTACTCATGTCTCCCACTTGAAACTGTTTTTCTTTGCTCCTTGCTTTTAGTATCACCCTGGTTAGAAATTTTGGAGTAACCTCTGACTTCTACCTTCCTTTTCCTATCATTATTCTATCCAGTTTACCACCACACTTTTTCTTCCAAATAATTTCTTCCTTCCAAATGTTGCTGATATTGACCCTTTCTTTTTCTCTTTCAACCGCTCTGTGCTTACCTCTATTGAGTAACTCCTAGATTGCTTAATCAAATACCTTGCCGGACTCCCTATTTCTAGATTTTCTTTTTTTGAAGACATGGAACATATTACTTCACCTCAGAATATATTCCCTGTGTATATCACCATTTCAAAATCAATAATTCTATTTTTACTCCTAAATCAAATTGTATTTGGCAGTTTGGCTTGACTTTCAGTGTCTTTTATAATTCATATTATCTTACTTACATAATCCCTGCAACAATTGTTCTCTTTTTTACAATGTTATGGAACCTGCTGTGGCTAAATGGGAAAATAGGAGATTTATTTGAAGCAAGAAAGGAAGAATTACCAGAATTCACATAAGATTGGAATTCAAGTTTCAAGTTTCCTATCAGCCAGAGTACAGAAACCTTATAATATATAGGCGATTGGGCAAAGTCGTAGGGGCAACTTAGACCTATGCTCGAGGCAACTCTAGACATCTCCAAACATACTTTTAAAACAAGTGTCAGAAATGTATAACTGATTCCCAATAACTTGTCTAAACTTCAAGACAAAGGGCACAGTTCTTCAAAGGAATACAGAAGTATCTAGCACCCAATAATGTAAAATCCACAATACCCAGCATGCAATTAATATACTGTACATACAAAGATGGAGGAACAGATGATCTGTAACTGAAATAAATTAGATATATATATATATATATATTTCTTTTTTTTTTTTTTTTCCAGACAGAGTTTCACTCTAGTTGCCCAGGCTAGAGTGCAATGTTGCAATCTTAGCTCACTGCAACCTCCGCCTCCTGGGTTTCAGTGGTTCTCCTGCTTCAGCCTCCTGAGTAGCTGGGATTACAGGCACCCACCAACACACCCAGCTAACTTTTGTATTTTTATTAGAGATGGGATTTCACCATGTCAGCCAGGCTGGTCTTGAACTCCTGACCTCATGTGATCCACCCGCCTCAGTTTCCCAAAGTGCTGGGATTACAGGCGTGAGCCACTGCACCCGGCCCTGAAATAAAATATTAATTAATGGAAATATACTCAGAAATGACAAAGTAGAAATGAGTGGTCGCCAAATGTAAAACATCTAATATATATTTGATAAATATGCTAAAAAATTTATATGGTAAGAAGAGAACATGGAAGACATGAAAATAACCAAAATTAAGTTTTAAAGATAAAATATATAATACCTGAAATAAATAATATGTTTGATGGAATTAACAGATTAGAGACACTGCTGAAAGAAGAAAAGTCAGTAAACTTTCAAAGCTGTAATGACAGAAACAATAAAAAATTAACAGTGGCTCAGTAGGATAACAAGTGTAATTGGAGTTGGAGAGGAGACTGATAACAGGAGGATCTGGGAGTGTGGTAGAGACGGAGCTTAGAAAAAATGCTTGAAGAAATAAAGTCTTAAAATTTTTCAAATTTAAAAAAAATTGTAAACTCACTGCTGTTGGAAGCTCAATAAAAATCAAGTAGAACAAACTTTTAAAAAATAAAATTACACCAAGGAACCAGTACATCAAAAATTGTGAAAAATACATCAAAGTGTAAAAAATCCATGACAAAAAGAAAAATCTTAAAAAACAAAGAAAAAGACATTCACATGCAGAGACAAAAGGGTAAGAATTGCAGAAGGTATCCATCAGAAAGTATGTAAGCTAGAGAAAATTCAGTGGCATCTTTAAAATGCTTTAAAAAAAACCCTGTCAGACTAGAATTTTATACCCACTGAAAGTATCTTTCAAAACCAAGCTGAAATAAAAACATTTACAAATGAAATAATTTGAGAAAAAAACTTAAAACTTTTATATAACCCATGGATCAAAGCAAAAATCATGAGGACATTTAGAAAATATTTGCAATAATTTAAAATAAAAACAAATATATAACAAATTTTAGAATGAACCAAAGCAGTGCTCAGGGGAAAACTGTAGCAAAAATATGCTCATATTAAGAAAAAAATGGCCATAAATCAATAATCTCATATAAGGAAAAAGAAAATAATAAACATGAAGAAAGAAAGAAATAAAATTGAGGACAGAAAAACAGTGAACATATGTGAAACCAAAAGCTTATTCTTTGAACACATCAATTAAACTAATAAACATTCAGCTAGGCTGATCAAGAAAAAGAAATAAAATAAATTACTCATATCAGGCATCAAAAGGGGACACATTACTACATTATCTACAGATAGCAAAGGCATAATAAGGGAATATTATGAACAACTTTATGTTAATAAATTTGACAGTTCAGATAAAATGGATGATTTTCTCGAAAGATACAGACTATCAAAGCACGACTGAGGAAATGAATAACCTACAGGGTCCTATATGTAAGCTCATGCAAAGATGTTTACTGTCATTCATCATTAGAGAAATGTAAATTAAATCCACAATGATGTAGCACTACATTAGTAGTTCTCAATATGGGGAGGCGTTTTCTTCCAGGAACCTTTTTTCAAAGTCTGAATACAGTTTGGGTTGTTACAACTGGAGGGATGCTAACTGACATCTAGAGGGTAGAGGACAGGGATATTGCTAAACATCCTACAATGCACAGGACAAAAATTATCTGGCCCAAAATGTCTACAGTACTGAGGTTAAGAAATGTGATACCACACACACACCAGAATAGCTAAAATTAAAGCGACCTATAACACCAATGTTGGCTAGGATGTGGAATAAAAGGAACTCATATATTACTAGTAAGAATGAAAAGTGTTAACAAAATCTTTGGAAGTTTCTAGTAACATTAAACATGTGCTTATCATATCCAATAATCCTACTAATAGATATTTAACTAAGAAAAATAAAAACCTTTGTCTACACAGACTTGTGTGTTCATACCCACTTTATTAATATTAGACACACAGACTATGAAGAATTCAAATGTCCATAAACTGGTGAATGAATGAACAGATTGTGGCATATCTTTATAGTGGAATAGTACTCAGCAAGCAAAAGGAATAAACTACTGATAAACAGAACAGCATGGATGACTCTCAAAAGCATTAGTCTATGGGAAAGAAGCCATAGTAAAAAGACTACAGACTGTTCAGTTCCAGTTAAGTGAAATTCAAGAAAAAGTCACTCTATAGTACTAAAAAAGTAGATCAATGGGGCCAGTGTGGGTGTTGAGGATCAAATACAAAGGGCCAAAAGGCATACTTTAGGGGGTGATGAGAACATTCTATATCTTAATTGTGGTGGTATGTAGATTACTGTACACATTTGCCAAAGCTCATGAGTTGTACACTTTAAAATAAAGAAATTTCACTGTATGTAGATTATACTTCAAAATATACTGACTAAAGAAAAAAGAAACTGCATGCCAAATTAGGGAAATCCCTTCTGTAAGTATAGTTTCAAAACCACTCGGTCTCTGTCAAAATCAGGAAGCCTCTTGCCTAGCTAGGAAGCTGCCTCTACAATGCGATAGTTCACACCACCAAACTGGATGCTTAGCGCCTCCCTCTCTCTCCTTAAACACTCTTCCAAACTAAAGCAGGGAAACCTATGTCTCAGCCAGAATCCTAGCTGTAATCAAGTGTGAGCAATGTGTTCCTTAGCAATTCAGGTTTCATAGTATTGTACATTAAGGTATGTTAAACAGAAGTTGGAATCAAAAATGCATAAGCCATTCCAGAATATTCACAATTTTTCAGCCCACTTTCATGTAGTGGCTTGAAGTGATAGTATTCTTCCTCCTTCTCACATATAACATATTTATTTTCTTCATTCTCAGTTGGGATGACTCCGTCGCTGCCTCTCAACTTTTCTCTCTCACTCACTGTCAAATACTGTCAAATGTTCTTTTATCTGGAACCTTACTATCTTTTAAATTCTTGCTCCATTTCCTTCTTTCTGACAGTAATGTCCTTAGATCCAGGGAGGAAAAATTTACATTTCAGGGGGCCCCATGTTTTGGGGGTGCCTTTATAAAAAATTTCTCATTATTCTTACAGTGGTATATAGTGGTGGAGGGAGCTAGGGTAGGCAGTGCTGTTTGGGTGGGGAATTAGAGTGGACCAAGACCTCTGTTATGGCTGGTCCCTCTTTCTTCTCTTTAGAGTGTTGGCTTCTCCTCTATTCCTCATTCCTATTTGTGGGGTCCACAACAAGACTCTAGGAGTTCCAGACTCAGGCCTCTGGGTTCTTCCTGGTTCTTGGGAGTGTGCTCACATTTCAGGAGGGTAGTCTGGCCAGTGGATCACTCCTATTGACTGGTACAGTATTTCTTTTATGGGATCATGTGAGTTAGTGCTGCCAGAATGGGGCTGAAAGTTGATTTGGGGTGATTCTGACATATCAGACTCAGAATTCTGGGTTCAGGGCTCTGGGTCACCACTGAACCTTGGGCTTGAGCCATATGTGTGGGTCAGTGTGTCACCTCTCCCTTGTCTGTGGTCCGACTGCAGCTGTGCTCAGTCTGTTAACACCCTACACTTTTTGCAGTCCTCACACAATGACGGAGACAGGAGCCCAGGGGTGGCCAAGCCTATGTCCTCCAAGGGCACTGTTGCCAAGCTGCACTAAGTGACTCTTTCAACGGATGACTCATTGATATGGTGAGGTGTTCTCCAGGGTCTCTCTTAGGCCATGCAGAATGGGAACGAACCTTTCTCGCTCATTCTACCCCCGGACTCCTTGTCTATTCTCCTGCTCTAATGTGTGGAAAGCAGGGATGTAATAATAAGTTGATGGCTAACTATTCCGTAACTGCAGCCGAAATGTTAATTTTCCCAGTGGAGGTAATTTAAGATCTTGAAGAGGACCGTATCTTACATTTCTTTTTCATTTTTCATTGCACGTAGCTTTCTATTAGGCACTAGCATGTAATTATTATTTTGTTCATTTTTCTCTGATAGATTGCTTGAAAGGCCCACAAAAATAGTCAACTTTCTCAATAAGTAGAACATTTTATTTAGAGGATCAAATGCTTAATATTTTGTCTCTAAAAGAAAGAAGGTATTAAATAATGGTTTAGTGCCCAGAGGTCAGCTTTCCTCAAGTAAAGTAGAATATGGTACATTTATATATCTTTTTATTTGGAGGCAATTTCAGACAAATTTTGCTTTTGAAACTCAGTTCTAAGTCAGTTATAGTGTCAAAGACTAAACCATTTTTTTGGATGGTATGAAAAAATATTAAGTAAATTAACACAGATTTCTTGAATGTAAAACAAGTGCCTTTTCCCTTTTTTGTGAATCATTTTCCCTTCAAGAAGTGCTTCTTATGGCATTGTGCTGATTCTGACAGAAGTGATTCTGATTTCCTTTCTCTGATGCGTGGTATGGCTTTTGAGGTCGATGTGATGTACTTTAGTGTGACATGAAAGTCATAATGAGATTTATGGAATTGACTAGAATCTTATTCCAGCCAGATTTTTTCTTAACAATCTAAGCCTGACATCAATTTGAATGATGAATGCACTCAATTTGAATTTTCTTTTGGTGTACAGACAAATAATGGCATAAAAAATCTCACTTGGAGTGGATACCTGGTTCCAAGTCTATCAAAATTCTATGTTAATAATAAAGTTGAAGCAGAAAAGATTTTTATTCTTGTCCTTTTTAAAATAAACATATTTACTTGTAAATACAAAATTCTTGTAAGCTGTTTTATATTTATGTCAGAATAATGTCTTCAAATGTGAGTTTGGTTGAATAGTATGGGAGGAGTGCATGAGTGAAAAAAGGTAAAAGTGGGTAGAAAAAATAATGATTACAATATAGAAAAGATAAGATGGTTCAAAAGAAAAAACAAACAAAGAAACAAACAAAAAGCTAAGCAAAAGCAAGTAAAATTTTGAAACAATGGAAGAGCCCAGCAACATAGGAACATAGAAAGGAACAAACAACTTATGTTTTATTTTATTTAAATACTTTGAAGTGCACAATTGCAAAGGCTTTGCATACATTAAAATGTAAGTACTTATTTTAAGAATAAAATGGTAAGTTTGGATGAGTTGAGACTGACAAAGATTAGAAAAAATTTAGTAAGATAACATGTTATTGAATATTTATTAAATTTTCAAAATTGCTTTTTTTATTTGGAAGCATTTCCAATAGTGTATACTGAGAACTGGAGAGGAAAGCAAACATCTTGTAGAGAACCCTGAGTCCACACTTCTAAGACTATTCTGTTTTTACAGTATTCAGTGATGACAATAACTTGTTTTTATTTTTAACTTTTATTTTAAGTTCAGGGTACATGTGCAGGTTTGGTATATAGGTAAATGTCATGGGAGTTTGTTGTACAGATTGTCACTCAGGTACTAAGCTTAGTACTAAATAGTCAATTTTTTCTGTCCCCACTTTCTACCCTAAGGTAGCCCCTAGGGCTTATTGTTGTCCTCTTTGGGTCCATGTGTTCTTATCATTTAGCTCCCATTTATAAGTTAGAAATAACAGTATTTGCTTTTCTGTTCCAGCATTAGTTTGCTAGGAATGACAGCTTCAAGCTCTATCCAAGCTCCTTTTAAAGATAAGATTGTTTTCTTTTTTATGGCTATGTAGTATTCCATGGTGTATATGTACCACAATTTCTTTATTCAGTCTGTGGTTGATAGGTATTTAGGTCAATTCCATGTCTTTGCTAATGTGAACAATGAACATACGCATGCATGTGTCTTTATGACAGAACGATTTATATTCCTTTACATATATATGCAGTAATGAGGCTGCTGGGTCAAATGGTAATTCTGTTTTCAGCATTTTGAGGGATCACCACACTCCTTTCCACAATGGTTGAATGAATTTAAACTCCCACCAACAGTGTATAAATGTTCCCTTTTCTCTGCAACCTCACCAGCTCTGTTGACAATAACTAGTTTTCATAACATAAACTCTTCTGGAAAAGACTAAACTCCCTTTTACTACAATAATGAACCACCCCAGATAGTCATTGAAGTTCGGCGACCATTGAATAAAATTTAGTTAATTATTAGTAGTTAAGTAGTAGAAGAAAAAATAAAGGTAATTGGTAATACAGATCTGAATTCAAATTCAGAACCATAACTATGGATGTTGAAGTGATTACAGGTTTTGCATTTGTAAACTTGGGGAAAGTTGTGAGAATTAACAAAACTGTGTATGTATAGTATGAAGCTTTACCTATGCTAGATACTTTCCAGAGGTTTGGAGGTATAATCTTAGCATTTAAGGTAAACATGTGTGTCATTATCTAAGAGTTCAAAACAAGTATAACTAAGGCAGAATGTGTGTGTGTGTGTGTGTGTGTGTGTGTGTTCAACATGTATTTTCAAACATTTGGATTAAATCCAGAGTTGTGTTTTAGGTATAGATCAAGCACAACAGTAAAGTGGCGATGAGAGAAATCAGCATTTGCACTCACTTTAACATTAACAATCTTGTAATCTGCTTTAGCAAGTATTTATATTTATTAACAATTGAATGAACTTAGCAGTAATACCTTAGGTGTGGTTCACCAGTACCAATAAGGCAGTTTGGTTTGCACACTTATGTCTAAAGAACATTTTGATCTGGAGATATAATGAGAAACAGAGTGAAGGAAAGGCTTTCTGGTGACACTAATGTGTACGGGCAGGTACGTCACCAAATCAGAGTATGTAAGAGTAAAATTCTGGCATGTGAACAATTCTATTTTGGAACACTTCTCCACTAATTTTTTCCAAACTTTGTTACTTAAGGAGGTAGGAATGTCATGCTAAGTCAATATTCTCAAACTGTTAAACAAAGAATGGGGAGAACAAAACAAAGCAAGAAAAAAAATATGTCTAAAGTTTAAACTCTATGGGACATCCAATCAGCAAAATACATTAAGTGTTACGGACTTTGTATTCTGTGACTATTTTTACAGCTCTGATAAATGTAACCCACAGGATTTATGCACTACCTGAAGTCAAGTTGTTATCGTATACAGATGCAGTGTCAACTCCAACACCACAGTGCATTACACATGCTCTAACTTACTAAATGTTTTGGACCATTGGGATATCAGTAGAAGAATTTATGAGAGCTGAAAATTCAGATGCCTATGAACAAGACACTTTAGGTTCCCTGAGCAAAGTCTGAAATCACTTTGCACTTGCTTGTTAATCTCAGGTTGAAAAGAATGATGAAAAATCTTATGAACGAGCCCTTTGCCACAGTGAAACTCTGCATGCAAAGCCAATGTGAAACTAACAGAACTGTTCTTCCGTCCAAGGAGGGGAATGTGATAGAGGACCTTCAGCTTTCTGGCAGGTTGCTCTTGGTGAACTCAATGTTTTTTTCCATACCACTCTGGGTAAGGGAGATTCATAATAAAAACACTGTCAGGAAATTTCTTGCAAGAACTGATACAGTTTGGCTGTATCCCAACCCAAATCTCACCTTGAATTGTAGTTCCCGTAATCCCCATGTGTTGTGAGAGGGACCCGATGGGAGGTAATTGCATCATGGTACAGTTACCCCCATGCTGTTCTTGTGATAGTGAGTTCTCACAAGACTTAATGGTTTTATAAAGGGCTTTTCCTCCTTTGCTCTGCAATTCTCCTTCCTGCTGCCACATGAAGAAGGATGTGCGTGCTTCCCCTTCTGCCATGATTGTAAGTTTCCTGAGGCCTCCTCAGCCCTGCAGAACTGTCAACCAATTAAACCCCTTTCCTTTATAAATCACCCAATCTCAGGAAGTTCTTTATAGCAGTGAGAATGGACTAATACAATAAATTGGTACAGGGAGTGGGGTGCTGCTATAAAAATATCCAAAAATGTGGAAGTGACTTTGGAACTGTGTGACATGCAGAGGTTGGAATAGTTTGGAGGGCTCAGAAGAAGACAGGACAATGAGGAGAGTATGGAACTTCCTAGAGACTTGTTGAATGGTTTTGACCAAAATGCTGATAGTGATATGGACAATGAAGTCCAGACTGAGGTGGTCTCAGATGCAGATGAAGATGAGAAACCTGTTGGGAACTGAAGCAAAGGTGACTCTTGTTATATTTTAGCAAAGAGACTGGTGGCATTTCGACCCTGCCCCAGAGGTCTGTGGGACTTTGAACTTCAGAGGAATAATTTAGGGTATCTGGTGGAAGAAATTTCTAAGCGGCAAAGTGTTCAAGATGAAGCAGAGCATGACAGTTTGAAAAATTTGTAGCCTGACAATATGATAGTAAAGAAAAACCCATTTTTTTGAGAGAAATTCAAGCCAGTTGCAGAAATTTGCATAAGTAATGAAGAGCCGAATGTTAATTACCAAGGCAATGGGGAAAATGTCTCCAAGGTGTGTCAGAGACCTTCACAGCAGCCCCTCCCACCACAGGCCTGGAAGACTAGGAGGGAAAAATGAGTTTGTAGAAAGGCCCAGGGTCCCCTGCTCTTTGCAGCCTTGAGACATGGTGCCCTGTGTCCCAGCTGATTCAGTTCCAGCCATGGCTAAAAGGGGTCAAGGTACTGCCTGGGCCATTGCTGCAGAAGGTGCAAGCCCCAACCCTTGGTGGCTTCCACACAGTGATGGTGTGGAAGACAAGAATTGAGGTTTGGGAACATCCACATAGACTTTAGAGGATGTATTGAAATACCTGGATGTCCAGGCAGAAGGCTGCTGCAGGGCACAGCCCTCAAGGGGAACGTCTGCTAGGACAATGTGGAAGACACATGTGTGGTTGGAGTTCTCACACATAGGGGCACTGCCTAGTGGAGCTGTGAGAAGAGGGCCACCTTCCTCCAGGCCCCAGAATGGTGGATTCACTGGCAGCTTGCACCATGCACCTGGAAAAGCTGCAGACACTCAATGCCAACCCATGAAAGCAGTCAGAAGTGGGGCTGTACCCTGCAGAGTCACAGGGGTGGAGCTGCCTAAGTCTATGGGAGCCTACCTCTTCTATCAGCATGACATGGGTGTGAGACATGGAGTCAAAGGAGATCATTTTGGAACTTTTAGTTTTAATGACTGCCCTATTGGATTTTAGACTTGCATGGGGCCTGTAGCCCCTTCATTTTGGCTAATTTCTTCCATATGGAACAGGTATATTTAACCAATGCCTGTATCCCCATTGTATCTAGGAAGTAACTAATTTGCTTTTGATTTTACAAGCTCATAGGTGAAAGGGACTTGCCTTATCTCAGATGTGACTTTGAACTTGGACATTTGGTTTAATGTTAGAATGTGCTAAGACTTTCAAGGACTCTTGGAAAGGCATGATTGTGTTTTGAAATGTGAGGACATGAGATTTGGAAGGGGCCAAGGGTGGAATGATATGATTTGGCTGTGTCCCCACCCAAATCTCATCTTGAATTGTACTTCCTATAGTCCCCACATGTCACGGGAGGAGCCCAGTGGGAGGTAATTAAATCATGGGGGCAGTTGCCCCTATGCTGCTCTCGTGATAATGAGTTCTCATGAGATCTGATGATTTTCTAAGTGGCTTTTCCCCATTTGCTCTGCACTTCTTTTTCATGCTGCCATGTGAAGAAGGACTTGTTTGCTTCCCCTTCCACCAAGTTTGTAAGTTTCCTGAGTCCTCCCCAACCCTGTGGAAGGATGAGTCAATTAAACATCCTTCCTTTATAAATTACCCTGTCTTGGGCAGTTCTTCATATCACTGTGAGAAAGGACTAATACAAGCACTAAGAATATGACTGCTCTGCCTATGCAAGCAGAGAATTCTAGTCTTTTTTTAAAATCTATTTCCTGATTACAATATATTTTAATGATTAGAAGGCACAATGGAAATCAGCCCTGTAGTATCAGTTGAGGAAAAGGAATTAGAAGACAGTCCATATTTACTGTCAAACTCACTAGTAAGTATAGTCTAATAGCTGGATGTGTTTCAGGTCTTCTATCATTAAGTGGACCAGATTCAAACATACTGACCATTAACTTGATGAACTGGAATGGTCAAATGATTCAAATTATAATACTTGACTGTAAAGTAAAGCATAGATTTTTCATTGCAACAGAAGAGTATTCATTTTATTAATTTAACTAAGCTTTTACAGTTTTTTCCAAATTCAGTAAATGGAAATTTTCAACCTAAAAAAGATAGGGAGTAGAAGTGTTACATCTTATAAATTGTTCTATTTTAACTTATAAGAATTTGAATTATGTTTTTATTACAAAATTTTCTCACATAAAATTTCATCTATATTTCACACATACTTTTAAGTATCATAAGGCTGGATATTTGCATATAAACTTATCATAGTATATAAAATAACTTTTTATTCATATTCTAAATTATAATTTTTTTCTCTCATATTAAGCATGGGTATTTTATTGCCTGTGACAAAGACGTAGGACACGTTTGCTGCTTATGACATATATCTCAGGGTTTCTGGGGAAGAAATACGAGTTTGACCAAACATTGGAAGGTTCTACTCTTCTCACTAATGTGCAAATATACATCATTTAAAATTATTAGGCTTTTGTTCTAAATCCCATTGTATTCTCTTCAAAGCTAGGCTGAACCATGAGGAAACACCAAGGATGGTTTTCCTTGAAGCTGGTTGACCTACAGCATATAAGAAACATGCTGAACATCTCCCTTGTCTCCTTTTTTAGGCCCTAACTCTAATATCAGTCCTTCAAGATGTTACCACATTAATTATGAAAAAAGTCAAGTCCCAAGGAAATGTTCTTCCAAAAAAAAAAAAATAAAGAGGAAAAGAACATTCCTTTTACTAGGATATGAAAAAAAGTTGAAATTATCTAATTTAGGCCTCCTTAAAAATGGTCCCCCATAGTACCCAAGCAAAAGGTTCCAAATTGACAATCTGACTAGGACCTGGGGTGGAGAGAGGTGGGTATTTCTACTGCAGGAAGCCTCACTCATTGACTTGCTCATATGCACTCCCAGTTTCTAAGAAGAATTGAAACTATTCCCAATCTGATTTGACTCTGGAACCATTTTTAGGAAGCACTGCTTTAATCCAGTATTCTCCAGACCAAAAATGTTAATCCCTCTAATAGGGTTAATGTGAGGACTCATCCCATTACCACTGAACATCACACCTGGCAGAGGGCTATGCATGTAACATTGCCAAAAATAATACACTCACAACTGGAAACCTTCTATTTAAATCCTTAGATAATCAGCTAATTGCACCTCATATTTATTGCTCTATATAGGGTTTAACACACACAGGAACATTATAAGAATTATTTCAAAATGGCTTTATGCCATTGAAGTGTGTCCCCACCCAAAAAAAATTGTATATTTTCTATTAAGTGCATATGTCTTGAGGAAGTTTAGAAAACCTTTCTCGGGGGGCGGAGCAAGATTGCCGAATAGGAACAGCTCCAGTCTCCAACTCCCAGCACGAGCAACACAGAAGACCGGTGATTTCTGCATTTTCAACTGAGGTACTGGGGTCACCTCACTAGGGAGGGCCGGACAATCGGTGCTGGTCATCTGCTGCAGCCTGACCAGTGAGAGCTGAAGCAGGGCGAGGCATCGCCTCACCTGGGAAGCGCAAGGGGGAAGGGAGTCCGTTTTCCTAGCCAGGGGAACTGAGACACACAACACCTGGAAAATCGGGTGACTCCCACCCCAATACTGCACTTTGAGCAAACGGGTACACCAGGAGATTGTATCCCACACTGGCAGGGAGGGTCCCACGGCCACGGAGCCTCCCTCATTGGTAAAACAGCAGTCTGCGATCTAACCACAAGGCAGCAGCGAGGCTGGGGGAGGGGTGCCCGCCATTGCTGAGGCTTAAGTAGGTAAACAAAGCCGCTGGGAAGCTC